>NC_134484.1:429257120-429562120 GCF_040206685.1 Ascaphus truei | reverse complement strand
GTGTCTAAGTGTGTGTAAGTGTGTGTGAGTGTGTGTGAGTGTCTAAGTGTGTGTAAGTGTGTGTGTGTGTGTGTGAGTGTGTGTGAGTGTCTGTAAGTGTGCGTAAGTGTGCGTGAGTGTGCGTAAGTGTGTGTGAGTGTGCGTGAGTGTGGTCAGTGTGTGTGCAGTGTGTCAGTGTGAGCAATGAGCAGTGTGTGTGCAGTGTGCAGTGTGTGTGCAGTGTGGCAGTGAGCAATGAGCAGTGTGTGTGTGCAGTGTGTCAGTGTGAGCAATGAGCAGTGTGTGTGCAGTGTGCAGTGTGTGTGCAGTGTGGCAGTGTGAGCAATGAGCAGTGTGTGTGCAGTGAGTGTGTGCAGTGTGCAGTGTGTGTGCAGTGTGGCAGTGAGCAATGAGCAGTGTGTGTGCAGTGAGTGTGTGCAGTGTGTCAGTGTGAGCAATGAGCAGTGTGTGTGCAGTGTGCAGTGTGTGTGCAGTGTGGCAGTGTGAGCAATGAGCAGTGTGTGTGCAGTGAGTGTGTGCAGTGTGCAAAAAAAAAAATGTAAAAAAATTTTTTTTAAAAAAATTTTTTTTTTTTTTTTTTTTTTTTTAAAAAAAAACGGGAGCCACGGGAAAACCGCGTTATAACCGAATCGCGGTATAACGAGGCGCGTTATAACGGGGTTTAGCTGTATATATATATATATATATATATATATTGTATGTGTGTGTTAACAAACACAGATAGCCAGCAAGCTCTCAGAACACCCCCCCCCCCAAATTTTTTTTTTTTTTTTTAAATTATATATAGATATATATTTAATTTTTTTGGGGGGGTGTTCTGAGATCTTGCTGGGTATCTGTGTGTTTGTTAACTTTGTCCAGCTGTTTTGGAGTTAGTGGCTCCTCCCACCCAGGGTTTAAAGCTCGCCCCTCCCCACTGTCCAGGTAAGCAGGTTTTCTTTTCATGCAGCTGGTTGCGACAGGTTCAATGCTAGGACCAGCCTTCCCCCTAATTATAGAGGTAAATAAGGATTTTAAGCAGTTAGTGTTAGGACCTGCGATATTATGGTCATGCCTTGAAAATGGCTCGCAGGCTAATACGCTTTGGCCAAAGGGTTAACTAAATTACCTTTTTTTTTTCCAGGAGATATATAGGTATTTCACTGTGTATTTTTGTCACATTGGATGTTGCTCTGGACTTATTTGTTTCTTGTTTTGGACATCTTTTTAGAAAGGAACTAATCTGATTGCCAATATTTGGAGTCAGGAAGGAATTTATTTTTCCGCCTTATGAGATATAATTGGATGATATGACACTGTTGTTTTTTGTTTGCTTTCCTCTGGATAAATAAGTTTAGATATAGGATAAAGTATCTGTCTAAATTTAGCATAGGTTGAAAAAAGACATACGTCCATGAAGTTCACTAGAACAATATTTTACATAGTGTATATGAAAAGTGAAAAGCTGAACATCGGGAAGGTCTGTTAGTTGGTAGCTACAGTCATTTTGATTTTGTATACCTAAGATTGTAAAAAGTGTTAACAAATTAAATGGATACACATTTTTTGACTACTGTCATAATGGGTGATAAAATGCCAAAGCACTAATGTGCTCACTTTTTTTATTTTTCAATTTTTCTACTAAAAGTTTTAGGTTTGCGACTGCTTGTTTTTATAATCTGCACAATCCTTTTGACAATTGGAGAGATTGGTTTATATGTAGATTGAAAAAAAAAAATGGATTGAGAAATTGAAGTTTAAATGGTTAATACTAGTGTAACGCTGTGTAAAATGAAACATTACAAATGTGACCCGTAAGCAGGAATACTGTTTATTTGTAGCAAAAAAAGGATCCCCCTCAATTTACAATCTGGCATTTGAACATTGTTACATGCAGCGCCTTATGGAAAATAACTGAATTTGCTTTTAACATAAATAGATGCCTTCCTATTCTGAGATTCTGCAGTGTTTCTTGTTCTAGCCAACAGTTTTAGTCCATTTGCCACGCACTGAGCCTGTAAAGCAGAGTAGCTTTATCGCCAATAAAAAGGAGGTCTGTGGAGTATTGCAGTAAAAAGAAATAGAAAAGTCTCCTGCAGTTACTAAACAAGGTTTCTTCATTTATCTGTAACAAAAAAGTTTGGAATACAGAGTATCTTGGAGAGCACTGAATACACAGCCTTTCTGCTTCATTGCAGGTTGACCCAACAACGCCTCATTTCTGTAGCGTTCTAGTAGCTCATTTTGTCAAAAATAAAAATTAAGTTCTTTTTGGTTGGGCCACCATGAGTGTATGTTGCACATGTGCTCTCATGTTGCATAATATTTGGTCTCTTGCTTGGCTATTAATGTTTTTTGCTTGATCAGCTGTCATCTTTTGCTTGCCTGACAACTTTTGTTTACACGCATACTGGGGAGGGGGAGGGGGGCGGGGGGAAGCGCGGTGATTACAGAGGCTCCACACTCTTCCCCCCAAAGCATTTAAATTAAATGCCGTGGAGCGCACCCAGGGCCTCTGTAACTTCCCTTACCTGGTCTCCGACGGCTTCCAGCGACGCGTCGCCATGGTAATGCGGCATCAAGTGACGTCGCATTGAGATGTCAGACGCCAGGCATCGGGTGTGGGGGGTTGGAAGCAGAGCAGGTGGGGGGGCGCAGACTGATAAGTTTGCGCACCCCTCGTTGACCTCATTGATGGCCAACGCCAGTCGTCAACTGTCACCTCCAGGTCAGGTTTTCTGGATATCCCTAATTCAGCATTGGTGGCTCCGTCAAAGACTTGATCACCACCACAGACTGCTCCTCCTGTGTTGAAGCAGGGATATCTTGAAAACCTGACCTGTTGGTGCCTTGAGGACTGGAGTTGGCCACCCCCTGTTTAGAGGCAAAGGTTTAACAGTAAATGTTCTACTTTCTCCCATAAAGATGCTCCATCTCTTGCTCTTGGGTTGAATGTGTTTACTACTTGGATTTGTACAGCTTTTTTTTTAATGTTGCAGTAATGATCAAGTTCAGTCCTTGAGGCTTACTAACAAGCCAGGTTTTCTCTAATGAACACATACTTAACCAGTTGGCTGAGCCTTCGTTGTCACTAAGACAACTTGATGAGGTATGTATTGGCCTGGAAACCATGCCTGTTGGTAGCCCTTTGAGAACTGAACTGTATCACCTGTATGAATTAGTACTGTAGATTGTGTGAACAAATTATCATTGATAATTGTGTTTCTTGACTTCTTGTCGCTACTAGCAAGTGTTCATACGTTACTGGAGTACTGGAGTTAGTTGGCACCTTAAAGCTGCAGACCAAGCAATATCCTATGTTGTGTTTTTTTTTTTTTTTTTTTTTTAAATCAGTTTTGTACTCCGAGAAAATACTTGTAGCATTTTATGTTTTTAAAACAACTGACATTTTTAATGTATTATAATGTGACGAGCATTTTTTTTCTATAGCAACCATTTACAAAGTAACATCCCCTTCCTCTTCTGAAACGCTCTGACACACCCCTTTTTCAGCCCCGCCCTCTCTAGCAGTGCACCAATAGTGTCCAGTGACTGCCTGGTCACATGATCCTTCCCACAGAACTTTGCGTCTTTGGTCCTCTTCTGCTGCACTGACAGCCATTTAGTGAACCCCCGAGCCAAATCCTAGCTTATCGATCGATAACTTAGCTAATTACTTATCATTGTGTGGATTGTTTTTGATGCACATATTAAAGAAAAAAAAGCCAACAGGGAATTAATTCAATCTACTGCTCTGTTACAGGACAGATGAAATAGTAGGTTTTATACTGAGTCCTATATGGAAATTGTATGCTTTGAACAGGGCCATTTTGTGACCAGGTAGTGAAACGTTGTACGTTGTAATCTCACTATGAAAGGAAATATTTTACTTTGTGTCTGCACAAATATTCCACACACATTGTGTCTATTGTGCTTATTTGCCTGTAAAAGTGCACTCATATTCTGTTCAGTGGAAAGGAATATCTAGGTACAATGGAAATCATTTGACATCTTATGTCAGACACCTTATGTCAGACACATGGCTACAGTTCTTCAAACATTCTGTAATATCTTGCTTCCCCCCCCTCTCTCCTAATAATAATAATAATAATAAAACCTTAAACTTCCTAAAACCAAACATTAAATAGATGACCCAGCCCCCTATAAGTGCCACTGCAGCACTAATTAAACATAATCCAGCCTACTCATCCCTCAGGAGTCCTCAGATCCCCAAAGGTAGATGATTAAAGCAGCAGCTCTCAAAAGTGGCTTTCTTTAAGTGTCCTACAGCTGAGCAGACTCCTCGCACACACAACCCTGCAGCTCTTTGAGGCTCCAGTTGGTCAGGGAGCTCGCCTTGAAGTATATTGGAATTGTAGTAAAAATAGTTTTTCATCCATGCAACACAAGCTGTGTGCTTTGCATTTTCAGACCAATATGTCAAACGAAAAATGCTGAATTCTAGATGAATATTTAGAAGGCTTTCATTTTATTATACATATATAAAAGAGAGGGGTTCTCAGCTGGTGTTGTTGGTCCAGTCACAAATGCCATGTGTGCATTGTGACAGTACTGTTCTGTCACATTGTTTTTGAAATACATATAATAAAAGTTTTTTTTAAACAAATTCATATAGATCTTGTGCTTTCATTTGAATGCCAAAGTGGGCAAGTGAAGCTTGGAAAATACAACAAAGCAACCCTCTGGTATCCTGCTACAATGCAAAATATCCATTTTGATAGGATTTAATGGCAGCCATAATGCAGTACAGTCCAGCATATCCCATCAAAAGGAAAATGAAAACCGCCTTTGCCTGTGTGCTGAAGGGGACGTTCCCCCTGCATGTTTATTTTTTATTCTGTTATTTTTTTCACCATACTGTACAGTAAGATGTTTTGTTTTTTCCCCGAGTACAGATTTTATTACTAAAAAGGGGTTCAAAATGTGTCTGTAATGGTGGACTGGAGATAGGGTGAATAAGCAGCAGAAAGTGCCATGTAAACACTAAGGCCACACTTATTGTGCTGGCGACGTCACGTCAAAACAAATGTATTGAATTTGTCGGGTGCGCTTATTTTATTTATTTAGAAAATGTTTTACTAGGAAGTAATACATTGAGAGTTACCTCTCGTTTTCAAGTATGTCCTGGGCATAGTTAATATGACAAATAATACTTGGTTACAAATACCTTTACATAAATGAACAGGGTATACATTATATACAAGACGTTGCATGCACTGTTAGTGAAGATGTATATTATAGGCTTCTGTAACAGTTACAGACCAGATTAAATGTGAGCCAGCCTTAGTTTTTAAAGAACTTAAACTGGTGGTGGATGTGAGAGTCTCCGGTAGGTTGTTCCAGTTTTGGGGTGCACGGTAAGAGAAGGAGGAACGGCCGGATACTTTGAGCCTTGGGACCATGAACAGTCTTTTGGAGTCAGATCTCAGATAAGTGCTGCATGTAGTAGGGGTGAGGAGCTTGTTCAGATAGGCGGGTAGCTTGTTCAGAAAGTATTTGAAGGCAAGACAGGAAAGATGAACTTTGCGCCTAGACTCGAGTGATGACCAGTCTAGTTCTTTGAGCATTTCGCAGTGATGTGTGTTGTAGTTGCATTGGAGAACGAAACGACAAATTGAATTTTAAAGGGTGTCAAGTTTGCTAAGGTGGGTTTGGGGTGCCGAGCCGTATACTATGTCCCCATAGTCTATATAAGTCTTATAGTAGGAGCGGCGCGACTGCTTGGTCGCGATCGCTGGAATTCAATTTGATTTTCTCAGCGACCGCAACGTGACATCAACGTCGCTGTCACCGGCACTCTAAGCGCAGCCTAAGGCTGTGGTGACGCGCGCTCATGCTTGAGCCATGACGTCATCAACTCTCTGAGCATGTTTGCTAGCCTGTCCTGCAGGAATTTGCAAGCAGGTGGATTGTGCGTGTGCGTGTGTGCGTGTGCGTGCTTTGACTGGTGCTGATTTGTTGTTGAAGGGTCATGACCCTTAAGCGTGCTTGGAGATCAGTTTTCCCTGTCTCGCTAAGCGTACGTGCATGTGCGCACACGCGGTGTGGACATGCACATAGAATAACATTGATTCGATCGCGCCAACCGAGGGTTGCTGCACCGTGGCGGCAGCCTAATGTAGGTTTTGGGCAATTTAAACATTATTCCTAGTCGATACTCCTCTTTTTATTTATTTTTTATTTTTTGAAATTTATTTAAATTTTATTTTAAATGTTTATCTGCTTGGACATCATTAATGCTGGAGGGTATTTGGTACCACACAGCCATGCCCCCTCTGGCAAGTCACGATTATATAATCGGTCCAGAGTGAGTATATGATCAATACGTCTGAGGGAGATTTATTCCTCTAGCAGCTAAAGAAATAATCCATCCAGCACAGAGGGAACTGGATACCCAAGACAGGTTGTGGTGGGATGGTAGAGTTGCCAATCTGTTTTCATGACCGCATGAACGAACAGTTTATCTCCAGAGTGCTTGGGTTCGACACATTGCGTATCGGTTAGACAGATTGTCGGGAGGGGCTGGGAATGACCCGGCGGTCTTGGTACATGTTGGCACCAATGACAAAGTTAAAGAAAAATGATGGGTCCTACAAATCTGTTTAAGGTATTCTAGCTGCAAGCTTAAAGCAAGGACCTTTTCACTTTGGAAAAACAGTACTAGACGGCGAATAAACATATAATAATATATAATAAGAACAATTGTAACATCAACTGTATATAGTGCTAATAACATAAAAACAAACAATATCACTGTGGTTGTGATATACACGCAAGAAGTCCAACTTAATCCAAGACTTCTTGCGTGTATATCACAACCACGGTGATATTGTTTGGTTTTATTTTATTAGCACTATATACAGTTATTGATACAATTGTTCTTATTATATGTTTCGGCGCCGTCTAGTACTGTGTTTCCAATCTGTATATTTTTCTGTCCTGGGTGGTCAGAATTACCGGATAGGCAGCCGGAATATTAACACTAAAGTATTTAACTTAAGTGGTAGTTACACCTATTCACGATTTTCATAAATAGAATAGTGCAACATATTTTCTTTTTTTAAGGACCTTTCAATGCCGTATTTTCAGAAATATGATCAATGTCATGCGCTAGCTACCCCAGCGAGGCAGTTCGCGATTGCAGAGTGGCTAAGAAAATTGTGTAGTATACTTTTGGGTTTGGGGTTTGGATAACTCACTGGGTAATCTCTGGGGGTAGCCGTCTTTATAGTAGGGATCGATTGCATTTCAATGAAGATGGATCTGTGCTGGGTGGAGGAGTTTTTAAACTCGGAAGGAGGGGGGACGTACAAGCAAGAGATAATTGACTAGACCGAATAGATCGGATTGGGAAAGGGCTATGGATCATGAGGGTTGAGTGTGAGAAACGGGTAGTTTAGAAAGCATGGATGCACCTACCGTATATTAATTACAGAAAAGTTTAGTAACCTTCTAAATACTAAAATCAATGGAAAGAGAGTCATGAGCAGATAAGCCAACAATAGTACAGACTGGTAACAACCTTTAGTGCATGCTTGGAAATGCAAGAATCCTAGCAGACACTCCTGGTGAAGCCAAACATCCTATTGGCGAAACGCGTAGAGTAGGACCGCCCAGAGACAGAGGTTTGGTGCCGAGCTACTGTCCATCAAAGAAGCCTTACCAGAAGTGACGTGACGCTCTGGAGACCGCGACGAAGCCGAGTTACCAACGCTGCAGAGAGGGCTAGGCGGCAGACGGCTGAGCGCTGTTGAACCCACCAGACACAGAACAGAGGTGGCGGGGTGAGTTTCGGCAGTATCCGATCTGTACCGTAGTCACATAAGAGTGATATATGCTGTTTTGAAACTTTTTTTATTGTAAGTGCACATTTTTAAGCATCTTTATAAAGTAATACTTTTGTACCATTGATCTGCACCATGGGTACTTTTCTTTGTCCTCATATCTCACCACTACAATGGTATCTGGGTTGGAGTGCATCTACGCCTGTGTATAGAAGATGAACACATTCCAGTTACCTGTTGTTGCCCATACACTACTGTCATCCTGTGAGTATGCTGCACACACGAGCCAAGACATCCAGTGAATTGACTCACATTGGACTTTATTCTCTGCACTTAGATTGTTTCCTTGTTGTTGCTTTTCTTCTATATGCTCCACCTGGGTTGTGAGAATAAGAATCCAAGCAGATAAAATGACATAGCTTGAATTAATAGCCACTGTGGAAGGGAGCGATCTAAAATCCTTGGCGTTACTGAAACGTGGTGGGACAACTCAAAACTGGGCAGTTAATTTAGGAGGGATCAAGCGAAATTGAAGAGCTGGAGTACGTTTATATGTTGCACAGGATTTAAAACTTATAAGGGAAGACGTTTATGAAGGGATTGAAAATGTATACAGTACTTTGTGGATAGAAATTAGGAATGGATGTAAAAATGCAAAAAAATTTGATGTTATGCTCTTAAATACTTTTGCAAATGGAGAAGGGAGAAACGAGGTCATGTTTTAATAGTGTGATTTTAATTATCCGGACATAGACTGGAGCAATGAGATGAGCATTACAACTAAAGTATGTTTTTTTTGGGTGTGCTAAAAGACTATTATGTGACACACAAATTATTTAGGAATGAACCAGGAGAGGGACATTACTGGATTTTGTAACAAATATGCAAGTCGGGGGAATATTTGGTAAACTGTGATCACAATATTATAAATGTCCCAAAAACATACAGGTTCAACAAAGACAGACTTTAGAAAGGAATAATGTACAAGGAATAAATTGGGATGACATTTTTGCAGGAAAACATGTGGAAGATGCTTAGTCTTTAAAACATTGTTAGAACATCACACATTGGTGTATACGCTTGGGTAATAAATATAAAAGAAACCATTCTAAACAGTGGCGTAACTACATTTTTTTGGGGCCCCCTCAAATTTTTGAAAGGCCCCCCTAAACGAAATAAATTTCATTTCCACCGGGTCCCCATGTGAGCGGCCTTTTGACCCCCCCTCTCTCACACCGTGCTCTCACCACCTCACAATCCCCCCACTCATCCTCACATCCCTCATCCTCACACTCCCCCCCCACCTGTCGTACTCCCTCCCCTTTTCTTACTCTTCCTCACTCTTCCCCCTCTTCTCCCTCACAGCCCCACTCCACTCAATTCCGACTCCTACACACACACGTAGACACACTCCCCCCCTTCCTACGCGCACGCGCTAGTTCGCCACGGATCATTTCTTTCACAGGCGCATGACGTCATGTGCTCCTACTATATCAGAGGCCTTAGAAGGGACAGAGGCCTAATTATAAGGAAAATAACAAAAGTTGCAAAAAGGCAATCAGATTTTCAAAAATTGAAAACAAAAAAGGATTGCATTAGAACAGCATTGCGCAAACTGGGGGGCGCTAGATTTGTTTTTGGTTGGGGCGCAGGCGGTTGCAGAAGTCACGTGCTCTTTCCCAAGGCATTAAACGCAGGGGGACCGCGCGTGTCCTCTGCAACTACACTTTCCGTGGTTCAGAAGCTTGGTGTCGGGTGTCGGCATGGCAATATGGCGTTAAATGACGACATGGTTGCCACAGTAACATGATGTCAAATGGCACTACTGGTCACGTGACACATCCCCGCCTCGCGAGGTAAGGTGGGGGTTGTCTAACTGAGAAGAGCAGACAGGGGGCGGGGGTGGTGCCGCAAATAAAGTTTGCGCGCCCCTGCATTAGAACAGTGATTTTCAACCGGTGTTCCGCAGGGACAGCTCTCCCAGGCCCGGTGGAGCGGCAGTGACCAGGCAGCTCCCTACCTCAGCAGCAGCCGCCCGGTCACTGCGATTCTTCTATCAGTGCCGGAAGTCGCATTCAACTTACGAAGTTCGTCTGTTCTGCCGGCAGGGATTTTCCCGTGCACGCCAACAGCTCCCTTTAAAAAAACAAAAAAATATTTCTTTACAAATCAGATGTGTGTGGAGGTGTGAGTGTACAAATGGGGGTGGTGGGAGAAAGAGATGAGACTGAGGGGGGAAAAGGGTTGGGTTCTCCAGAATTTCACAATCTAATTCTGGGATTCCTTAACCAAAAAGAATTGAAAAGCCACCATTAGAAAGATCCTAAAGAAGTTTATTAATAACCACATTTAAAAAAAATAAAGAATATAGGCCAATTTAAGTGTGAGATGGGCAGGCAAATTATTTGGAGAAGACCGGTATTAAATAGATTATTTGCCTCTGTTTACCAAAGAGGAGTCAAATGCAAAAATATTGACACAGGAGGAAGCCACAACCTATATCAACAAACAATTGGTTAAGAGGAAGAAGTGCCAAAGCGGTTTGCTAAAATGAAGGGACTAAAGTGCCTGGCTCCTATGTCATACACCCAAATGTTATTAAGGAGCTAGGTTCCGTAATAGCCAAAACGTTACATTTAATATTTAAGGACTCCATTTACCCAGGCTCCGTACCACAAGACTGGTGCACAGCAGATGTGGTTCTTATATTAAAGTGACATAGATTACATCAAGGGAATTAAAGACCTGTAAACCTGACTCCAGTACTGCGGAAACTACGGGATGATTTAATATGGATAATCAGGAATATACCTAATGGATAACAACATTGTTAGTAATAGTTGGCATGGATTTATGAAGGATAGGTCGTGCCAAACTACTAGTATTAGTTTCTTTGTGGAGGCAAGTAGGAATTAGGCCAGGGCACTGCAACTCGTGTGGTCTCTCTTAGATTTTGCAACGGCTTTTGATACCTTGCCACGAGGTTTACAAAATAAGGAGATTTTGTCTGGGTACAAATATTTGCACCTGGATTGGAAACTTGTTGAAAGATAGACAAGAGTTGTTTATAAATTGAACCTTTTCAGGTTGGGCTAATGTTGTTTGTAGATTATTGTGGGAAACTAGTGCAGATGTATGACCAGGGAGAAATATATTGGCAGAAATAAAACTTTGCTTTTATTTTGCCTGTACCTTCAGTACAGCTTTAAGGCAGCATACAAATAAACAAACCACCTATCCCTTTGTTAGGGGTGACTCACTCTCCCAGTCCCTATCTGCAGGTTAGGCCTCTTACCAGCCTCTGACCCATAGTCCATAGAGGTGCTTATCAGGGGCTCTTTCTCTCAGACTGGGTCTGGGTTGGTTTTCATGGGGGTGGGTTGGGTTGGTGTGGGGGGGTGCGAACCCTCTGGTGAGTTCCAGTTATCCGCTGTGTCCTGGAATAGGGGCTTGTTCCCTGGGACCCCTCTGTCCGCAAACACCTTCCATGTGCTAGAGAGATACCCTGCAGTTCAAACAGGAGGTCATAAGCCAGGTGGAGTCTGGTTAATTGTCTGTAGCTCCAATTAACCAGCTCCCTGCTGGTTTCCTCAGACCAATGCAGGCTTTCTATTGAAGCCCTTTGTATACAGGGCCCTGCCACAAGTACCACAATGTTTGTTATTGGGACCAATGCTTTTAAAATTGTTGATTAATGACCTTGAGGTTGGCATAGAGAACTGTCTCCATATTTGCCAATGACGCTAAATTATGTAAGGTAGTAAAATCAGAAGGACTTGGATAAACTAGAAACTTGAGCAGGTAAATGGCAGATGAGCTTTAATACAGATACATGTAAGGTTATGCATTTGGGAAGCAAGAATAAACAATTACTTACACATGAAATGGGACACAATTAGGTCAATCCTTGATGCAAAAGGATTTAGTCGTTTTTGTAGATGGCAGGCTTGGCAATAGTGCTCAATGTCAGGCAGTAGCTGCAATAGGAAATAAGATCTTATCATACATAAAACTGGCTATGGAAGGAAGAAAGCTTAATTTTGGCATTGTATAAGTCCTTAGCAAGACCACACCTTGAATATGGGGTACTGTTATGGAACTAAATAAAGTACAGAGTAAAGCCTCCAAATTAATGAAGGTAATGGAAAATCTGACATATCAGAGAAGGCTAACTAAATTAGATTTGTTTATATTGGGTAAAAGGCCAGGGTCAATAGAATGAACTTTCAAAATAACTATTCATTCTAAAGGCAGTACCGACACAGAGTCCCTTAAAGTTGGAGGGAAGGAGATTTCACCAGCAACAAAGAAAAGGTTTCTTTACAGTAAGGGCAGTTAGAATGTGGAATTCATTATCCACTGAGACTGATGGCAGATACAATGGATATCTTCAAGAACAGGTTGGACATATTTATGGAAAGACAAGTTATACAGGGATGTACCAAATATGAAGGATGTTGATCCAGGGAGAAATAGGATTGCCATTATTGGAATCGGGAAGGAGTTTATTTTTCCCGAAATGGGATAATGTTTCACTGGGGATTTTGTTTGTCTTCCTCTGGATCAATAAACTGAAAATGCAAATATAGAACACGTTTGTCTAAATTTATCACCAGTTGGACTCTAGATATGTTCTGCTCTCCCACCTTACCCCCTCAAGCCGTCTACTATAACTGTCACCGCAGTGACATGAAGTAGAGGGTACTCTTCTCGTCAAATTGTAATTGGCAATGATTGCGATTAACCCAACAAACAAGTAGTAATAGTGTATGTCATAAGGCTGTCTAGGCTGCCGGCACTCTTGAGGTATGTTGTACATTAATAAGGCACTAGGCATCACATGAAGCCCACTTTCACAATAGGTCATATTGAGGGAACCTTAAAGATTTTCAGAATTCTGACCTGAAAACAGTATAGCCATTAATTAGTGATTGGGGCTTTGAGGCATGAGGGTTGGAAGGTGGGTTTAGCATCAGTGATTATTGCAAAGATCAAAAAAGGTTTTGATTCTTTAAAGTAGTTTTTACAGTGATGTGGTAAAATTGCAGTAAGAAAGCTTTTTACACAATGATAAAGTCGATAGTATGATGGCAGAGGGTGGCCTAAGATGTCTACTGTTTTCTGTAAGTTGAGGAATTCATCCCTTCTGTGAAGTGAAGGCAAAGAATGTGAAAGGACAAACCATTTGGCATGATATCAGCTTTCCATCAGCCTTGCTGAAGTTAGACGGAGGCATTTGCTAAGCTCAGTTGCTAAATATTTTAGTTATGAGACACTGACGTGTTCTTCATTTGCAAGTGTGACCCAGTTTAGACTTCCCATTAGACGGATGGCACAGAACAATCAAGTTTATCATGACATTTTGCCTTAAATTGTATACAAACTTGGCAACAGGAAAGTCTGCACCTCTTTCCACGGGTTCTGCTTTAAATTCTGCATTTAAGAAATCAGATCTGCGCAGTTTATTCAGATTTACACACATGCTAGTTTATGAAGCGTCTTTACATTGTGATGATTTTCCCAATGAGCAATAAAGTACTAATGTTGCAGCACTACAAGTGGGAACTTCAGCATGTGTTTTCTGCCCACACTGAAAGCCCTCTTGTCTCGGATCTGTGAGGTGTGTCATTATCATGCAACAACATGCTTTTCTGTGGTGCCTCGCAGTTCAGTCGTGTAAATCATGCCTTTTTAGTTTCAGCTGGAACAGCCTCCTTTTTAGAGAGGAATGTTCTGCTTGACTTCTAGTTGTATTAGCTCTCTTCAGCCGTTGGTCCTTAGTATGGCTCTTGGCTTTTTGGCTGCAGATTAAGAAATGACATGGTTTCTTGTACTATTAGTGTAATGTCCATGCTCTTAACCCTTGGGAAAAATAGAGTAAGGAATGCATTGTGCTGTAACTTCTACAGGTATATCAACTGTATAAAAGCCTCAGTGGTGCTGTATGTATCTTTATACACATGCTCATGTTGTTCATATTCTTTTATCGATTGGTTTCTCTTAAAACATTCATCGTTCTGGAAGATGCCTTGGATGCCTTATGACCAATTCAAGTAAATGTGCCATATTTACTATGCCATGCTACTCCATGAAGACTTGCTTTGCCGAAAGGCACATTGCAGCCCATTCACTTGAATGGGCCATAGGAGGCCATATGAACACGTGCTGGAAGTTGTACCACTGCTTGGTAAATATGTGCCTACTGTATGTGTGTCTGTGGACTGGTGTGTTTCTGTTTTGTGGGTGCACACTCTGTGTGTCAAGCTTATGGGTTGGTTAATTTGTGCAGTGAGGTTCCAGCATCAGGTGTGGCAAGCATATGTATCTGGCATTGAAGTGGTTCAAATTGTGCTCGCCAAATAATACCCCTGTTTGACTCACCTGGAAAGGGTTCAAGAAGTATAGTGTTATACAGTATATTTATAGTGTTGTATTTTTAACTGTTAGCGCAGCTCTAAAGCAGATGTAATTTTTTTTAAAGCGTCTACATAGCTGTCATCCTTAATACAGCACATGTGAGAGGAGAATAAGTAGAAGCATAGTATATAAATATAAGCCTCTGAAATGACACGATATTGCGAAACGCGTAAGGAGATGGCTTTACATGCGAGTTTATTTTCATGCCATGTTATTTGTTGAGATGCAATAACAAACATATATTGACACAGGACTGCTTAGATACCCTTTCTGCAGTGCTGCTAATTGTGCAGACACAACCTTTCATGTGTGACATCTACTACTGATAGAAACACAATGTCCACACTTGGATCAGCAGAGAAACATTTTGGCTAAAGAATAAACCAAGTTAATGCTTGCTGTTTAATCTTCAGGTTCAAGGGCATTATTTTTATGCAACGTACAGTGTTGGTATTGAAATATTTTTTTTTTGCATTATACCAAGTTTGCAACAATCATAGCTCTTTGGTGTCCTGGACTCTTAAAGGGATTTCATCCTTCTTTATTTTTTATAATTCCCACATATAAAATGGTTTGTTTGCCAGATTATTAAGGATTGCATACACCACAGCTATATGCAACGTGAAATAATGGCATTTTCTCTTTGTATGAGGAGGAATACGTTTTTTTCCTATTTGTGAGAACACGCTCATGGTGAAACAAATCAATAATGTAGCCTTGCGTTTGTCTAATTTCTATTATATTAGTGTGAGGGGTCAAGGTAAAAAAAAGAAAGTTCTGTCCTGTGGAATGACATGCCGACAAATGAGGTGAGACTTGGGAATTATGCACTTGCTGCATCAGGATTTACTGTGACCTTTGCAAGAGAGGGCTGGAATGTATGGCTGACAAGAAATGGACTTTTACCCTTCAAGTTAATAAAATATAGACTTTGTAAACAGTTTTGGAGATAAGAAAAAAAAGAATACTTTTTTTGTTTTTGGAAAGTAAAAAGAAATGTGGGCTGTACCTGTGATAATGGCAACACACAAACGCCAGACCCGCACAATAAATATCTGGTGAAGGTCAAACTTCAGTGCAACTATGGAACTACATTTGTAAAAGTACAATTTTAAACTCGGACAGAAGTGAGCTGATGGCAGTTTTAATGGATAAATATTGGTATATTAAGGCAAGAATCGACAGCAGTGCAGTTGCAATAGGCAGTCCATCCATGGGGCCATGTTCAATATCCTGACACCATTTAAAAAAAAAAAAATTGTATGGTTTTTAACCTTTTTGAAGTTTCCGGAGAGATTAGGTAAAGTTTTGTATACACAGTAAAATTGAGTTAAACTAATAATGCCATCATATTTAAAACCAGAGACAGAACATGAAACACAGACAGAGCTCAGTGCACATCCAATGACACCTATACACGGTACAGTGCCTAGATATATAGCTATAGATATCTTTTGAATAAAATGGTCTTTTAGTTTCTCTTTGGCCAAAGTGTTGTGAGCCCTTGAGTCCCTACACTGCAGACCACATCTCAAGGGTACCTAACACTAATATAAATTTTTAATAACCTGTACATTACCAGGAAGAATATAAATATTTAGGCACTGTACCGTGTATAGGTGTCATTGGGTGTGCACTGAGCTCTGTCTGTGTTTCATGTTCTGTCTCTGGTTTTAAATATATATATTGCCATGCTCAGTAGCACTCCTCTGTGACACATACGCTTATATATATGTTGTGTTTATTTTGGAGGTTCAATATGAGCTTGTAGGTGTCCTGTATGTTTTATAATAAGGCCATCAAAGAGATGAATGCAAAAAACTAAAATTACTCGACAAAGTTAGAATTGAACACCCTTAAATATATAATCTACATTTGACACAGGAAGCAAATAAGAAATTTTTTACTTTTTAAGGGCAATTTAAAAAAGCCAATTACATTGTGTTTTAAAACGTGTTTTTTTTTTTTGCCCTCTCCTTGGAATTTCTGCTTTAAATGCTATCTTTGCATTACTTGCTGGCATGATTTGTATCTGACACACCCAATGCAAGTTTTCACTTTTATAATTGTTTATGGGCTGCATCAAGGTTCTTGCATTTAATGGCCTATTCTTTAGTCTCTTGCATGGCTGGGAAATACGAAGCAAGACTGTGACTTATTAATGTCCCGACTGCTTTGCTCTAGCATAATTAAATCAAGGGGCAGCAAAGCAGGAGATTTAACATGCTAGTCTAAAAAAAAAGATGGGCAGATAAAACAATGGTGTCATAATAGGCAAGTCTCTGCTGTATTGCACTACTCTGTCAAGCCGTTACATTTTACAAATGTCACATGTATTGTGGTGATGTAATCAAGCCTGTTGGATGCTGTGTGTGTGTGTATTTATTTTTCAGTTTTAATAAAGGCATACAGTACCAATCAACCATGTAATGTATTGTCTGCCATGATTAATATTTCATAATGGATGGTGTGTGTTAGCAGATGGCTTACGCTGCCTAAATTATCAGCACTGCAGGAATGAATGCACAGTTTATAATTTGTACATCTTTGATCGGGAGGTGGGCGGTTTGACAGGGAGGGGGGGCGTGGCTTGAGCGGAGGGACCCGCTACTTTCCCCCCCCTCCCTCCACGGGCTCGGGCTGGAGCTGGAAGGTAAGTTTAAACACACACACGCAGGCACTCATTCATACACGCGCACACACACAGACAGGCAGGCACTCACGCACTCATACACACACACACGCGCGCACACACAGGCAGGCACTCACGCACTCATACACACACACACACACACACACACAGACAGAGGCAGGCACTCGGGCACACACACACACAGACAGGCACTCACGCACTCAGACACATACACACACAGACAGGCACTCAGACACACACACAGAGAAAGGCACTCACCTGCTTTCACTCCACACTCCTCCCCGCTCCCCGAAGCCTCTCCTCCTCCCGCAGCCTCCCCTCCCCATTGGCTCACAGCCACACACGTCACGCGTCAAAGCTAGGAAACACCATTCTCTGGTGTCTCCAGCGGCTGACGCGCGACAGCGTGTAGTCAGCTGTGCCGCCAGGGGGGACCGGGACCGGCTCGCGAGGATTCCCCTGCTGGTGGGGAACTCGCGACATTGCCGCCCGCGCCAACGAGCGCAGCGGGACCGAGGCCTAATGCTGCTGCTTTATTTATATACATGTACAGTTGTCCTTTTTGTTTTTATAGCACAAGTGTTGCACCAGTGTTTCCTAAACACGGTCCAAGGATCTTTACCACAATGGTTAATACATTAAAGTACAGTACAGCACAACCACTTGAAGCCACTAAAACCACTTGAATGAATAAAGGGGAAGTGACAAAAGGGGAACAAGCACAGATTGGTTTGCAATATTCTAGAAATTTGGGGAAGTTCTTTTACATGTGAAATGTAAGTGGAGATTTCTAGATGGTGGAGGAGGGTAAGCATCATTTTGGCTATACCGTTACCTAGCCAGTCAGTATTTCTAGGGAACTACGATCAGAGTTTGTCGGGACACATGGACATGTGACTCAATATTTTAAAAGGACATTTAAGAATAACCGGCCATTACAATATAGTTACATTGATACTGCCAGGTTGGATAGATAATGTTTGGACAAGGTAAAAAATGATCAAGAAAAACTTGAGTTTTGGGTCTAGGTTGAGAACATAAGAGCTGTATTAATGAGTTAAATGGGTAAGAAAATATTTTCCAAAAATGAAACCCCCATGCTTGGAGATGGCACAATGGTTAACTGTGGGAGAAGTGCATAGGAAGCTTGATAAAATTTAAAGTAAATTAAGCACCTCGTCTTAATGGCTTGCACTAAAGAGTTCTTAAGGAGCAAAGTCCAGGAATAGCCAAACTATGAAATTTAATATTCAAGGACTCCATTTCCACAGGCTCAGTACCACAACAAGATTGGCGTAAAGCAGACCTGGTGCTTATATTTTAAAAGCGAGCTAGATCACAAACTGGGAATTACAGACCTGTAAGCCTGACATCAATAGTGGGGAAGCTACTTGATGGTTTAGTATGGGATAATGATCAGGAATATCTAATGGATAACAAAATGTATTAGTAATAGTCAGCATGGATTTATGACGGATAAGTCATGTCGAAATTAACCTTGTTTGTTTCTTTGAGGAGGTAAGTAGGAATTTAGACCAGGGTAATGCAGTTGATGTGGTCTACTTAAATTTTGCAAAGGCTTTTGATATGTTTCCACACACGGGTTAGTGTACAAAATAAAGCAAATGTGCACCTAGATTGAAAACTGTTTTACGGATAGACAAGAGTTGTCCTGAGTTGTCCTGAGTTGTCCTGAGTTGTCCTGAGTTGTCCTGAGTTGTCCTGAGTTGTCCTGAGTTGTCCTGAGTTGTCCTGAATGGAACCTTTGTACCTTTGTGGAATGTCTCAAGCATCGGTACTGGGACCCCTGCTTTTTAACTTCTTTATTAATGATCTTCAGGTTGGCATAGAAAATAAAGTCCATCTTTTCTGATGACACTAAATTGTATAAGATAGTAAAACAAAAGTAGTATGTAAATTCTCTCTCCACAAGGCGTTGGATAGGCTGGAAACTTGGGCAGGTAAATGGCATATGAGGTATAATACAGATACATGTAAGGTTATGCATTTGGGAAACCAGAATAAACGGGCGACATACAAATTAAATGGTGCAAAATTACGTTAATTCTTGATGGAGAAGGATTTAGGAGTGCTTGTAGACAGCAGGTTTAGTAATAGGGCCCAATGTCAGGCAGTAACTGCAAAGGCAAATAAGATCTTCTCTTGCATTAAACAGGGAATGGATGGAAGGAAAGTAAGCATAATTATACCCACCTTTAATATGGAGTGCAATTTGGGGCACAATACCATAGAACAGCGGTGCGTAAACTGGGGGGCGTGAGATTTTTTTTAGGGGACGCGGGTGGTTGCAGAGATCCTGTGCTCTTCTCCGAGGCATTTCAATTAAATGCCTGGGGAACGCACGAGGCCTCTGCAACCTCTACTTGCCGAGGTTCATCCGGCGTAGAGACGCTTGACTATGGCAATGCGACGTCAAATGAAGCTGCGGGGTCATGTGACGTCACGGTTGCCTTGGTTATGCAGTGTCATATGGGTCACGTGAGGTAAGGGGGGGCGCAGGAATGGAGGGAGCAAGGCAAGGGGGGGGGGGCGCGCAGGAAAATAAGTTTGCGCGCCCCTGCCATAGAACAGACATTATGAAACTAGAAAAAGCATAAAGGGCCACCTAATTAATAACAGGGATGGAAAATTGAAGTTTTGGGGAGAAGCTAGCTAATTTAGATTTATTTACATTAGAAAAGTGGTGTTGGAGGGTATTTGATAACTATTTACACATATATTAGGGGTCAATACATGGAGCTTCCAATGGGATAGAACTTTTCATCCCAAGGGCAGTACAGACAACACAAGGTTATCTCTTTAAGGTTAGAGGAAAGGAGATTTCATCAGCAACAAAGGAAGGGTTCTTTACAGCAAGGGCAGTTAAAAAGGGAAATTTTAGTACCCATGGAGATTGTGATGGCAGATACAATAGATATCTTCAAGAAAAGGTTTGACTTATTTTTCGAAAGGTATACAGGGATATACCAAATAAGTAAACATGGGAAGGGCGTTGATTCAGGGATAAATCTGATATTGGAATCGGGAAGGAAATTATGTTTCCTCTTAAGAGATATCATTAGATATTTCACGAAGGTTTTTTTTTTGCCTTCCTCTGGATCTATATACTGTAAATACAAATGTATAAAATAAGCACCTGTCATCTAAATTTAATATCGTTTGAACTTGATGGACATTTTGTCCCTTTTTAACCTCCTCTATTATGTAACTTGAGATGATCTTTCTGGCACCCAACCTTGGACTACAATCACATTTGCATACCTCTGCCGATGTCCTATCACCTGCCACCCTTCTCTCTCAGAATTTACCTTCATACAGCAATGTCTCCTGTCCTTCCCAATGTTCTATTGTCTGCCCTTGAGAGCATTGCTTGTGTGGAACTCATTAAGCAGCTGGCCCAGCTCTCAGTGTGAATTGTGCAAGTAGCTCTATCCACAGCAAAAAGTGTGGGATATACTGTATAAGAAATAAAAACATGTATTTTATCGAAGTGTGGTGATACATTTATTTTACGTGGTAAAAAAAATAATCTGCCACAAAGTATATTTTTGTTATCAGAATTGTATTAAGCAATTGAAGTACTTGCCTATTACTTGGAATAATTGTTGATTATTCAACAGCTGCTAAAATACGCTAGTGATTGATTTGTGGGGAGAAGTCGTTCAGATAAAACAAAGATGTTCTGTTGGCGTACAGTTGCTCCTGTGAATTTGTTTTACAAATCTCTAGTCGGATTTTTGCTACAATATTGCATCAGATAGAAACCTTTCTTAGACTTGCAATATCTACGTGTAATGAAAATGGCGGGTAATAACAAGTATTTTAATCAATCTGGTACTTCAGGGGTTAATGTGGTTACTGTTTAAAATACACGATACTGTGTTTGACAGATAAAGACCCTTCCTGTGTCTGTGCTGATCTTCAAAGAGGGCTTAATTGGTGGGGTATTGCAGATGGCCAACTAAAAGTGAAATATGTGTCGTTTAGAAGGCTAGGGACATCAGCCAGATCCTGGTCGGTCAGCCTCATAGAAAACACTGACACTCTTGAATGATCACTTGTGCGTCACAGGGAGAGGAGACAAACAGATCACCACTTAGTTGGAGGTCTTAGTTAAAAATGAGGATCTCCTGTGATGACATCTATTATGAATAATAAGAGGTACATATTTGGCATTGTTGCAATAAGATGAATCAAATCATACCACAAGCCTTGATTAAGGGGTACCACATACAGAACTGTTTCTCCTGCGAAAATAGACGTTGGGCTGTGAAATTTTAGGTGCAGGCATGCGTCTGGAGAGCACAGACAGCTGTCAGAATGGCGTCTGTATAAATATTCAGTAAATTCATTTGAGTTTCTATATGCAGTCAGAAAAAAAGTTTATTCCCCCCCTCCCCCTTAAGTCATAAATGTCACCCAAGTAGCTGATGTACGGTGGTGGGTCCTATGTGTATTTCAATGTAAGAATATGTTGGCATGTTTGAATAGAAAATTAGAATGCTGAGAGGTGTGTGTTGGAATCTGAACACGCGAGTTCTCTTCTACTCCAGTGACCTCTCTGGGACAGGACCATGGCATATGCTAATGTACTATATAGGTATTTTTGTTTTTATCCTTTTAAGAAACTGGTCTGCATTGATTGTAACTGTATGTTCTTGTAATATCTTATGTAATCTAAGCACTGTCTTTGTATATTAAAGCCACATTTTAATAAGTGATGTTTTGGACTCTGATTGAACTGGTTGCATGCGTTGTGGAGCGTATTCACCTTTTCTGATACAATGTGTTACATCAGATTGTGTGTTAAGTGCATAGATGTTCTTTTTGTAATACACAAAAACCTTAGACCCTGGCAGATATAGATATATATATATATACACAGTGTTCGACAAACCTATAAATTTGCACGCCCCGGGCGAGTGGATTTAACATCGTGGCGAGCTCCTATTGGCCCAAGCAGCACATGTGTGGTACTAGGTGGCGAGTAGATTTTTTAGTGATTTGTCGACGTGTGTGTGTGTGTGTGTGTGTGTGTGTGTGTGTGTGTGTGTGTGTGTGTGTGTGTGTGTGTGTGTGTGTATATATATATATATATATATATATATATATATATATATATATATATATATATATATATATATGTATATATATATTTTACTCACCATAACTTAACTCAGTATTATGGTATAGCCTATCCCATAGCCTCTCTTGCATACCCAGTTAAAATCAACCCCACACTGATGAGACCCATCAAGGTCGAAACAGCTGTCTGTGGGTGGTTTTCTGGGTATGCACCTTAACCCTGGCTGTGCTCAAAGCTGTGACCATGCAGCAAGCTTAAGCCTATAGGGAACCATGTTAAAAATGGTTATTGAGGCAAAAAGTGACACTGTGTGCTCATTTGCATGTCATTTCCCAGAATCCCTTGCTGCAGTGGAAGTGCTGTATGCTGGGTGATGATGGGGAAAGGCGGGGTTGCAGACCTGCCTAAGACATGCAGATGAGCGTACAGTTGTATTATATATATATATATATATATATATATATATATATATATATATATATACACACATATATATATATACAGTGTTCGACAAACCTATACATTTGCTCGCCCCGGGCGAGTGGATTTAACATCGTGGCGAGCGCCTATTGGCCCAAGCAGCACACGTTTGGTACTAGGTGGCGAGTAATTTTTTTTGTGTGGCGAGTAGATTTTTTGGTGATTTGTCGACCACTGTATATATTATATTATATATATATATATATATATATATATATATATATATATATATATATATATATATATATATATATATATATATATATATATATATATATATATTACATTTTTTTTATTTGCATTTTTCTGTGGCAGTGAATAAGATTTGCAATCGAGGTAAGGGTAAATATTAACTCATTGAAAGTACCTTGCGGCAGAGAAAGGTGAGCTGGCTTGAGTAGCTGTGTGTGTGTGTGTTAACCCTGGTTGTATATCCAAGTCACGTACTCGCTTGTGTGCTGTTCGTGACAGATATTATATTGGGACGTATTGAGGGGAGATATTGTTTATTTGATGGACCTTTGCGTAAGGTAGAGTGGGTCAGCTACAGAGCTGTATATTATGTGCTCACAGGTGTGCCGTACTTGACACTACTGTACACTTTCTGTTTTCAAATATCCTGATGAGTCCCTTCTCCCTGATTTTTATATACTGCCGCAACTGAGATGTGTGAATAAGCAAACTATAGAAAATATGCAACTTTTGATTGATATTTACACAAAATGACATTACAGGATTAATTTGATTATACACATTTCTACGGTTGACATTGGTTATTAAAGAGCCTACATGTCATATGAGAGCGGTTTCTTCTTATTACTGATGGCTACTAGATCATATTGCAGAAACTGGGAACAAGTTGGTTTGCAGTTAGAGATTACATTGAAACATTTATCAGACTAAAAGTATCTGAATAGTATGAAACACAATGCAGCTAATAGAAAAAAAAATCTTGTGTTTAAAACAAAGCCATCGAGGAGAAAGATTAGGCAAAGTTGCCGCTTAAATAAAAAGCTGTTTTTTGAGAACCTGATAAATATCCATAAAGTAAAAACTGCATTTCCGACTCTGCATTGTATTAATCTTGGATAAAAAGCAAAATTGATGCCCCTTTCTCTGCGACCGGTAGAACAATTCACCATTTTTATTGGACTTAAAAACATTTTTGCACCCAAGTGTACATATTACAACTTGTACATATTACAGGAATATAAAGACTATGGGGCCTATGCAGAGAGCAGCGCTTTTTAAAATTGGAGAGGGGAATAAAAAGGAGGTTTAATGGAGCGTTTTATTCTCCATATGCAGAAATGGGCGAAAGCCGCTATTTTTAGCATTACTGCATGTGGAGAATTGTAAATGAGGAGATGCGCGCAGCTGAAAGGGGAAAAAAAAAATCGCGCATTTTTCCCCCCCCTATAGCCGGCGAGCTCCTGCTTCTTGCCATCTTTAGTTGGCGGAGAAAATTGACGAAAATCGCGCCAAAAACAGCCGCTAGATGGCGAGTGCGCCTTTCTGAATTCGGATATTTTTCAGACTGGTGAGATGTAGTTTCTCGCCAGCTGCGCGGCGAAATTTTGAAATAGGAAAAAAAATGCCGCGTTTTCCCTAGCTCGCCATTTTCAGCTGTTTTTAGCGCGATTTTCTCCGGAAAATGGCGAGATTTCAAATTGCGCTGCTCTCTGCATGAGGCCCAAAATCTGCAGAATAAATAAATCCTGCAGTATATGCAAGTGAGGTTTGCCATCAAAACAGTCTTGTGGAAAAGGGACCTTGTTTTATTGAATCCTGAATTTTGTAGCGGTTATGGATGTTTTGTTGCAAGTTGGTATACCTTTTGTTAAACATAAGTTAGATATACAGTAGCTGTTACATGAACTTGTGAAACTGAATGTCTCTAAACATGTAATACTAAAGGCAATTCAGTAACTTTTGTATAGTCTAATAAACTTCCCCTGTTCGTTCACTAGTATCAATCAAAGCTTAGAAAGATTTTCAGTTATACATTGTTTGTTTTTTGTTTTGTTTTTTCTCTAATCTGGAAAACACAAGACAACTACATTTTTGCTTATACTGTCAATTCCCCCCTAACACCCTCTCACTTTCCATTTTTGTAGTTTAATAGATAACTTGAACACCTTTTCAGAGTTGTTTTCATGCAGTATTGTTTTAAGCACATCAGTTTTACTTATAATATAGTTAACAGTTTAGAGGAGAAATGTATCTGTGTTTTGTTTAGTCTGTTTATATAGAAGTGTACTTATTTTCTGTTGAGCCTAAACCTTCTTCCTAAAGGGGTTTAATTGCCATTGTTGCACATTATACATTTAAATCTAGTTTATTGAGAGGTCTAACATCTGACAGGCTGTTTTTGTAGTGGTCTCCTGAGGCTTCGCCTATATTTAAAGCAGGAGGAAAGTCCTTCTTCAGGGTCATTTGTTGCTATTTCTAGGGCTTGGGGCACATTAGTTCTCTGCATATTGGTAAATTGGCAAAAACCTGGTGATTTCTATGCAGAATTTTGTGGTTGAAGTGGTGGTTTGAGGCAATCCCCCCCCCATGTTTTTATTTCTTCCTTCACCGTACTATATATTATCACCGTACTGTATATTTTCACACCTTTGGCTCACTTATTATTTTTTTTGCCATCTTATTATTTATATATAAATCGCAAACCTAAATAACTTCATCTGCGAAGCCCCTCTCCCTTGGTGCTGGTAATCTTTTCAGATCAGGTTCTTTGAGGTCTGCTAAGGGGAGACCTTTTCTTCTGAGATCCTTTGCAGAGTGCATGGAAAACGGCCCTGTTCTCACAGTCTTCCCCCCTCCACCAGGCAGCACAAACAGTGTGGCCACGTAAACACCCTGCGCAAGCTCTGGGCTTCGTAAGATACAAATGTAAACAAAATAAGGAACGGCGGGCTCCGGGAGACCTATAATTCTATAAAAAAACAAAAAAAACTGGGTTGTTGGTTTAAAGGAGCAGTGGAGGGGAAACATTTCTGAAGGATATCACCGCAGAAGTAAGTGAGGCTGTGCATACAGATTTGTCCTCAGCTGGTTCACTCCCCTGGCACTGTGCTTGTGTTTAGACATTGTAAAGCTGCATGTATTCCTTCCATAGGGATTCTATGCTCTTGGGCAACTGCTGATGCCTCAGTCATGGTACAGAACTGCTGCTCTGTCGGGAATCAGCGCTGTCGCAGCTTGCAGAGCTGAAGAGATTTGGCCTTTTAGAAAGGGGGAAGTGAAGAAGTGCATCAAGTAACAGGGAGACCACACACAGGAGGGTGAGCGAGCATCTGAACCACAAAACATCTGCAGTGTAAAATGAGGGATATTGTACACTGAAGTATTAATTCTGTCATAATAGAAATTAAGTGTTTATATTGGAACAGAAATAACATATTTGAGAGAGGGTTTCGTGTGTGTGTGTGTGTGTGTGTGTGTGTGTGTGTGTGTGTGTCACATCGTAATAGGCCGTTTAGCTCCTCCATTTCTTCTATAGTGGCATAGATAATAGAGAAGGGAAAATTAAGAAGTTGGTTGGATACCTTTTTATTGGTCTAACATAGTTGATAATTTACAAGCTTTTCAACTCTGTTATTCTTTCGGTACAGCCCTTCTACAGGGACATGAAAAGCGTATTTGAAAGAAGTATTCTAAAGAACGCCTCTATGTTTTTAGAAGAGCTTTTTAGAAGCTGCTGATTAGTTTTGTGTGATACTTTAACACATGCAAGTGCTGGAAGGTTTACTTTATAATTGTAACTAGCTGATATACCCGGTGTTGCCCGGGATTTAATGTTCTGGCTCCCCCTCTCTCTCCGCTCCCCCCTCTCTCTCCCTTCCACTGTCTCTCCCCCTTTTCTTTCTCCCCCGTTCACAGCAATACGCCCCCCCCTTGACAGCTCCGTTACCCCCCCCCTGTTCACATCTCCGATTTCCCCCCCCTTCAACACTTTGTTTCCCCCCCCACCCCCCCTCCCGTTCACAGCTCCTTCTCCCCTCCCCTGTTGCCAGCTGGGATTCCCCCTGCATGTTTGGCAGCTGAGCTGACTGAGGGGGGGGGGGGAAATGTGTGAGTGTGTTTCAGTCAGTATGTGTGGGCTTGCCCCCCCTCACCACTGCTTCCCCCCCCCCCCCCGGAGTGGCAGTGGCACGCTAGTGCAGTGGTTCCCAACCTTTTCGGCACCAGGGACCGGTTTCGGGGAAGACAATTTTTCCACGGACCGGGGGTATGGTTTCGGGATGGTGGCAGTGTGTCAGTCACTGTGTGTGTGTGTGTGTGTGTGTCACTGTGTGTGTGTCACTGTGTGTGTGTCACTGTGTGTGTGTGTCACTGTGTGTGTGTGTCACTGTGTGTGTGTGTCACTGTGTGTGTGTGTGTCACTGTGTGTGTGTGTGTCACTGTGTGTGTGTGTGTGTGTGTGTGTGTGTGTGTCACACTGTGTGTGTGTGTGTGTGTGTCACACTGTGTGTGTGTGTGTGTCACACTGTGTGTGTGTGTGTGTCACACTGTGTGTGTGTGTGTGTCACACTGTGTGTGTGTGTGTGTGTGTGTGTCACACTGTGTGTGTGTCACACTGTGTGTGTGTGTCACACTGTGTGTGTGTGTGTGTGTCACACTGTGTGTGTGTGTGTGTGTCACACTGTGTGTGTCACACTGTGTGTGTGTGTGTGTGTCACACTGTGTGTGTGTGTGTGTGTCACACTGTGTGTGTGTTTGTGTGTCACACTGTGTGTGTGTGTGTGTGTGTCACACTGTGTGTGTGTGTGTGTGTCACACTGTGTGTGTGTGTGTCACACTGTGTGTGTGTGTGTGTGTGTGTGTCACACTGTGTGTGTGTGTGTGTGTGTCACACTGTGTGTGTGTCACACTGTGTGTGTGTGTGTGTGTCACACTGTGTGTGTGTGTGTGTGTGTCACACTGTGTGTGTGTGTGTGTCACACTGTGTGTGTGTGTGTGTGTGTGTCACACTGTGTGTGTGTGTGTGTGTGTGTGTGTGTCACACTGTGTGTGTGTGTCACACTGTGTGTGTGTGTGTGTCACACTGTGTGTGTGTGTGTGTGTGTGTCACACTGTGTGTGTGTGTCACACTGTGTGTGTGTGTGTCACACTGTGTGTGTGTGTGTGTGTGTGTCACACTGTGTGTGTGTGTCACACTGTGTGTGTGTGTGTCACACTGTGTGTGTGTGTGTGTGTGTGTGTGTGTCACACTGTGTGTGTGTGTGTGTGTGTCACACTGTGTGTGTGTGTGTCACACTGTGTGTGTGTGTGTGTGGAGCTGCTGACAGAGGGTGGCGGTAAGGCGTTAATTTTTTCAAAGTAGCCTTGCCGCCAAGCGGGCTGGTGAGCGCGGATCGGGTTATTTTTGCAGAGTAGTGGTGGCTGAAAATTTGATTGAGGATGGGTGGTAAATTAGGTGGGACAATGAATATTGTCTTTGGCGGGAAGGTAGCCATTTTGGGAGCGGGCGGGGGTCTGGGAAGGCTGAAATGTTGATGCATGAAGTGTGGTAAGAAAGGTTGACGATTAATGTTATTGGTGCGGGAAGGCGGCCATTTTGTTAGCGTGCGGGAATGCGGAAATTTTGAGCGACAGGGTGATGATGATGGGGCCAGATGTGGGCAGTAGCTGTGCAGACCGTAATCGGGCTGGTGAGCGCGGAGCGGCCGGGAAGGCAGAGGGAGTGATTTGTGACAGTAAGGGGAGTGCTGAGGTCGTCATTTGTGAGAGCATGGACGGGTAAGAAGGGGGGTGGACAGCAAAGGCGGTTTGTGTGATAAGTGGGTTAAACTTACCAAGGTGGGTGTGTGACTCCGCAGGGGTGATCCCAGGTGTGTAGGGTGAGTCTGCTAGGAGAGGGTCTCCGAGGCTATTAGGCTTCAGAGTCTCGGGTGACAGTCTCGGGGTATGGTGAGACTCTGTGGCAGTATGTGTGTGTGTGTCTATGTCACAGTGGAGTAGGTGTGTCCGTGGTGTCAGCATACCTCTTGGCCATTGAGAGCCGTGGGGGAGGCGGGGCATGGGCGGGTGGACCGACGGACCAATGAGAATCCCCACATCTACTAGCAATCAAACAACTTTCATTTATATATCTTATTATATATTTGTGAAAGCACTGTATGCCTGTCTGCATCTCCTGTGTCCCTAGGGGAAATCTCATTGGTCCCTTGGGCCGCCCGCCCCCGCACCTCTCATTTGCCTGAGGCGGAGTGATGACACACACACACACACACACACACACACACACACACACACATCTCCCGCTCTCTTACCCGCTGGTCCCGGAGGCTCATCTCCCGCTCTCTTTCCCGCCGGTCCCGGAGGCTCATCTCCCGCTCTCTTACCCGCCGGTCCCGGAGGCTCCGCCTCTTCCTCCCCGAACATCAGCCTCCAAGTCATCGTGACCCGCGCGCACCTCCTCTCCCCGTGTCTCCCTGTTTCCCGCGCTTTCACCCCCCCCGGCGGGGGAGCGGAGCGAGCGCCCGGGACACCCCCGACGGCTCTCAAGCACGCGCTGCGCGCCCCCGTGCTCTCCTCCTCCCCGGGATGCCATGCGCGCACCTCCTCTCCCCGTGTCTCCTTGTCTCCCGCGCTTTCACCCCCCCCCCCCGGCGCCGCTACAGTCAGTGGGGGAGCGGAGCGAGCGCCCGGGACACCCCCCACGGCTCTCAATTGTGTACACTCGCCGCGCACCCCGCGCTCTCCTCCCCGGGATGCCGCTGTGTCCGCTCCCCGCACTCTCTGCACTGTGACCCGCCTCCTGTACTGGCTGCACGGGTTCCCACACCTGCAGCTCTCCCTGCGGCCCGGGGGCAGCGACTTCAACCCCACGGACAGCGGCTACCGGCAGGTCAGTGCCACCCGCGGCATGTGTGAAGGGCTGTGTAAGTGCCACGGCCTTTGTACAGGACGTGACTGGGTCTGTCCTTAGCCTGGTAGTGGGTGCAGCTCTGTGTGTGGGACAAGGTGCAGCCTGTGGCTGTGAAGTTCCCTGTGTCAGTGGGTGCAGCCTGTGCCTGTGATGCCCCCGTGTCAGTGGGTGCCTGTGATGCCTCCCCCTGCCCTTTGCCCCCTGCCCCTCCCTGCCCTTTGCCCCCCCGCCCCTCCCTGCTCTTCCCCCGCCCCTCCCTGCCCTTTGCCCCCCCGCCCCTCCCTGCCCTTTGCCCCCCCTGCCCTTTGCCCCCCCCGCCCCTCCCTGCCCTTTGCCCCCCCCGCCCCTCCCTGCCCTTTGCCCCCCCCGCCCCTCCCTGCCCTTTGCCCCCCCCGCCCCTCCCTGCCCTTTGCCCCCCCCGCCCCTCCCTGCCCTTTGCCCCCCCGCCCCTCCCTGACCTTTGCCCCCCTGACCTTTGCCCCCCTGTCCTTTGCCCCCCTGTCCTTTGCCCCCCTGACCTTTGCCCCCCTGACCTTTGCCCTCCACGCCCCTTGGCCCCCTGACCTTTGCCCTCCACGCCCCTTGGCCCCCCCGCCCTTCCACGCCCTTCCCCCCCGCCCTTCCTCGCCCCCTGCCCTTCCACGCCCGGGCAACGCCGGGTATATCAGCTAGTATATATATATATATATATAGATATATAGATAGATAGATAGATAGATAGAGGTGTGTGTGTATATATATATGTATATACTGTAAATTAGAAAAATACACTATAGCCATCTTCTGGACAAACAAAGAACCTCCACCAATGACTAGGATTTTACACAAATGAAAATAAGGCAATCTTATGGGGCATCTCTCTAGTCTGTTAAATGGATCTTTTGATAAATTCTGTAAGATTCCGCTCTCCCTAGAAATCTTCACAATATATCCAAATTTGATCATGTACATGTATTTTATCTGAGTTGCTAACTTATCAAGTAGAAATGTATATGAATTGTGCCATGTCCACCTCATCCTCTTTCCTCATCCCTATTATTTTTTTGTATCCCTTACCATTCACTTCGATTTATGAAAATGTTCAAAATAAACCATTAAAAACATAAAAGCCTTCTATGCTTAAAATTGCCTTCGCTAGTAAACAATATTAGAAAACAATCCTGTTCCACATTCAGAAATCTGTTCTAAGCATGTTGCAGGTCCTTAAGAAGATAAATCCCTTTACTGCCTTATGTTTAAACTTCAGATTACATGTCCAAATCCGAATATCGAATTAAAAAGTGGCAAATGCTTCTGTGCACTGGTTCACACAAACCTCTGACTATAGCACACAGGTGATTTGTATCTCCTACTTAATTATGACATTAGCAGGAATGAGTTTGGGCAGGCGAGTCAACTTGCCAAGCTGATCCCATGATCACTTTGGGAAAATAAATGTAAACAACCAATGACGGCAGGATGATTAAGCACAGCTAAAGGTTAGATAAATGTTTACCCAATTACTTGTGTAGTAGGTTCAAAAGCTGGAGCTGCAGTAGAAGAAAATTGCTGCTCGATCCTGGTTTTGGCAAAATAGTCAAAGAACACGAGGTATTCCAAAAAGCCTCATACTTTGACAGTACAAGGTGATACCTTTTTTAAATAGACCAAGAATTGATATTATAAGACAGGGGTGCGGGGGGGGGGGGGGGGGGGGGGGGGAGTGAGGGGGCCGGAACGGCGCTTAGAGGCCACACGCACTTCCCCAAAGCACTTAAGTTAAATGCCGGGGAGCGTGCGAGGGCTGCATGTTACTTACCTGGTCATCGGTGGCTTCTGGCAACGCGTCAAATGATGCTGCGGGGTCACAAACTTGACGGTGCATGATGCCGTAGACGAAATAAGGGGGTGGGGCAATAGATTTGAGAGCAGACAGTGGCGTAGCCAATAAAAATTGCGCCCCCTTGTCATAAAACAGGTTTTTGAGAGTTCTATGCTCTTCAGGTCTAGCAATACAAAGGTATCACCTAATATTGCAATACTAATTTATTTATTTATAAAATGTTTTACCAGGAAGTAATATATTGTGAGTTACCTCTTGTTTTCAAGTACAGACATACCCCACTTTAAGGACACTCACTTTATGTACACTCGCGAGTAAGGACATATCGCCCAATAGGCAAACGGCAGCTCGCGCATGCGCCTGTCAGCACGTCCTGAACAGCAATACCGGCTCCCTACCTGCACCGAAGCTGTGCGCAAGCGGGGAGACTATAGAGCCTGTTACAAAAGTGTTGTTTACATCAGTTGTGCACGTATATGACGATTGCAGTACAGTACATGCATCGATAAGTGGGGAAAAAAGGTAGTGCTTCACTTTAAGTACATTTTCGCTTTACATACATGCTCCGGTCCCATTGCGTACGTTAATGCGGGGTATGCCTGTATGTCCTGGGCACAGACTTATGATATACATGGTTACATTTAGTCTCTTTCAACTGGGCTAACACGGCCTTTTCTATTTAATTCATACTTTTCCTAGAATTCATACAAACCATGCTAAAAAACCTAGAACAATATACTGTATTCATTGTTTTTTACTATGCGTGACTGGCGCATACAAAGTCTGTGCAGGATCTATTGAATGTGCTTCCTTACACTTCCATATATGCTTTAGTCATTTTTCTTCCTCTATTAATAGGAATTTCTGTTTGGTTATTGCCAAAACAAGGCATGCCTTTTATCTAACACGACTTACAGCACAATGAACGTGTAGCATTCCACGGTTGCAGAAATGTAGGCTGACGTATCTTTTGCATGTCCATCTTACTGCTCATGAAAAGTGCGTGTTGTTATTATTATTATTTTCTAAAGTGCTTACATTTTGCATCAATTGGTTTGGATTTGCAACTTCAGTTTGCTCTGTGACTTCACTGCTGTTCCTATGAAAGCAGAAGGCTGAAGGCTTTCGGGTATGCATCCTAATTGGAAACCAATATGTATGGAAGCACTCATTGCTTACACACACGTTTGTCTGCTGGAATGACAATAATTGGTACTTGGTCTCCTATCCTCTTGCCAAATATAACTTTTGGGTTACTTAGAAACACAAGATAAAACTGATGGAAATCCCATTTCGGACATGGGGGCCGGCGAAACATTCAATGGTTATGCCATGCAGGAATGTGCTGTTAGGTTTGTCCATACAACTGTCTAAGGTGGAGAAATGTAAAACGCCTTACGTCTTGATTGTACTCCACAGGTAGTTAGATTTTCAATCGTTCATGATTTTCCAGTTTCTATATTTGGATATATACTGATAAAACATGTGTTTCAGTTATCTGTGTCTGTTGGAGTAGGCCCCCATATGGCTTATCAGTTTTCAGGAACAGGAAGTCATTGATTTCATAATTGGATATTTGATCAGGGTAAAAATTGAAAAGCTTGTTGTACAAGAAAATACTGCTATAAAATAAACCGTTCCCCCGTGGCCAAGATGATCTAATGGCTCTTACAGGTTTATGGGTTTTCTTTTGTTTTCATTTACAACAGGGATTCTAATTAGGCGCTGTTGGTGTTTAATTCTGTTGTATTTTGGCTCCGCGATCAGGTTGAACACCGCTTCTTTTTCAGACTACTAGTGAGCAAGTTCAGGACCGTCTTAAACTTAAGGTGTGACCATGTTTACGGATTTCCTACATAAAGCCTTGTCCTACACCACAGCTATCCAGCATATGTTCTTGTTGCATCACAGCAACTTTATTCATGGTGATGCCGAGGCAGGAAGTGTTAGAGAGGTGGAGGCTCCATAGAAAGAGTCCGTCGTCCAACACAAGTTGCAGCCGATCTTCTCAAAATAATTGCATACGTTTTTTAGTAATTTCTTTTTGTTTGACTGCACCTTTTAACAGTAGCTCTCTTCCTCTGGTATCATTTAATAGATTGTATACCCTCATGGGCAGCGACTTATTTGGAATGTATTCTTCAACCACATGGAGAGCGGCCTGTTATAGAGGGGGTGGGGGTGAGTGACCTGTTCCTGGGGGAGGTGGGAACAGTTTGAGCGGCCTGGTTTGGGGTGGAGTCTGCCACTTCTTGATGGCAGTGACTGAGTTGAAGATGAGGAAATACACTAAAACAGTCTTCTGATGGAGACACAGTATTGCAGATCAATATTCTCTCTCAGCAGCCATGGGGTTAGTTGAGGAACTTACTTTATTGTAACTTGGACAGGCTGCATAATGGTCCAGTGCTAGAAGAGTGTGTTTAGCAGACCTTATTTTATAGTCTGGTTGGTATTGATATCCATTGGGTAGATTTGTAAGAATTTGTTTACAGCGTGTGCTGAAATAGGAAGTGATTCTTCTAAATAAACCGGGATTTCCCGGAATCTAGTTTACCATTCAGAATAAACATAGTTTAGAGATGCAAAATGCTCATGTAAGAATAAACCAGAATACGTGTCATTGCCTTTTTTCTGGTGACTTCACCTTTTAAACCCCTGCCACTGGCCGATCCAAGCAGCATCCTGCATTCGGCCTGACTAAGGGAGGGTGTACGTCCTCCCGAGAATGTGTGCGCATCATTCTTTTCACTAACAATTTGTATAAAGAACGCGGGATTCGCGCTGACTATACCCGGTGCACGGTGATTATTTGGTACAAGAAGCATGTTAAAAACGCTGTGGCCCATCTCATTAGCAAAATAAACATATGAACATGATGCTAATTGATTAGCTGGATGGGAAAGCCATTGTGTGAAGGGGTACAGTTGTTGGAGGTAAATGGAGTGTTGGGATTTTCTCATGATGATGAGTTGTCCCTTAAAGAGGGCAATAATACTGAGAGAATTGTTACTGCAGTTATCTAGGATATTCTTTTGGATGCACTGAAATGCTGATTCAAGGGACTTTACCTGAAGCATTTATCTATGTAGGCTTCTACAAAACATAGGCAATTATGCAATTACCTTCACATGGGAATTATATAGGTAAATTGCTAGGACATCAAACTAAGGAGAAATAATGATGTAAATGTAAACCCTTCAGTTGGGCATTTACAGTACATTCTGTGTTTGGTCCTCACATACTGCCTGCTACTAATGTTTGCACTGCTTCTCTGAGAGAAGTTAAAACTATGGCTGTGCTTCTCATGTAAGAAATGGTCTACAGTATAAGCGTTCGTTTATAGTGCATGCATGCGCCCGACTGCGTGATGTCACACACCAAGCATGCGCTGTAGGCAGATGTGTGGCCAGGGCATCACGTGAGTGGTTCGCCCTCTTTGGCTGAACTGCTCAGTTGACGCGGCCGTTGCCTGGAAAAATCATTTTCTGAGAAGTTTAAAATTCGCGTGCTTGGACGCACTGGTCCTGCGCAATATGTGCGTGCTCAACTGACATTACTTTGTTTTGGAGGCGCGCAGCACCATTATAATCACGGCCTCGGGGTGAAAGTACAATACAAAATGCACTCGTCAATGGTGATATAATAAGCGTTTGAGATTTCAGTTTTGCTGCTAAAAGGGTTAACCATTTTTGCTTTGCAGTAACGTCTGTTGGTATAAACTTTTAGGACTGATTGAGACTGAACAGAAGTGAGATTGAGGGAAAGTGTGTGTTAACGGTTCTCTAGTTACAAGGTTTGTTTTCTTCAGTAGTTGGCAGTCATGCATGAGCTATATTGTCAGGGCATCTGTACCCAACAATCCATTTACAAGGATTATCTCTTTATCTGTCCAATCTCTACAAGTGCTGCAGTGTTAATGACCATTTACAAAATAGGATTGGGAAGGGACATGTCACAGCCTTTAGTTATGTGTCATCTCATTTTCTGGATTAAGAGATTTCCTAACCGAGATGTGGCAGTGAAGCTACATTATCCGCTGAGGAGGGTGCTGCTGAAGAGAATGATTGGTCCCTGCCTGGCTATCTTTCGTAGCATTGATTTACACTCGCGTAGCTGAGGGAAACATTGGCAAGAAATACGTTTAATAGTTCAATTTGTGATTGCTGGAGGCAGAATACATGCGTTTCAAAGTAGTACTTAACCCTTCCATTGCTCTGCATAAGCTTGTTCTTTCTGGCATCTTCATTGCATTGCCGAGCTCTCCATTATTGTGACTCAAAAAGGAGATCCAGCAGTAATTCTGCCTGTCCATAAATGGGAAGATAACCAGCTGAGGAGAGTCTGTGTTCACATAAGTGTTTCATAGGAGAGCTTTACTGGATTAAATATGTTGTACATTTTAGGGTTAGAAGGGGCTCCACCTTTAAACGTGCGTTGTGTATTTCTAAAGGAACCAAGAGGATTTGTGCAGCACGTTACTGTTGCTAGGAAATGTTGGACGTGTGTGTGCAGTCATTGCCTTATAAGTGTGCGTTTTCTTTCTTGAGTTTTGTATGTGATTTAAAAAAAAAATTTTTGTAAGGCATACTGAAACCACAAAGTGTATGTTGTGAAATATGTGAAATACACTTTAATGCTGAGGGCAAACGGTTCCTTTGTACTACTAGAAATAGATGTACAGTTTAATAGGTGTTTCTTGTTCAAAATGTTTTGCAAAATGAATTTTCCGGTTTGTGATATTTGTTTTCGGTGACTGATGCACATGGTTCAAGGTAGAATTAAGACCAGGTTTATAGAACAAAGACACACAAAAGCCTGTTTTATGTACTAAATAATCTACTTTAATCCAGTTGAAGTTATCTTTCTGCATGTTGTGATTACAGGGTATTCTGTTAGACTCCTGAACAATGATTAATACTTTAAAGTAACTAAATTTAACTTTCTTTGTTCGTTATGTCATTCTAAGTGGTCATCAACCAATCAGTAGTGAGAATGAAGGGCATATTAACGTTAATTACTACAGTTAACCCGAAACAAGCCTTAATTTTACCTGGCTGAAGAAAAGCTCAGTTCCACCACCCACTTCCCACACTTGGTCCCTGCCAAATTTACAGTTGGGGTGTGTAACCGTATTAAAATGGGGTGTGTTTTCTGAAAACTGGACAGGAGGATAAAATTGAGCTGTTTGGTCCACCAGGACAGAGATGGGAGTTTCTGCTGCTGGTGTTGATATATACATTTATTGTTGTACGAGTAATGTCTAAGCTAATAAATCCATGGTCGTTCTGGGCATAGTTTATACAGCTGTTAGTGGGAATTCTCTCCTTTCTGTGCTACATAACAACATTATTGTATATACATCTTACAGATTGAGTGGCTTGTAGACTCCTGATTTACATTTCTGTTGTGTATATTGTGAGATTGTATTTCAGAGACAGTAAAGTTAACGGGTGATCGGTGTGCTAGACACCGCAACAGAGCTTTATGAATCTGCCCTTATGTTACTTGTGTACTAAAACAGTGGTGCTCAACTCCTCCACACCCCCCAATAGGTCAGGTTTTCAGGAAATCCTTGCTTCAGCACAAGTGGCTCAGTATTTGACTGAGCCTTTGATTGAGCAACATGTGCTGAAGCTAGGATATCCTAAAACCACGACGTGGAGGGCTTGGGGACTGGAGTTAAGCACCACTGCACTAAAAAACGTACCCTTTGCTGCCATTAGATGTAAAACTAGGGTTTTAGAGAACAGAGGCCAACAACTGAACCTTGGTGTTTTCTCTTCATCCTTTCACATGTTGCTCTCAAATTCTGATTCCAGCACAAATCATGAAGATGATGCTGTTCTGGGTGCCACAGCATGCACAATTGTTCCGTGATTTATGTGGCCGTTGAACCGTGGCTGGTCATTTCTTTAATCCTTCCTGTTACTGCAGAGAGGTGTTTTGTCGACATAAGGATTTCCTAAAAATAAATCCTTATCTTGTTTTAACTTGAAAGTAATGCAGTGCAAAGGTTTATGGCTTTTATTTCAAATCTGGCGTTGGAGCAAAACCCAGCATATTATTTTGTATGCTGTCATTTGGCTATACGCCCTCCAATATATAAACAACTGATGAAAGCACTAGTATAACCTTTGAAAGCGTAATCCTTCATATTGTGACGTATGTTGGATACTTGAGGTAAATGTCATGTATTTACATGATTGTGCTTGTATGGTGTTATAGAACAGGGAGGATGAAGAGGTCATTTTCACCAACCTCCTGTCTGGAAACAGGAGCAGATTTACCCTGCTAGTAAACCCTTACTCCCCTATACCTCCATTGCTAAACGCTTTATTTGCTAAGCTGCACTTACATTCTCGTGTCCAGCAAGTTGTAAAATAAGTAGGATTATAATTTAAGCATGATCAGCACGGAAGAACCAGTAAGGAGTCTTACGGAGAGTGTAGTCCCCAAGATTATAAATAAAAGTACCACTTGTGGGTGCATTGGCATGCCCGACAGGTCTGCAATTCTGCCTTTCCCCATTATCTCTTGGCATACAAATACATCCACTTCAGACAGGGATTCTGGGTAATGACATGCAAATGAACACACCCAATGAGTTACTCACATATAGGCTTTGGATAACCTTTAACATGAACCCCTATAAGCTTATGCCTGCCTCCCTAACACATAAAGCCTTGGTAACAGTCTACTTAATAGCATGTGGCTTTACAAATGTTTTGTACTTGGTGCCCATGGGAGGTAGTTGGAATAATTCTGTCTTTTTTGCCTGTTGCCTTAGGCTGCGGTCCCAGTGACTGCCACAGCGCACGCCTCGGCGCGCACTGTGCGAACAAGCACCGGCCCCCCAGTCACTCAGGGCAGGGTACATGCGTCGGCCACATTCAGCAGCCGCGCTGTACTGCAAGATTCCACACACTCAAAAATTGTGTGTGGAACTTGCGACTGAGCCGTGGCCACGCCCCCGCCGGCGGTTCAGCCAATGAGGGCGAACCAGCCGCATGAGCTAATGGCCGCGCCCCCGAAAAAACCCGACCACGCCCCCTCCCGTCGCAATTTCTCCCTCCTGCAGATCGCGGTTAGCGCTGTGCACGCGCCGTTACACCCCCACCACTCGTCGGGCGCGCGTGTCACAGTGATGACTGGGACCGCAGCCTTTAGGGGACAAATGTAAGAATCTCAGTAAGTCTGGTCATTGTACCAACATGGTTTTAAGCTCCACAACGTCCACGACTGTCATGTAACCAGCTAACCCAAAGCTGCTGAGTAAGGAACAGTGGGGGCCGTCAACCTGGGTAAAACTGACATTTCGTAGTGCCATGCCACTGCCTCTTGTCCCTTCCCCCCCCCCCCCCCCACAGATTGTTTACTAAATACTGATTTGCACAACAACTTCAGGCTCGGAGTGGAAGCTTAAAAGCCACAATCCTACCAGGGACTTTTTTTTTTTTTTAAACACATTATTTTGTGACATATTTGGGATCACCCGGGTTCCCAAGATAATTACTGCTACATGTGCTGGGTGTCTGATTTGGTTAAACTGATTACCCTTCAAACCTCCCAAGTTTCGTGGGCCAATACATAACAGCAACGTAAAAATTACTGTTTTGGGGGCTTGCTACTTCTGAAACTTAAAGCTGCAATCTCTGCAAAAATGTCTGTTTTGCGTAATTGGAAATTTGGAAGCGCACTACTTTGAGGGGATACAAATACAACAAGAGATCCGCCCTCGTGCTGTCGCATATCTTCGTTCGTATTCGTATCCCCTTACAGCTGGCGGTGTGGCGCACCTCCCCAAACGCTCCTAAGAAAGGTTTCCCAGCTGGGAAGCCTCAGGAAAAGGACTATCTTCTTGTTACTTTGAGGGATTCCTGAGATAGCAGTGACATTGCCAGTGCTCCGTCATGGAGAAAACAACACGGTGACCTTTATCCAATAGGAAGCTACAACTACCGATGCCACTTCCTATTTGGCCATATACAGGCATACCCCGGTTTAAGTACACTCACTTTAAGGACACTCGCGAGTAAGTACATATCGCTCAATAGGAAAATGGCAGCTCACGCATGCGCCTGTCATCACGTCCTGAACAGCAATACCGGCTCCCTACCTGTACCGAAGCTGTGCACAAGTGGGGAGACTATAGAGCCTGTTACACATGCGTTATTTACATTAGTTATGCACGTGTATGACGATTGCCGTACAGTACATGCATCGATAAATAGGAAGGAGGTAGTGCTTCACTTTAAGTACATTTTCGCTTTACATACATGCTCCGGTCCCATTGCGTACGTTAATGCGGGGTATGCCTGTAGTTAACCCGGGAGGGTACCTTCACCAGGAAGTGTCTCTGGAACCGCAGGGTCCCCAGAGCAGAAAGTGGGAGCAGTTCAGCTTTGGAGGGGTCCCCTGGATCTAATTAGGTGAAAAAAGCTGTTAAAAATACATTCTCCCTGACGGGATTGCTGCTTTAACCTAAATAGCAGATCCCCTTTTTCTTTTTTACTTTTCTTTTTGTTTCCTTATAGTTTTTTTTTAATGAAACATATTTTAACCTATTTGCACTGTAGTTATTTCTGTGAAGCCACAAAGCAATGCTTACAGACCCTAGTCTCATTGCTAATGTTGGGCAACATTTTTGCCGCTGTTTACTTGCATAACATTTTTGCACCACTTTTGAGTCCAGATATACAGTAAGAGACTCGAGTTATCATTCGTGTTGAGACATGCTGCACTTTCACACTCAAGTTCTGATCTTTAACGCTATTTAATTTTTGAATGAAGTATTCTCAAAGTTGGATGACTGATCACCTTAAGCGGCCCCCCTAAAGATGGCCCTATCTGGCAATCTAGTTTAGTTAGCCGTGTCATTGGAGTTGGCTTCTGACACTTGCTTGGAGTTGGTAAGAAATTCAATTAGTCCCCAAAACTATTATTTCAACATTAAAGCGGAATATTTCAAATCGTCTTAATCTTGGTGTGAGTAAGAGCACAATCCCCCCACCCCCCTCATTGTACCACGCTGCAGAATATGTCGCCGCTTTACAAATAACCGATGATGATACTTCTCTTTTCAAAAGACCTAAAGCAACCTACAATAATACTTTTTCTGAAAGCGTAAAATAGTTATCCAATTAAAAAATAAAATATTACGTTAACACGTTTCTCTAACAGGAGATCCCAACATGTCAGCCTTTGATGTTGTCTTTAATTCAGTATAAATAATAGCATGTGCATGTACAAACCCCCTCTTCCCTCCTACCCCCCTAGCCCCCCTCCCCCCAAACAGTTTGATCCTGGGTTTTTCTCTAGCTGCGGATTACATGAGCACAGTCCTTGAACTGAAGGAGAAAATGATTTGTTTTTATAGATGTGTTTTTACTTCCCAGCTTGTTTTTAGTGCCAGTTCTAGTTCCTGTAAAGCTAGTTGTGTGCCTTTCTTGTCTGGTCTTGCTAACCCACATATTTGTGTAGAACAGGAAAAGACGCAGAAATGCAAGCCAAAGTTTGGTAAGGTAAATTATAGGTTGGCTATTCTCAATCTATAATAAAAGTTTGGATACTGCACAGATTACTTTTACATGTCTATGTCCTTCATGTGTGTCCCGACAGTCTGGATATCTGAACTCTCTCATTACACAGCAGAGGGGTTTTGTATTAGCCTGGAAATGTTAGCAGATGCTGCTACTTTAGGCTTGTAATATAGTACGCGCGGGTGCACGGCGTGGCGTGCACGTTTAATGTCTATAGGGCAAGCGGTGAAGCGCGCGGCTAGGAGGCATGGCTATGATGTCACAGCGGTAGGTTGCACTGTGATTGGCTCACAGCGTCGCGCGGCAACAGCGTGAAAATACACATTTCTTGAATTTCCTCAGGGCTGCCGTGCCAACGCTCACGGCCGCCCGCGCGTCAACTATAGCAATGTCTGGCTCACACAGGCAATTATTGACGCGCGCATTATATTACAGGCCTTAAATTAATTGTAGGAAGATGTGAAAAGGATATGTACACGAACTGGTGTGCAACATTGAAACCAGTCCTGTTAGTTGAAGTTGCTTCAGTTTTTTCTTATCCAACAATTGATTGACGTTTTGATCTGTAATGTTTGTTACTCCAATACCAGGCCTATTAGAAGACCCAGATATCCATCTTTCCTGGAAAAATATTCTTAAATGGGTTTTGTTAAATGGATTAGAAGCAAAAGGTGATACTGTGCTCATGTTCATGCAATTTCCCATAATCCCTGGCTGCAGTAGATGCACTGTATGCTAATAGATAATGGGGGGGAAAGGCAGACCTGTCTGAGGTATGTGAATGTGCTCACAAGTGGTATTTTTATTTGCTGTAAATAGATACGCAGATTCTCCTATTCTATTCCAGGCTTCTTGTACACACAGCTCCGTTTGTGGCACAACAATATAAGCACATTGCACCGTGGTCATACCAAGTTCTAGGAATGGCGCGTGCAGGCCTGAGAACACACTGTGACGGGAAAGTTTGATCTTGAAAATGTTGTCCTGGTACAGGGGTGGCCAGTTCCAGTCTTCAAGGACCATCAACAAGTCAGGTTTTCAGAATATCCCTGCTTCAGCACATGAAGCTTTCAACAACTGAGCCACCTGTGCTGAAGCAGTGATATCCAGTTACATGCTGGTTGGTGTTGCCCTTCCAAGTTAATGTCGAATTTACTCCAGGAAGGATTTGCAAACCGGGATCCTTTCAGGTGTACAAGGTAGCAGGTTACTGCTATGTTTAATACAGTCGTTCCTCGTACTGAACTTAAAAAAACATTTTTTTTAAAATAAGGATATTGTGTAACATTGTATTTTGCGTTTCCTCTTAAGATCACCCTCCTTGCTCTTCTGTTTGAGAGTGCGGTAAGATTGCTGGCTGCACTAATCCGGAGTAGAAGTGGGGATCACATTTGTGACGTCTCTGCATCTTAATTTAGAGACCAAAATCGTGTAAATGAAAATTACCACAAGAACTGTGCAGGGCATGGGTAATAGGGCATGGGTAGCAGGGCATGGTTAGCAGGGCATGGTTAGCAGGGCATGGGTAACGGCATGGTTAGCAGGGCATGGTTAGCAGGGCATGGTTAGCAGGGCATGGTTAGCAGGGCATGGGTAACGGCATGGTTAGCAGGGCATGGTTAGCAGGGCATGGTTAGCAGGGCATGGGTAACGGCATGGTTAGCAGGGCATGGTTAGCAGGGCATGGTTAGCAGGGCATGGTTAGCACGGGTACTTAACATCGTTCCACTTTTTTGTCAAGTGCTATTCCTAGTCTCATTGTGCCCTGAGGGGTCTATATTGTGGTGTGTGTGTGTGTGTGTGTGTAAAAACATAGTTATTTTTTGCCCATTAGAAGAGGGATTTGTTGTGAATCTGTATCTTTCTCTGGTACATTTAAATTCTAAAGTAAAGCATAAATCCAGTACAAGATGGCTCTGAGGAACACTGTACATCAGGGGTTCTCAACTCCAGTCCTCAATTGACCCACCTGTGCTGAAGCTGGGATATCCTGAAAACCTACACTGTTGAGGGGGGGGGGGGGGGGGTTGAAGACTGCAGTTAAGAACCCCTGTCATACAGATTACTTTCACCTAAATCTATAGACGTCTTCTGTTGGTAATGCATACTGTAAGATTACTTTCTGTAACACATTGTTCTAATCTTGTGTTTATGGTCTCATTTACGGGGGCACTTGTAGGTAGGATTTCATCCACTGTTCTTCTCTCTTCAGGATCCCAGTTACTGGATACAAGTTCACCGCTTGGAACATGGTGATGGTGGAATTCTGGACGTTGATGACATTCTGTGTGATGTGGCTGATGACAAAGACAGAGTAAGTGGGATGCGCTGCACTGAGCTCTTATTCTTTGAACCATTTTGTTTACCTTAAAGCCAATGGTTTGAAGTTTTGTGGCTGCATTGTTTCTTGCCCTTGTCCATTACCATTGGTTACCTTTTTCTCAACTGTATTTGATTCTTGTATGGTGTGAGGTTTCACAGCAGATAATGTGTAATCCACTTAAAAGCTTTGGATTTTATACTGTAGTGTAGAAGGTTTATAGGCATCTGTTTTGTTCCTACCCCCTCACTCACCAAAGCTGCACAGGTGTAGAAACATGTAGACTGTGTTAAATGGTCTGACAGCACAGATCAGCCTTATTGAAGGTTCTGTAACTCAAGTAGATGTGAAGTGTTTGGTTAGGCTACCAGAGAACGGATTGTATGATTCCCTGCATGTCTCGGGTTATATAGCATTTGTTTTGCGCTCTGGAATCCAGGCTGCTGTGTGATGCTGGTGTTGGCGCATGCCAGAATCCCAGTATGGGATTTAATACTGTACTGAGGCTGCTAAGTGAATCATTCCCTGATCCTTTTAGTTCACCTGTAGTGTTTTTATATCAAACAAGGTGGGACAGGTTCAGATCCCTGAACATGAAGTTTGTTTGAGCTACTCTACCCTAATCGGATTTCAAATATCTTGCAAGGCCCTGAAGGAATCTAATTCTATATGAACTTGTTCGCCGTTCTGGATTGGCCGTGTAGATCTGTAGCAATGAGCAAGCGACTAACCTAGACTTGCTTGTGTTATATTGCAACACTCCTCTTATGGTTTGACATCAGAACAAATTCCATTCCAAAGCTTCCTGTCTAGAAGTAAAAACAATCTGCCATGGACAGCCGTCTCCCGCACTGCGAGCAGCTCTGTAGAGCCGCACGGCAGTGAGGTGGTTAATGGCAGAAAACACTCTTCCACCATGGTTGGCTACTAAAACATTACATTCCAAAATCGGGTCACATTACAAAAAATTAGACATCACATTACTTTTCCTGTGTCACTTTGTGTAAACTATTGATCTCTGTGACAAGATATAGACATCTTTACATTTCTCAGCTACTTACTTTGACATGGCTTGCCACTTTTTTTCTTTTCGGTGAAATACTATCCAGTTTTTTCTGGGAAACGTCATACTTTTCATATACAACAAGCCGAGTGCCAGCATACTCTTTTTATTTATAGCTTTTTCAGGGAACATATTCGGGAATCCTATGATGACAACTGCTGCTCGGGTCTCTGTCCTGTGGTTCAAGCGATCCCTCTAACTAAAACATACCATTGCCATACGTTCAAGCTGGCAGGTGCTGGTATTTATTTTACACGGGACCTCAAACTCATCACTCCTGTTGGAGTCAAGCGACTCCTCTGAAATCATTTACAGGACTCCCGGGCACTGAAGGCAGTTGACTGATGTTGACATGAGATCTTTTATCTGAAGCCAGCTTGAGAAAGAGCAGTGTAATTCTGCTTTCATTTCAGCGCAATGAACATGTCGAATAAAGTAAAGTGCCATTGTTAGCTCCTGTAGCACATCTTTGCAGAACTTCCTTTGCACAATAGAGGTTCATCCAGGCAATTAAGTTTCCTGACAGACTTGAAATAAGCAGAGCACAAATCTTCCTTTATTTGGCATCTTGCAAGACCTGAAATGCTGGATTTGTAAAGCAGCTCACGACATGCAGTTATAAAGACCTCGTTTTTTTAAGAGGGCCTTTTACATTGAAGAATAATGCACACGAGGTGTAATTTGCCTCTCGCACTACTTGGAAAGTCTTCCGGTTTCACTTATGGGGAATGAAGCAAAAAATCAGAATGGATCATAACTGGGCATTCAGTAATAGTTCTCGGATTTGCCAAGGAAGTAGTCCTTGTCTGCTACAAAATAATTGTAATTTTTTTTTAACTTCAGCAATTAAGTTTACCTATAAACTAAGAAAAAGAAAACATGTTGGTCAAGAAAATATTTTTTTTGATAATCTAATTTGAGAGCCACTTACACCATTGGTCAGATTTGCAATTGTTATGGGTAGTGTAGCTAGTGCGCTGTTCACAGGCTTTTCCTCATGATTATAAAGTTAATGAAAAATCCACTGCCTCCAATAATTTGATCTTAAAATGAGTGGAAATGTACCTTTTTACCTACTCAAATGAAAGAACAACCCTTAAAAAAGCAAAAGTAGAAAAGGACCCTGTTTATTATTGGCAAGTTAACAAAGTGAACACTGGCTGTAAGGTCCTATAGCAGTGTGGCCACATCGTATATTAACAACAAATGGTCCAAAGAAGGAACTCGTGCTCCCAATGTAGAGCAAGAAACTCTCACAGTAAAGTAAATCAGATCTTCTTGCATGATTGTGCCTTTTATTCAAGGGGTGTATCTGCATAGCACAACGTTTCAGTCCACAGCGGGCCCTTCGTCAGACGTGGTGACACTCTGAGTTTGGAGCGCATGTTCCTTCTTTTGTCTTTCCCCTAATGACAAAATGACAATATTTCTCATGCTTGTCACCACAGAGAACAATGTAATCGCAAATATGTAGATTTAAAATGAGCCCATGTATAGCTTTCTTGTGTTAGAATATCCCCGTTGGTGATTGCTAGGAAGGGTCCAGCTCCATAATCCAGGGCAGTTTTGATGGAGTAAGCAGCTTTATTCGTCAAAGCCCTGAAGTGGCCAGTGGCAGAAAACGCCTATTTACTTAAGTATTTTTGCTCCATGGCGGTGTGCTCAGCCGCTTGGGGCCTTATTCAAGAAGACCCTTAGAGTTCTGTAGTTCTCTAATACACTGAGGAGAGAGAACTCATGAAAAGGAATTAATTGAATTTGGTGCGTCAGTGGTTGAAAGAAGAGTTAATGCAAAATTCATAGCCTTCAAGCTATATTAAGCCTCAGCAGATTCCTAAGGATAGAAGGCCTAATTCATGTGCAGCTGATCAAAAAGAAATCTAAATTACTCTAACATTTGGCAATAAGTCACAAAATGAAGTAGTGTTAGATTAGGAAGCAGCACCGTGCATTGCAATGTACTTTGATATCTTGGAGCATGAGAAATATGTAGTGACTATTTAACCCTTTGCTGCGAGAGCTGCCTGCAGAATGGCTCTATAATGAGGTTATGCCTGTGGTTACTGTACATTTGTGTTGCATGTTGAGCTCTTTGATGGGATGTGAAAGTTAATCATGAATTGTTCTGTACTGCTTTACAGACCACAGAAGTTGAATTCATTCTTCAGAGATTTGAGCTTCCGAAAGCTCACATTTATAAACTTTCATGGTGGTCCATATTTTATTTTGTTTATGCTACACTTAAACCAGCCCTTTTATGCTATCTATAGTTTTGTTTCCTTTCTGTCATTACATGTAAATTTCATCTCAATGTTCTTAATACTGGCATCAAATCTAAGATAAAGGATTCTAATGGGTATTGGGTTCAAAGCAGAAATACCCATATAATATACTTGACACTACCTATGTTGTAACATTTTATGAATTGAGGGTATGCTCATATTTGGCAGCCTTTTATACCAGCCCATTTTACATTTTAAGCTCTGTATTTTAGGTCTATAAATGGTCTCGCAGATGCCAAACACAAGACAGGAGTTGTTTTTGAGTTGAGCAGTGTGGAGTTCCTGCTTTAATCATTTCTGGGATTTCAAACAGTTTAACAAGAAAAGGACAGCGAGAACTAATTCTAAATGGTACTTCCTTAATTTCCTGCTGTACACATACACTTTTTTTTTTTCTTTAACCATTAACTTGTCCGCTTACCTTTGTACAGAAAAGGAAGATCAGGGTGTGTGAATTTGGGCTAGAAAAAAGAATCCTAAATCTGTACATCTACAAGCTCCCATTGGGTTACTAAATATAAAAGACGAAGTGGACATGGTTAACCATTTTTAAACCAATATGTCAGGTATAAAATTATGACACAGTTTTATTAAACACTTCAAGAAATCAGAGGAGATACACGTGGTGTAGAACAGCTTTACTCAATATATAAAATATAAAACTCGCGTAAAAAAACCTCTCAAACACATGTATGTGTCATAAGCATTTTGGACAGGGTAGTTCTGAGCCTCCGGTCGGTCACTGCTGTTGATGTCGGTATTCTCTGTGACTCAGACCTCCTTCAGCTGCCCAGTCTGTGCGGTCGCGTCACGGGACTGGTAGTGTGGCTCCCAGTGCTCACTCTCTCCTAAAGTGTTTGTCTACTCCAATCGCCCTACGTGTTTAGCTGCGGTTTGCAGCTCCCTCAGGGGCCTAACTTGACCTTGTTGCAGTTCAATTTAAATGTTTGTGCAGTGATCGTCATCCGCCTTGAAGCCGACATGAAAACCAAATCAAAGTTAAAATCTTTCAAAGCTACAATTGTGGGGCTCATTAGGCCGTGATTATACCAAAATCCGCACGTGGCGTCGCCCGGAGCGAAGAGCCAAAACAAAGTATGCATGCTCACAAAGTGCTTATACCTACTGCGACCGTCGCGCCACTTGCTGCTGCAATGTAGGGTATCAGCAAAAAACAGAGCAAATAGCGCACAGCCAGGGAGCCAGGTATAGGTTAAAAATGAATTCCAATTTATTTCAGTGCATGACCGATAACATCACCACCCCAAGGGGGACAGAAAACACACCTCCTACTTGTTTCGGACCGGTAGGTCCTTTATCAAGGACACCCTTGGGGTGATGATGTTATCGGTCATGCACTGAATAATTGGAATTCATTTTTAACCTATACCTGGCTCCCTGGCTGTGCGCTATTTGCGCTGTTTTTTGCTGATATTGGACTTCCGTTCATGGCTGGCACGCCACTACTGATCCCCGGAGACTGTGGGAGTGGGTAAGAGACTTTCTTTATGACTTCAATAGCTGAGTACTTTGATGTGAATTATAGCTCAAGTGACTCACAGGTCATTTTCAATTACACCCACTCCTATTGGTTTTATTATGGGGCTATTCTAAGCTACAGATAAGTCTTTATTTTGATGAAGTTATACTGGGGTTGAGCACCCTATTTCCCCCCCTTGTGCTGCAATGTGGGAGACAGTTGAGTTTTTTCCAAATTAGTTTTCTGGTTGCGACGGCCGCGCCACCTGACAGTCGTCCAGAGAGCAGATTTCAGCCTTGTCTCTCTTGCAGTCGCGCGTGCAGAATGTGCTTGTGCACATGTTGCTCTGCGACGTCACAGATGCGTGCACTGCAATTCCTCTGTATAATCACAGCCTTACTTGGTGGCAATATGTTACAATCATTTAGTGCAATATACCCAAATGTATCCGCAGTGTGAACTCTCACACTGTTTATTTATATGTATACTAGTTGTATCCACTTGCAAATATATATTTGTGTATATTGTACTTAATGATTGTAATATATTGCCACTAAATATTGAGCTCCACAATAGCTTTGAAAGTGTTCATTTTTGTCAAACTCCTGTCTGTTTCACTGATTTCTCATATTTCCCCCTGGTTGTGATGTCCTGCCTGGAGATCCCACCTGTCTGCTTCTCTCCATTGCACAGCAGCTGCATCCTGAGATTTTTCTTACCTCCTGATCCTGGGATGTTTAGCAGTTTCCATGTGGTAAAGTAAACCCAAGGGTTTTTTGTGTTGTCTTTAGCCCTTTGCCCTTTAGCGAGTCCCAGCCTTTATGAGAGAGAAAATCTCAAAGGCTGGGACTCGCTAAAGGGGCATTGCAGCTAGATTCCACATTGTAATTGACTTTAATGGCAGTTGGTTAATGCAAGATTGCTCTGTTTAGGGGCATCAGAACTTTAGGTGCACCTCCCTCTAAAAGCATTTATTATGAAGCGCTGTAAACTGCCCATCAAGCTTTGGCGCTTCATGAGTGAGGCACTCAAATGTGTAACTGTACATTTTTGAGGTTTTGTTATTGCAGACTATTTGAGGCCTATGTGACAGAGTGAAGAAACAGTGCGCAACTATTTAAACAATTCACACACGTGAAGTGATTATACAGTGATTTAAATAATAATAAAAATTACGTGACCTAATGGATACTAGGCAAAGGGGAGTGTCTGCAGCTGTGATACCGGGGATGGCTCAAACACCCCCTAGAGAGTCAGACAAATACACAAGACACAGCGCACAACGCTCATAGTGCATTAAAAATATATTATAACAACAAATAAGTAGGGTAATTATTGTGCGTACATCAAATAAATATCAGATAAGCATGTTAGGGGTAAGTTACCCATACACCAACACTGTGAACCGGATCAGATGTCATCAGCAGGTCATGGAGCTGTTCCGTGATTTGCCAGGTTCTGGATGGGTAGGATGGATGGATATGGCGTCCTATACAGTCCCCACTCGTGAGTCAGCAGTGTCCAGCCCTCCTGTGAGAAACAGTTCTTTCTCTCGTGTCTCCACGGTGGCTGTTTTCCTCTAACCGTTATTCCCTGATGAAGAAACCTATACGGTTTCGAAACGCGTTGGAAGTGAGCTACTGTTCTAAACCGAATATCTGCCTCGTTACTGCACTTTGATCTTGCCACCGGAGGAGTACTGTGACACGAGCCGCGGTGTACCCGAGAGGTGACGTCGTAATCCGGAAGTGCAGGTACAGAGGACGGTTAGAGGAAAACAGCCACCGTGGAGACACGAGAGAAAGAACTGTTTCTCACTGGAGGGCTGGACACTGCTGACTCACGAGTGGGGACTGAATAGGACGCCATATCCATCCATCCTACCCATCCAGAACCTGGCAAATCACGGAACAGCTCCATGACCTGCTGATGACATCTGATCCGGGTCACAGTGTTGGTGTATGGGTAACTTACCCCTAACATGCTTATCTGATATTTATTTGATGTACGCACAATAATTACCCTACTTATTTGTTGTTCTAATATATTTTTAATGCACTATGAGCGTTGTGTGCTGTGTCTTTTGTGTATTTATTTGAGGCCTATAACTGCTGTCCACAACGACCTCTTGTCTGTTCATAAGATTGCAAAGCGGTCATGACAAAAATAAGGATGCCTCATGTTGCTCTGATTAAAGTGTATATGCTTTTATGTTTATGTAAAACCTTACCTGGGGTTACTTAGCGTTTGTCTTCACAGCGGTGCAATACAGTTAAGGCAAGATAATGTTTACTAGCTATATTCCGATGCCAGATTTGGGTAATAATTTGGGTTACTACCAGCTTTGTCATTCTACACTGTCATAGGGGCGTAGCGAGAGACAGCACTTGGAAGTCCGTTTGGCTCTTCAGCAACTATGCCGTCCTTATTGGTATTCTCTCCATTTGGCTATCTCCCTCTGACAGCGAGCACCCTGACCACCTCTGTTAGGCTACGCTTATAGTGCCGGCGACAGTCGGGCAACGGTCGTTGGAAAAGCAAATAGAGATGACTTCCAGCGATCGTGACCAATCTGTTGCGCCGTCGCATCGCGCTTACTATAAGCGCATGTGACGGCGGCAATGCATTTGTTTTGCCGCAACGTCGGCACTATAAGGCTGAGCTTATAGTGACTGCGACAGCGATGCGACGTCGCGGCAAAACAAATGCCATGCGCTTATAGTAAGCGCGACGGAGCGCTTGCTGGAAGTCATCTCAATTTGATTTTCCCAGCGACTGCAGCCTGATGTCAGTCTGTGTCGCCGTTGAGGCACTATTAGCGTATCCTTACTGTGGATTGGCAGTGGGGTGGCACATTGATTTGGTGAATGATACTTGCCTGCTGACACTCGCTTTATTTCCTTTTTAAAAGCGAGTTTGGTCTGATCTGGTGATTATGGTTACTATCTGCCAGTGTAGATATTGCTAGTGTAGATATATGATGATATAATTATATTTGTGTCTGTGTTTGGTTTTTGGCCAATTGATTTGCTGAAGTAATTGAAACTATATAAAAGTAGTAACTATGTACAGTATGTATTTGTTCACAAAAGCTTCATAATAGTTTTTCTGCCCCTGAACAGAACACTGCTGTGCTGTCCGAATGCTAAAGTGCATATAAAAGTGCCCAAAAGGATTTGTATTGCATATGGGACTTCAATAGACCAAATGTAAACATATAATTGGCTTGTTCAAATAAATACAGTTATTAACTGTACATTTGCTTTTTTTTTTTAAAGGGGGGGTGCAGAATTATTCAAAATCACACCCTGGCTGATATGCCTGGTATGTGGTTATAAAATATATAGCGTTTATTATTATATCTATATCATTTACAGATTGCTACCTCACTTTGTATCCGAGCACTGAAAACCAAGAATAATCTCCAGCTCAGGACTGTTAACTGAGCCTCGTAAGACCAGCGAAGTGGGAAGTTTTAGTATTGGGGAAAGTGTAAATGGTAATTGAGCACTTGAGAGTGAAGCAAAGAATAACAATAATGTTGCAGTGAAAGCCAATGATGGGCTATAACATGTTGAAAGGGCAATGTGGATGCAGAGGGAACCTAGGATCCTTAACCTCTGCTTTCTAACTCCTGGCAAGTCTCTCTCAGCCCCTCCATTGCTGAAGGTTTAGAAGCAAGTGACTGCCTGTTTCTAGGCCAGGTAATAGTCTTCCGCTCAATGGAAGGGAAAAAAGTTGAAGTCTCAAGCTCTCAACATCTATATTTGCTTTACGGAATCCAATAGCATTTGTAAACATCTGTCAATGTGTGGTGTTTTGTAAATTAAAGCTGCAGTCCTTACGGTTATAGTTGGTTAATTGCAGAGAGAGAATGGATTATTCCCTCTCCCCTTGCCCAGAAACCGGAGTTGAACTCATGTAATGTTAATATTTTTTATGTATTTAGTGTTGAATATCTTGATTTTTTTTTTTCTAATCTATTGCTACTTAGACTGCTTTGGGCTCTAATATTTATTAGTTAATATTTCAAACGCGGGTGTAAGACGCGTGCAGAGGTACGCAATGGAGACCGTTTAAAGTGAAACTTAAATTAGGCTTTATTGCACCTGTCCCTTTAATACAGCAAAAAAAATTAAAATGAACAAAAGAAAACCTACTTCACTTTGGAGAATATCTACACATGTAGTCCAGCCCTCTCAAACTGGGTGTTAGCCAAGCTAATTACCAGCCCCAAATATATATACAGATATATAACAGTCCCATAGGAAAGTCTTATCTGTTTCTTGTAGTTGTAGGGGAACTCTGCTCTCCTGGGTCCTCACCCTTGTGTGCTATAGAAATATCAGGATTCAGGTTTAGAAGTCTTGACCCCTTTGTCTTGCTGTCAGCCTGCAGTCCTTATGCAGCTCAAGACATCTGTTGTTCCCCAGGTCAGCCCAGTTGTGGACTAGGGAACTCTCTGGTCTGTCCTTCCTGGGTTAGCTCCAATTGTGAGCTCAGGAATCCTCCTCCTGTTTCTTGGAACAGGCTTTTTCTATAGTTCTGTTTGATTAGACAGGTGGAGTTGGTTGATTGTGCGATTAACCAGCACACTGCTGGATTAGAGGCAAGTTTCTAAACAGGGCTAAGTCCCTGTTACAGCGTGTTATCAGATTTAAATAATAAAAACCGTGTTGGAAAGGGAAATATCTCTTAAGTAAGTATAACAGTAAGACCCCCAAACACTTAACGGGATCAGTGCAGACTGCAGCGTTTAACCTTTTTCCCGTGCTGGATCCTGGGCATTTTTGCTTCGTGATGCAGCTGGTCCCGGATATAGGAAGCGCAAGTAGACAGAGCAGGGGCGGCCAACTCCAGTTCTCACAGGTCATTAATAGGTCAGGTTTTCAGGATATCCCTGCTTCAGCACAGGTGGCTCAGTTGTTGATTGAGCCACCTGTGCTGAAGCAGGTATATCCTCAACCTAACCTGTTGGTGGCCGCCCCTGAGAGAGAGCGCTCCATTTGTGTTTCGATCGGGCGGTTTTCATTTAATGCCGGGGCTTTAAAGCTGCAGACCAAGCAATACCCTACGTGTTTTTTAAAATAAATTAATTCTGTACTATGAGAAAATACTTGTAGCACTTAAAAATAAAAATAACTCTCTTACATTTGAATGTATTCTAATGTAACACGCATTTTTGTTTCCATAGCAACCATTTACAAAGTCACATCCCCTTCCTCTTCTGAAACAGGCTCTGGCACACCCCTTTTTGAGCACTGCCCTCCCTAGCAGTGCACCAATTATATCTAGTGACTGACTGGTCAACTGATCTGCCCCACAGAACTGTCATATTAATATGCAAATGCATTCCACAGACTGCAGAATAATTCTCTGCAGCCATTTAGTGAACCCTCGAGCCAAATCTTCGCCGATCAATCACAGGAGGGAGAGCGGATTGATCGGCAACTTGGCTAATTACTTACAGTATCATTGTGTGGATTGTATTGATGCACATATTAAAGGGATAAAAAATAAAAACCGTCAGCTTGGACGGCTGCTTTAAGGGAGGTGGGAGGAGAAGGGTTGGTTTTCACCATAATACGAGATGTATGTGGGCGGGTATTTAGCATTCATTAAACATGACACTTTGGGATTTATCTTTTAAGGGGACTACGCCTTTTTAAGCGTGTACAAATAAATAAAATTAGCAATGTATTTGGCTTCCTTAAGGGGGCATGAAATTTGATTAAGGAAAGGGGCGTGTTTTTAATAGGTTAAATTAAGCTGAATGCCTCTTTTGAAAATCTGACTAATGCATTTCTAATTATTTAAACTACTAAAATAAATGCATGGAATGTTAATTTTTTTTTAATGCGCAATCTTCATGCAATTTCTTTTGGTGATGAGACGCTTTGTCTTTCCTCTAAACTAGCTGTAAAGGGTTTGTGCTTTGCAGCGGAGGCACTGGGACCCTAGCCTTATGGAAGATTAAACATGCAAACAATGATCCAAATCATGTAAAACAATGATCCAAAGCATGTAAAACAATGATCCAAAGCATGTAAAACAATGATCCAAAGCATGTAAAACAATGATCCAAAGCATGTAAAATAATGATCCAAAGCATGTAGTTACTGTGACATTACACATTGAAAATGTTAAAATACTGAATTTTACTTTACACGTTAGCTTACATTTTTGCTGCTAAACATACCACCTGCAATCAGTTCACTTTTGTCATAAGAGACTGGCTGTCCCTTGCCCCCCAACTCGTTAGTTTAAACGTGGGCAGAAAGACTGCATTCATTGCCTATTGCTGAGCGATCAGCTGTGGTTCCATGTAAATACACTTGTGTAGGTTGCATCATGCATGCTATTGTTTGTTATTTACATAACGCTGATTCCTGGTAGAGCAGGAGTTCAGCACCAAAATAAAATTAGCATGTATGTGCGTTTGTAGCAGCGTGTATTTGCTTTTGCAGGGTGTGGCCAGGTACACTATTGAAAAGGTTTTATCAGGAGCTTATTCTGTTCTGAACACCGTGAAATTGTCCTTTGGACACATGCCATGGGCCTCGCCTGCCCCCTGGTGGACACATGTTATGTTTGCATCTTTCCTTGTCTGAATTATTCACATACAGTAGGATAGATACTACACCAGCCGTTAGCAATTTTGACTATACAGTAATAACTTGTATTTTTTTCATTAGACTCTATGTTCTGAAATTTGAAGAAGATTGTGTAAAATTGATTTAAAGAGGCAATCCAAGTAGATTAAAAAATATATATATTTTTTGTTTTAATATATGCAGCATTTGATTACCTTTTATTGAAAATTAATTACCTAAGCTGCCAATTGATTCGTTCTCCCGTGATCGATCGGCACAATCCTGCTTGCCAGGGTTCAGTAAATGGCTGCCTTTCAGTTTCAAATCAATCCTTCAGTCAGTGTATCCCAGCAGCTACAATGTATTCTTATATTACTACGGTAACATTATCTATTGTTACAGTTTGCAGCTCAAACTGCTGGGAACATTGACAACAAATCACAAACAAAGTGTTAAAAAAAATCGTGCACTGCTGGGAAGTGTTTAAAACCTTCTATAGCAATATAGAAGGTTCAGTATATTAAAGGCTTAAGTATATTCAAAGTAATTAAAAAATAGTATTAAAAGTTACATTTAATAAAAAGGCAGTAAGTATTATCTAACACAATAAAACGGATTTATTAAAAAACAAACAAAAAACACATTTAGGATATTGCTTAGGTTGCTCCTTTAAAATGCATGACATCTGGTATATATTTTGTCAAGTGAAGGTGCTGTAGTACAGTTAATGTGTTTGTCCTGGATACAAAGGCTTATTGATTCAGCTTCTGCCAGAGCTACTACTCATCTTGTGCAGATAAATTAATGTCCTTGTGCATTCTCCGGCAGACTTGCGAAGAGATGTGACTTGGTCCTTTTCCCTATTAACACATCCATACTATTCATGGCTGTTCCAGCAGAGACAAAAATGAATAAGTACAAATAGACATGAACATGCAACATATAGATGGATCTTTAGGTGCCGTCACCTTGCATCTGAGCTTATTGCTTTTTTTTTTATACATATTTTATTGAATGAATAAACTAAATAAACAGATGACAAATACCTTCAATATTAACTGAATTGGGATGAAAATGGAATCCGTATTGTCTGAACTAATGCTGTATGTGTTTTCATTCCTATTTCTCCTTCAAATTCAGAAGGTTTCATTCATTTTTAAGTAGTGAGTTTAGAAGGATTTCAAGCAATATCCTACGTGTGTTTTAAAAAAAAAAAAAATCCGTTCTGCACTATGAGAAAATATTTGTAGTAAAAAAAAAATACATTTTTAATGTAACAAGCCTTTTTGTGTCTATAGCAACCATTTACAAAGTCACATCCCCTTCCTCTTCTGAGACAGGCTCTGGCTCTTGAGCCCTGCCCTCTCTCTAGCAGTGCACCAATTGTATCTAGTGACTGCCTGGTCACGTAATCTTCCACACACAACTTTGCATCTTGGTTCCTCTTCTGCAGCACTAATAGCGATATAAAGAACCCCCAAGCCGAATCTTCAGCGATCAATTACAGGAGAACGGATCGATCGGCAACTTGGCTAATCACTTATCATTGTGCGGATTGTATTGATGCACGTATTAAAGGGGTAAAAACCTGGCAGCTTGGACTGCTGCTTTAATATGCTTTAATAATGCCTTATTGCTGTTACCTTATTGGCTTTAAACAAATGGTGGGGTTTTGGTAAACAAATGTGCCACCTAAATTACCATACACTGAGATTTTAATCACAAAACTGAGGCCATGTTTAGTAGATTTCTTGCAAAGTATGGCAATCTGTTGTACTGTAGATCATATGCTCAACTGGGGCATCAATCTTATTGCCATCGTCACACTGCACATGTGCCTACTGACAAGGAATGTTCAAACGTTCCTTTGGTGTTTGCAGACCTTGGTCAGTGTCAGTCACTTCAGCGCCAATCTTGTGTTTCATGCTGTGGCTTCACTATGAGATACCAGCAAATTAATTTTCAGACTTATGTCTGAAGCGATTATTCCCATTATTTATTGTATTATGTCACATGTATTGCTGCTGTGAAGTGCGATGTATATTAGGCCTGGGACATAGTGGGATCAGCCTTGCTGATCCGTGCCGAGGCGCGCTCACGCTCAGCACTGAGCCCCTGCAGCCGCAATGAGAGCGGCTTTAGCAGGGGCTCGTGCACGCTTGCGGAAGTGTGTGCCTCACCAAGATTTCAGATTTGGCGCTTGCCGGAGCGAAGGGCCGGTCACGTGAGCGGTTCGCCCAATGAGGGCAAACCAGCTCGGTGACGTCACTGGCCCGCCCCCAGACACGCCCACGAACGGCGCGCGCTCTAAGTGAGCCTCAGCGCGCCTCCGCACGGGCAAACTGTCTATGTCCCAGGCCTTAATGGTGCTATACAAATAAAGACATTTTCCCCCCCTAGTTTGGCAAGTATTGTTTTTGCAAACTCTGGAGTTTGTCCATGTCTTAATGTCTTCATATTTGTCTTTTTCAGATTGTTAGACTGAGACTACATTTGTCGTTGTTGGACACTTTTTAAAAATTTTTTTTTTTTTAAAGCTCTTTCATATTAGACATGTACTATAGGCATCATTTTTGTCATTTGTAATTAGCTGTTAAGGAATAAAATCGTACTGTTAAGTCATACTCCATAAAATGAATGAAGGCTTGTTTTCCTACAGTGCCATCTAGAGTCTTAGCTGTGCATAACACTTGCAAGTCTTCTCTGCCATAGGGGCCTGCAACATATTGCTCTGCACGACATTAACACCAGAGGAGCCTGCAAAGATTAAACTCCATATTTACTTGTCCATGCCAAGCCACAAGGCAGGTGATGGCTCATTGGTTTATACGGCTTAGCACTGCTTTGCAAATATGCCCCTCAGGGTGCTGCTTCTAAGGCCGAGTCCATAGAGGGACAGGCCGCGCTGAGGCGTGCGGACGCTCAGCCCCTGCATCCTCAACGAGGATGCCTTGAGAGGGGGCTCACGCGAGCGTCCGCAGGCGTGCTGAGCAGTTGGAATTTTCAGCCGACAGCCAAGCTGTTTTTCAGTGCGCTGTCGGCTGAAAACATCCAATCAGCCTGAAGCAGCGTCAACGTCACGGTGCCGTGACATTGACGTCAGTGCGTCACGGGCGATTGGCCCAGCGACGTCACTGTCCCGCCTCCAACCACCTCCCCCCCGGCTCCCTTCGCGCCCGCTGGCTCGCCTGCAAGTCCATGGAATCGCGCAGATTTCAGCAGGCGAGCCTCAGCGTCAGCGCGGCTCGGAACTCCTCACCCCTCTATGGCCCGGGCCTAAGTTATTCAAGGTAAAGAGTAGATCACTAACAGATTTTTTTTTTTAAAAAGAGGATTTCGAAGCAGCTTAAAAATAAATTTTTCTTTTAATATATGCACCATTTGATTACCTTTATTAAGAACTAATTAATTACGTAAGCTGCCGATCAATTTGATTTTCCTGTGATCGAGCAGCAAAATTCTGCTTTCCAGAGTTCATTAAATGGCTGCATTTCAAATCAATCCTTCAGTCAGTGTAACTCAGTAGCTACAATGTATCCTTACATTACTAAGGTAGCATTATCTATTGTTACAGTTTGCAGCTCAAACTGCTGGGAATATTGGCAACAAATGTTCACAAACAGGAAAGTGTTACAAAGATCTTGCACTGCTGAGGAGGTGGCTAAAACCTACGACAGAAATCAAAGGATACTCATTATAGTAACTCATTAAAAATGGCATGGAGTTGCATATAAAAAACAGATAATACTTTAATACTACAGAACTGATGTAGGATATGAGTCTTCTCTCATGTTGGTTTAACAGAATATGGTGACTAATGGGGTTCAGTGGACAAAGTCAAGTGAGAACGGCTTTTCTTTCCATGTTGGACATAGTCATTTAGATATGACCGTTACCAATAATGTTTGGTTTGCAATTGAATGGCCCTTATTCAGAATATTACCACAACTATAGGTATAGATGTGAAACAATACTAATAAAAGGAGGAATATATTAAGACTAAACACAGAAGAGAATGGTCATGTTCAGGTAGTTAAAGGTGCAGCCGCCCACTGTAATAATATAGTTTGCTCTGTCACCACGGGTGCAGGGAAGGGACCACAGTTGGCAACATGAGTCCATTTACAGAGGAGAACGTCCTAATGAAAGTTCCATAACTGAAAGTTAACAAGTCAATGGGCCCAGGCGCCATACATACAAGGACATTACAGGGGCCTAGTGAGGAGCAGTCACCGCCATTAATACAACTATTTATCTAGTCATTAACAGGTGTGGTTCCAGATGACTGGAGAAAGGAAAGCGTAGACCAGCTCCATAAAAGTGGAAGCAGGGAAGAGGCTCGTAACTACAGTAAGCAGATGTAGCTTACCTAAATTTTAGGAACACTGCCCCACATTTTAAACTGATATACTGGTTTCAAAGTTTAGGATTGGATTCTAAGGTGGTTTAGTGGATGACATTGCTTGGAGCACAGGTGACCGTTGTGGTTAATAAAGTGCATTATCAAGAGGGGGAAATGACCAGTGGAGTACCTGACGCTTGGATCGGCGCTCTTCGTTAGCTTTATTAGCAACATTTGCAAATTGTCTTGAAGAGAAAATATGCCTTTTTGCAGATGAAAATATGCAACAGAGGTGTAAACAAAGGGACTAATGATTTAGGTAGGTTGACGAATGGTCAAGAGATGGCTACAATTTATTGTCATAGAGAGCAAAGTCATCCACGTGGGCCACAAAAATCCAAGGGCAGAATACAGAATTAATGGCACTGTCACTACCACAGAAAATGTAGGGATTTCAGGTAAATTACAAGTAGGCAAATAATGTCACAAAGCAATAAGGAAAGCCAGCAGGATTCTAGGTTGTATAGGGAGAGGTATTTGCAGCAGAGAAGTAGTGTGATGCCACTTCATAGATCATTGGTAAGACCTTATCTAGAGTATAGTGGTCAGTTCTGGAGACCATATCTCCAGAAGGACATGAATGGTTTTGAAATTATGCATTGTAGGGCTACTGAAATAGTACACATTTTAAATCGTAACACTCGTCAGGAACAAGTGAAGAAACTTAATTTGTACAGTTTTAGGGAGAGAATGTAGAGGTGGAATATGATGGAAACATTCAAATATATAAAGGGTTTCAACAAGGTGCAGAGTCGAAATGTTTTTAAGAGAAGCGTGCTTGAACAAGAAGAGGTCACACTCTAAAGCTGGCAGGCTCTGGAAATGTGAGGACATTGTATTTCAGAGAGAGGGTCATGAATTGTGGAATAATCTCTCAACAGAGGTGTTCGATGCGGTCACGCACGGAACACCTGGGAGTTTGTAACTTGTATATGGGAAAAGGGTTAATACACACAGCTATCTAGCTGATTCACACTTCTCCATGCATGGACTCTGAAATGAATATGATCTCTGCTCAATCCATCCCAATATATCATCTGTCACGAACTTCACACCTGTGAGCACGGGACTTTTATATATGCAACTTGCTGCTTTGCCTTTCTCATTCGCAAGGTACTTTAAATTAGTTAATACTTTCCCTTACAATGTACTGTATATGTGTCCCGCTGCCACCACCAGAGGAATTATTAAAGGTACATACAGAGCCTCTACTCTGTTTGTTAAGAAAACGTAGCACAATCTGTTGTAGCAATCTGTCCAAAAATATAAATATAAAAATATAAATTACTCTTTATAAAGTGTGCAAAAGTTCAATTGGAGGTCAAATTATTACTTATTAAAGTTTAGCTATAATATACAAAAAGTACAGTGCTTGGGTTACAGAAAAAGATAACAAGAATATAGATATAATAAATGCAGATCGTTTCTTAAAACCAAAAGCTAAAAAGAAACAGAATCTAAACTTGCGTTTTTGCCTAACATTGATCAGATCTTTCCCAGAGGTAATATATTGGAATATGAGAATTTGCGTATCTTATTGACATCAGACACACCTTGTTGAATTCTACTTAATAATTAAAAAGTAGGATTTTATATTCTAAATTCCCTAAATTGAGAAAATAAGCCCACCATACTGTGTTTTCAACCCCCTCCTTTCATCAATCAGCACTGGCTCTCATTTTTACGACTGACTAAAAAAAGTATTTTCTTGGGGCGTTAAAACTTTGCCTTAATATATATATAAAATCTTCACACTTACATTTGTATACATAATATACTCGCCCAGATATTAAACAAGAACATATAAATTCTATTTTTTGCAGGAGAAATATATCAGAGATTATACATAAAAACAGTGTTTTTTGTATCCTTAGATTTGTGTAATTGCAACACTTACAAATATCTATTTGTTATTCTTGCAAAGTGCAGTCAGGCCAAGGATATTCATATTTAGCAAACTATCAACTTTTGGACCTGTAGTACTAGCTACCTCCCCTAACACTCTACAGTATCCCCCAAGGATTGCCTTTTAAGGTACATTGTAATAGTGGAGGTGGAGGGTTGGTCAGCGCACGGGATTTTGCTCAAACGTAGAGATTAGAGGATAGGAAGATATGGAACACGGTATTAGTGTTTTAGTAATCGAACGGTACAATACAGCCAAAAGAACTTTGGAATTAAAAATGTATGAAAAATATATTTTTAAAATAGCTTAAAACTCTTTGGAATTAAAGAACCTTGGTAATTAAAAGTAAATATATCAAAAAATATATATTCTAAAATAGCTTAAAAATCCTTAAATAAAATCCTTAAATAAAATTTAAATGGAATTGTGTGGTTTTTTTGTGAACAGAAGCAGAATATGTGCTATATGTGGATGACTAACAGGGTGTGTTTATATAGCCTGTTGTTGGTCTGAGGTAAAAAGGGGATAATGGGGCTGGTTAGCAGAGTTTAATGCGCAGTCTTTCCTTCACGGAATGCTGCTAAAAACAATAGCTTTCTCACCCTCCTGGTGGGGGCAGTACGTGAGTTGCTTCTCTCCCGGGGGCCCAAATAGGAAGAAAAGGGCCGAACTCGGTGAGTGAGCAAAATAGAATTTATTAGGTACAGAAAACAAAGTCAAAATAACACTCACGGTACAGCTTTAAAACAGCCCAGCATCAGCCTGATCGTCCGGTGATATTCCTCTCACCAGTACAGCTCCCGTGGTCGCGTCCGACGGCGGGACCGGAAGAGGAGGTCTTACCGGATGTCAGCAGGCTGGCTGGGTCCTTCAATCAATGGGCTCCGGCAGGGAACAACAGGAACCTGACGAAGCATTATTGCGAAACTAGTTGTTCCCTGCCGGAGCCCATTGATTGAAGGACCCAGCCAGCCTGCTGACATCTGGTAAGACCTCCTCTTCCGGTCCCGCCGTCGGACGCGACCACGGGAGCTGTACTGGTGAGAGGAATATCACCGGACGATCAGGCTGATGCTGGGCTGTTTTAAAGCTGTACCGTGAGTGTTATTTTGACTTTGTTTTCTGTACCTAATAAATTCTATTTTGCTCACTCACCGAGTTCGGCCCTTTTCTTCCTATTTGGGCCCCCGGGAGAGAAGCAACTCACGTACTGCCTCCACCAGGAGGGTGAGAAAGCTATTGTTTTTAGCAGCATTCCGTGAAGGAAAGACTGCACATTAAACTCTGCTAACCAGCCCCATTATCCCCTTTTTACCTCAGACCAACAACAGGCTATATAAACACACCCTGTTAGTCATCCACATATAGCACATATTCTGCTTCTGTTCACAAAAAAAACCACACAATTCCATTTAAATTTTATTTAAGGATTTTATTTAAGGATTTTTAAGCTATTTTAGAATATATATTTTTTGATATATTTACTTTTAATTACCAAGGTTCTTTAATTCCAAAGAGTTTTAAGCTATTTTAAAAATATATTTTTCATACATTTTTAATTCCAAAGTTCTTTTGGCTGTATTGTACCGTTCGATTACTAAAACACTAATACCGTGTTCCATATCTTCCTATCCTCTTATCTCTACGTTTGAGCAAAATCCCGTGCGCTGACCAACCCTCCACCTCCACTGCAACTACAAGAAGATTCCGGGCTTTATCTTCTCTACTGGTCCAGCTGCAGAAAACAACAAGGGCAAGTATACACTACCCTTTCTTTGGTTACACACTACCACACAGGCAACATCACAAGCCTATACAAATAGGGAGCGCCCCAACCTCTTTTCTTTTTGTCACATTTTAATAGTGTCCTGTTTTATTTTAGAGTCTGGGAAGCCATATTTCACTGCCCCCTACTTACAAAACCAGATATCGTTATCTCTAGATACCATCAGCCCTGTAAACCAGGGGTGCTCAAACTGGGCGCGTGAGATTTTCTGGGGGTTGTGAGTGCAATGCTTACCGAGGCCCTGCTCTCTTCCCCATAGCATTTACATTCAATGCAAGTGCCGGGGAGCGCGCAAGGCCTCTAAGTTCCCTTTCCTTGTTTCCGGCGGCTTGTGGCGATGCGTCGCCACGGGGACACATGACGTGACGCAAGAATGCCGGAGACAAGGTAAGGTAGGGGCGTGAGAGCAGGGGGGGCAGAGCAAGCAGGGGCACAGGGGAAAAAGTATGCGCACCCCTGCTATAAAACACCAATTCTTGTAGTTTTAAGACAATTTGTAACAATTTTAACCTCTCGTGTGCCAGATTTATTCAAAGTCTTAATTTCTGCCATTTTCATTACATATGCTAATACAGTATCATCATTTAAAGCTGATTGGGCATCTGGCTATCTTAAATATGAAACAAAGCCAAGGATCAAATGGAGTCTGAGGTTTTACACTAGGCAGACAAGGTGGTCCAAGTGCTTTTTATCTGCTGTCAAATTCTGTGTTTCTGTGTTAAATAAATGATCCTCTACTAGAACATGTCCTAAGGCCAGTTACAGCATTGATTGTATAAATTGTTTAATGTATGAATAAATCCTTATGCTAATTGAAAGAATACTTTTTGTTGGTTTTAAATGGGAAAACAAGGTTATTTTTAAATGTAGCAATCAATGTAATCTATTGAATATATAACCGCAAAGAAGCCAATCTATAGGTCTCAATTGGAAAAACTGGCAGCAAATTGGAGTAGAAGTTATTTAACTGCATTATGGATACATTTTTTTTTTCCTTCTATCGATGCGTTGTGAAAACGTTGAGCTCATTTAAACCCCATTACGCTTCAATGCATTTCTACGTTGTTGGCGAGGTGGGACTTTAATTGTTAAAGGGGCAGTCCACTTACTATGCCAAAGTAATAAACCCAATTACATGGATATGTAGTTTCCATTTGAGAGGTTCAATCACCCTGAAAGATACAGTTGTACATGTACAATAACATATTTATATATTCCTTTTCTGTCCTCTGCGTTCTTGCAGTTATGTTTATCTGTTTTATTAATGCTGGCATCATACATACTTTACACACAAACAACAAAGGGAGAAATAGACAATATAGTTGTCATTAACTCACATTAACCCACATTTAGCTCAGTAAACCTTTCCCTGCCTTGGTCCTAGGAGCGACACGGCATTTAAATTTGTATAATAAAGTATTCCTTGAATATCAAGCACACAAGTTGGAACAAAACCGGTTTCCCTTCATTCTATAGGCCCTCTTGTTTGTATATGCATAGAAGACAAGTGCTGGAGGCAAAACAGAGGTAAATAAGGCATCTGCCCATGTTTGTGGACAATTCTGCTTCCTGTGCCATTTGCACATAAGCAGAATGCAGCATATTGAACACACTACACTACAGCATTCTCTGATGGCTCTTAAAAAGCAATTGGCAAGACTGCTACGTCCAACCCGATTTATAGTGTGAAGAGGGGTTCCAAGTGCTATGCATGCAATTCGTCTCTTGCGTAGTCTTTCAGTTCGGACCAAAGTAAACTTGTATCCAGTTGCCCATATGCTCAGTATCTAAAAAATAAAACAAATGACTGGTAACTAGTTAGTAGCTGACTTTTGTAATGCCAGTAAAGTGCTGCGCTGCGCAAATGATCGACTAAAAAATGAGTTTCATTTCAACGTTGAATGTATATGAATCGAGTCCTTTTACAAGGCTCTTGAACATAATTACCATAATTGTGATCAATTACTTTTTGAGCTGGACACAAACCAACAAAGGATTTCTTTTGGCTTAAAGCTTTTTCCCATCACTTTCCATGACAGGATAATTGTATAAAGGATATCAATGATCTCGTAAATGTGGCATTTTTAGCATCTCCTCTAGATGGAGTACCACGCTTTCATATTTAACCGCGGTGTGCGATCATTAAGTGCACTATGTGACGAAGCTGTACATTCTGTTTGGTGGAGTTCCCTCGCTATACTTTTGAGAGCACAGGTGTTGCCGTTTTTTAATTGAAGTGCTAAACCCAAGATTTCCTTTTCCCCTTATACTTGCTGGAATGTCACATCAAATGAAGTATAATGTATGAACATTTCCAATGTTTCTACCTTGTTTCAGTTAACTATATTTTCAGGCTCTTGGCAACACGTTGGACGTGCAATCAAGGAAGAGCACTTAGCCATGTAACGGTTTCTGTCATTTCTTGATTTTGTGTTGAGTGATGGTATATATAATATGGATTTATATTTGGATAATATCATCCTACTTCAGTGTGATGCTAGTTAAAAACGCAGAATGTTTCTGGCATTGTCCAGAGGTGCCCCACAAGTTGGCTTAAAAATCTGAGAGGACCCAGTGCCTCCCAACATACCACTTAAACCTGCGGTCCCAGTCAGCACTGTAGCACGCGCGCCCATCGTGGGGGGAGGGGAGGTGACGCTGCACCGCTGTCCTGGGAGAGAGGGGGCGTGGTGGTGGGTTTGCAGGGGCGTGGCCATGACCTCATGTGGCTGGTTCACCCTCATTGGCTGAACTGCCGGTGGGGGCGTGGCCACGCCTCCGTCGCAAACTCTGAGCTCCAATTCCCCTATCTCGCTGAAAACCTGCCACGCACCGCTGGGGAAATGTGTGCGACAAGGTAGTAACTGGGACCGGACTGACTGGGGGGGCGGCGCTTGAATGCATAGCGCACGCCGAGGTGTGCGCTGTAGAAGGTACTGGGGCCGCGGCCTTAGATAGTAAGTCAGGATCTCCCTTTGCGTTAAGTTGTCATTACCTGTTGCACTTATCCCCATTGTAATTTATTGACCTTGTACTGTCATTTTGTAAAGTGCTGTGTATTTTGTTGGCGCTATATAAATAAAATGATGCATCTATACACTTACTAAGCCCCACTTTACACCAGTTTGTGGTTAGAGTATTACATTGGCAAAGATAACAACCAGCACGTGACATGTTGCTTACACCAGCGTTTGCATGTAATATGCAAACCGTGTCCCTCTCTTCTGTAGGAGCCCGCATGGCCTTACGCAGTCTGATAAAGTTGCACGTAAATACTATGTTCTAAACATTGAGCTTTCACAAAAGGTTATAGCGAGTGTTTACAATACTCTGTTTTGTCCCCAATTTCTTATCCTAATCATTTTTGTTTAGTGATACAGAGCACATTATACACTTCAAATGTGAAAACTACTGCAGAAGTTAACACTGGGAGGGATTCACTAAGCTCTGATGAGGGGGATCTGTTTATTCCGGCATTAAATGCTATTCGAGTCAGTGGCAATTAACATAAATTAAGCTCGAACACCCCTTATTGGCATTTAGTAAATCCCAGCCTGAAATGTGCGATTTATGATGAATAGAACAAGTAAATTAAAGTCACTGTGACACGCCCCTGTGCTTACATTATCAATGCCACATCAACCTACCTTTGTATTGCTAGTTATGCATTTTTTACCCCACCCCATTGCAAGAGACCATTTTGTAAACCTTAATTTCTGCATGAACTCGGCATGTGTAAAAATGATGTTTTAACTGTAGCGATCGGGTTGGAACATACTTGGTGAATTATACCTATGGCATGTTCCCTTGGGTGGGTTTCACAGAGGAGGTAATAACATCTGACCTGCACATTTCTTCTGTACTTGGTCTGGGAGGATGTTGTGGCCTGGAAGGAATTTCGATTCATAAAGACTTCAGTAGCAAAACATGCACTTCAGTGTTCTTCTGGCTAGAAGGGAGGCACACGCTGTACCATGACCACCATATCTCCTCTTGTCTTTGTGTAAGGCCTGAGGTATTTTGTGGGAAGCAATTACTGCAGACTCGGGGACACAAGATAAATACTTCAGGTCACCACACCTCGTCCTTCAGCCACTAAGGCATCCAGTGCTGCATGATCCTGTGATGCATCACACAAGGCAGCATAACTGTTGTGCTTTTAAATCTGCACATTGTCATAATCTGTTTTAAATTTTTTTTTTTAAATAAAATGTGTTTATGCCGTTTTTAAGCAGATGTTTGGTACAGAAGGGTATTTGGGTTTGTAATTAAAGCAATAAGCCTTTTAATGCTCCTTTGAGAGCACTTAACGTCAACATCCACTTAAAATCAATGTGCTTTTAAAAATAACCAGTTTTTCATGTTTACAATTATTCTTGTAAGGGAAATAAGTAGCCGTGGTTTTGAAGCTAAACTCAAATAGAAAGCTAGTAGTAGAACACAGTAATGCCCCATTAGTGGTTGGGTGGCCTACCTATGCTTTAGATCTGTGTGCTACTAAGGCTGCGGCCAGGGTGACTCTAAGGGCGGGCGTACACGCCGCTATGAAACACTACAATGCGTGTGCCCGTGAGCGCACAAGTTCTGCTGCTTGCAGAGACTAGTAAATTTTTCTGCTGCTCGTTGGCGCGTCACGTGTGCAGTTTGCCTAATGAGGGTGAACCAGCTCGGTGACATCATGGCCGCGCCCTTCAACCCCCCCCCCCCCACACGTGCGCAACTTGCTGGCCAGGAATCACATGGCCAAGCAGAGTGCATGACGGCGCTGGAGCGCCAGCGCGCGCACCCCAAGCCTGGCCGCAGCCTAATGCAGGGGTGGCCAATGCCAGTTCTCAAGGGCCACCATCAGGTCAGGTTTTCAGGATATCCCTGCTTCAGCACATGTGGCTTAATCAGAGGCTTTGACTGAGCTGGTGGAGCCACCTGTGCTGAAGCACGGGTATCCTGAAAACATGACCTGTTGGGCCTTGAGACCTGGCGTTGGCCACTCCTGTACTAATGGATCACTAAAGTGGCTGAGCCACATCTCATTGAAGGGTTTATTTTTTATTACCGGGTTCACTAAAGTACTATCTTAGTGTGGTAGAAATGTGATTAGTGGGCTTGTAATTGTGTCCTAATTTTCTGATTAATTGGGGAGCATATACTAATGAAACTGTACATGTCCGAAAATGTAGTACACGCTGAATCTTTACTGCACTCTCTCTCCTGCTTACACACGGCCGCACGTACACTAGGTAGCTTTAGGGTGGGTAGGATTTCTGAGAACTTAACGAGTATGCTGCAAAAATACTGACAGCTTGGCTACTTCTATTTCTTCTCTCAAGTGCAGTTTTAAATGATTAATCCGAGCCTGCCTCTCCGCGACATGTTTGTGTGAAGCATGCACGCGTGCTCACTCTCGCAGCTCGTGCAATTTTCATGCAGCATCTGTTCCCAAGCTGAGAGCGTTAACAAGACCTTAATACGGCATAGCAGGGAGTTACCTGGGTCTGCGTGGCCCAGACAACAGACTCGCGCTCAGCTTTCACACGGTTAAATTCTCGCTCCTTTCTCAACGTGTGCATAATTAATTAAATGAAGAATAAGGCGAGGAGAATTTCCAGCCAGAAATAGGTCATCGTTGCCAGATGTATAATTGTTGTTAGGAAATGTTTGGAAATACCTTTCGAACACGAGTTTGAAAACATGGCACTATTGGCATCCTTGTGGCATTTGGTACTGCGGCTTCATTGCATTGGATCTTTAACCCCTTGGGGGTCAGCTGTTTTTCCAGTGAGAGTTTAAGCATTTCTGTAAATCCTGTTTTCAACATATTCAGTTCCTGAGGTCCCTTCGACACGAACCCCCTGTGCACTTCTCCAGACAGAAAACCCTAGACCTTTATTTTGCCTGCGGGCCCCCTGCAAAGAAAGATGTACAAGAGGTGGAGGTTGGGCCCCAACAAAATCATTTTTAAACCCATAAGGATTCCACCTAGGGGAATATTGATGTATTTATGTAAGAAAAGTGCCTTTATTTTAATCTTTCTTGGTGTGCCAGTCGGTGTCATCCATTCTTCCACTTTTGGTGTTTGCGCCCCTCCCCCCTCCCCTTGTAAGTCTCCTGGGCACCCCTAGGGAAGGCCAACCCTCCAGGGTAGGAAATAGACACACAGGTTCTCAGGCATCATTTCTAGTTCTGAGGATTGACCAACTTCCTTTTTCCACAGTTAAATGAGTATTTCCTCTATAGTTCTTATTATTGTATTGTCTGTAGCGTATGACTGTTTTATGAAAATGGCGGTGCCAAGTATGTAGCATTGGAGAAGACCTGAATCATAGAGCTCTGGTGCTGGGTAGTTAGTGTGGGGCAAAGAAGTCACAGAAAGTTGCTAGCAGGGCTGTTAACCAATTTAAAGGGGCAGTCCCACAAAGCAGAAAGTTGACATATTGAAGTGATGTACCAGACAGGTGCAGTAAAATTCGCTCTCTTTCTTTTTTCAAGAGTTGTTTCTGTTTTCTTCATGTCTGTTTTAATTCTAATTATCGGGTAACTAGTGTACTTTCTCATTATCTCGTTAAATGATTATGCTGCCTTTATTAACCAAACTAATATATGCATACAACAGTTTACAAGATATCTAAGCTATCTAATCATGAGAGATTAAGTAAGAATACTTCAAAGCATTTGGTTATTAAAAGTTTAAAAACGTATTTAAAAATGCAGCACAGGATTAAACATACAGTTCACCCTCCCACCCCCCAAAAAACGAGACACAAAAACTTCCTGTAAAAGTAGCATCCGTTATAGATGGCCAGCCTTACGCTTATGTTTTTTGTCTTTAATAAACCTGTGTAGTGTTCACATGGCAGCCACTGCTAACGTGCATCACTCACATCTGATCAAGCTGAAGCCCCGTAATGTCACCCAGTGGGAGGTGCTCAGGTGCCTTGTTAATTTATTGAAACTGATGCAGTTGTCCAACAAAATAATGACTTTGTTAGTACGAAGAGCTACTGTAAATGAAGTCCGGATGTATTTCTTTGGCTCTGTATTCCTGGGCTTCTTTACCTACCTGGGAATCAAAATATTAGGACTGCGTACAATGCCAAACATTGATCCTGTAGGAGCGGCTCAGTGAGTAAAGTCACTGACTCTGGCACTGAGTTGGAAGCAGAAGAATCTGGTTCAATTCCCGGTGTTGGCTCCTTGTGACCTTGGGCAAGTCACCTTATGTTTTTGGTGCCTGAGGCACAGGGAGATGAGATTTTAAGCTCTACAGGGCAGGTACTGTGTCTGCAAATATGTCTCTGTAAAGTGCTACGTAAAACTAGCGGCGCTATACAAGAACAAACAAATATTATACGGATCTTGTTTAACTCCTATACAGTACATTGCAATATCTGGTTCAATCTCTTTGTAACAGTGCTGTCTGCTAGTCTCCTATTTGAAGGGACTCGGTAGCTGGCACAGTTTTAATTATCGTCTTTACTGATGTTTCTCATTTGAAACCGTAACCTTTCAATTTAACATACCAGCCAGAAAAAGCGACCAATTATACAACGCTTTCTATTATTTGCACGTACTCTGCCTATTTGCGTACAATTTTAGTTTCTGGGAGTGTGCCAAGTTTTAATTAAAACTACCTAAATGGTCTACCAACTTATGTATCTATGATCACATCTTCAGCAGCAATATTGTCAGCTTTCCCGACAGAATATTCATTACCTAAAAACTGCCTGAAAATTAGGGTCATGTAACAATGTGAAGTGATAAATTGAGTGAGTGGCACAGAAGAATAAAACGGGTCATCTAAAGCCTCCTGCCAAAGATGCATTGTGGGGAAATGTGCGAACTGATCCCACGGGATACTGCTCACTAACCTACAATGATCTGGTACTTGTCTTTTTCAAGGTGTAATCCATCTGTTTTCTATAGTGCAGAAATGATGTAAACACTGCATTATTTCACAATGACAATCGCAATGGGGTGTGTGTATCATTTGTGAGGGCATTCGTACAGTAGTGTTATAATGCAAGACTACAGGGTAATACTTTGCTCTTAAAAGCTTTTCATGTTCCTCCTGTTATGAAGAGGTTAACATTACATCAGGGATGTAATTTTCCCGGCGTGTGGTCGGCCTGACACCTAAAACTCCTGGGTTTTGTGGTGCCGAGTGACCGCTCAGTAACTGTGCAAAGCTTCATCTATGTGCAGCAACCTGCTCTCTGTGAGGTCCATGTCAGCGAGTGAGGAGTGAGAGAAAGTGTCTGTGGCCTAGGAGTTAGGTGTGTTGGGGGGAGGGGGGTGGAGAGAGAGATAGGAAGTGTGAGGGGGAGGGAAGCTGAGAATGGGATCAGCGAGGTAGGGGGGATGTCAGACACAAACACACACGTGTGGGTTTGGAGGAGAAATTTTAGGAGCTAAAGTGGAGTGGGGGGAGTAGAGACCCGAACAGCCTCACGCTGTGCGACCCTTTCCGCCCCCCACAAATTGCTCCTAAAAATTATAGCTGGTGCCCAATTTTTGTTAACATTTTCTTCCATTTGCGATTACATTGTATCATATTTGCTTTGTGATATTTCCTAACAAACTGTTTCGAAATGTCCCAACGACCTGCAACCTCTCGACCAGGGTATTTTAAAAAAAAAGATAAATACGTTTAAAAGAGCATTTATAAATAACATTAAGAACGTCTGGAAATGCGTTGGGAAACATTCTGGCAGAGCAGCTCAGTGCTGTCATATTCAGCCTTCCATTGCATCATGATTTGGTGCAGCTGGGCTGTACATTGCTTATGTTTCAATGCAGACATACCGTAGAGATGATCCGGTCCTTCCTAGGTTTTTACAATACATGTTGGATTCCATCAAGAATCATTGCTAGAGAACTGAACAAAAACATAAGGGTTGTATTGCATATTTCAGGCATTTTCATTGGTGTGTTAGTGTTCACTGAGCATTTCTCTGACTGTTTATTTATTTATTTTTAACTTTAATGTTCAGCTATTTAATCCGAATGTTATAAGTGCCCACATTGATATTAAGTGTCTCTACCAATCAGTAAAATGCTATCTAAGCTGATAAGTGAAAGCATTTATTTGATACTTGAAAAATGACAAAAGAAGCATATACTTTAGGGTTTCGTTAAATATCCACTTAATTGGGCTGAACATTTCTCTCTTTAAATCCATTTTGTTCTCTAATCCATGTGACTAAAATCCTACCGCTTTTGTCGGTAGAGAGCTATGCAAGAGCAAATGTTAGCGGAGATAGGACGGCTCCGTGTTAAATTCCCCATTCTGTCCCTTTTTAAGACCTGTTTCTGTAGGCGGTTATTACTGAGGCATTGAAATGGCGGTGCAGCGTTCTGCAGGCCTCGCTCGCATTGCACGTTAATGTACCTATATCCTTTGTAAGCTGACAAAAGTCCTCTGTAAAGATCTTTCATCCATGTATGAAAACCCTGCCACCTTCCTTTTGATTTATTGTACAAAGGAAGGTGCTTAAAAGGTTGTGAATAATTGTCCAGATGCACTTGCACTGCAACTTAAATTGAGGTATCAGGGCTGTAAAAGACGTGTTCCCGGGGAGATAGATGGGCAGTTAGTTGCCATTATGTAGAGGAGAATCCCATAAATACATGGAGTACCGAAGAGACGAGGGAAGCTGCGACTACTTTACCAGCACACTGTTGTTTGGGAGCAGATGTGCTATTTGTTTTACATTTGTGCAAAGCTTTTGTGTCCCCCGCCGGGTGTTGTGCATGTTTCAAGGTGTGTACGACCCGCTCTGACGCTGTGAGCAATTAATGATTTTTTTTTTAATGATTTCCTAGCGGAGGTTAACTCTTTCTTTGCTGGTGAGGCGGCGGTGTTGGAAAGCCTCACCAGACGGTGATCACATTGTGCTTTATGATATTGCTAGTTGTGTTGGTGTAAAACACCCAAGCTTCCTCTGTTAGGACACACTCCAGTTTTAATTGTGCCACCTCGGTGCTCAATTTTGAAAACTTATTTCAGTAAATTCTGTCCTTTTTAGGAAGTGTCTTTGATGCCAGGAACACTAGGGTAGTTACCCCATGAAACACTTATGGTGAGATTGGGGGCGACTCTCTAAAACCCATAGGTGTGAATGCAGGGGGGCACAAGAAACTGAATGCCCAAACAGTGTCCTGTACTCTTTACTTACTCATCACTCAGGCATAGTTTGTTTGTGTGTAGGACCGTGCCGGTGAATGCCATACATCAATATCTCAGCAAACATTGGCATTATTCCTAGAAAAATGCTGTTGCTCCTTGCTTTTGGCATAAAATTATTTTAATTTGACAAATGATTACCTGGAAGAGCATTGGGAGCTATATGATTAGTGAGACAAATCCTGTGTTGCCACTTTGTGTAATTTTTAGGGGAAATATATGTTTTTTGAATCGTGCTCTTGTTTTCAGCCTTTCTCCATATTAGAGGCACTGTTTTTAGGGCCAGCTTCCTGGGCGCTAGCAGTACGTGTGAATCCTCCCTAATACTATCAGGAGAGTGGCTGCTGCAGTGCGTGACCGCACGGACTCCGGGTTATTATGCAGAGTAGCGGTCGAATTTCTGGATTTAAACTCCCCTTTCTCCCCTTGTTACATATAATCATTCTTTCATAAGACCAGATATTAACTGGCTAACATGGAATTACTTTGTGTAGTGACTGGCTTTGTTTTGTGTAACTAAATAACATATCCAGCATGTAGTAATAATAGAAATAATAATAATGATTAAAAAAAATGTGATTAACTGTATAGATTGAAGTTAATAGTTTGAGAGAACTGAGGTGTTTTACATGTAAATGATGTATTGGAATGAATTCCTTTTCCATAGATAGCTCCTACTTTGCGTACGTGTAAGCATCATTGATAAAGTATGGACAAATAACATCACTAGTATCTGCATTTCTCTTTATTTTGTCTGACAAAAATATCCCTTGTGAGCACATTTGCATGACTCGCAGGTCTGCAGCCCTGCTTTAAAACATTATCTCTTGGCACTGGGGTGTTCAACTCCAATCCTCAGACCCCCTCAACAGGTGAGGTTTTCCGAATATCCCTGCTTCAGCATAGATGCCTCAATCCGTCCCTGCTTCAGCACAGGTGGCTCAGAGGTTCAGTTTTTGACTGAGCCTCTGATTGAGCCACCTGTGCTGAAGCTGGGATATCCTGAAAACCTGACCTGTTGGGAGGGCTTAAGGACTGGAGTTGAGCACCTCTTGGCTTCCCTGCAGCCAGGGATTCTGAGAAATCCGACACTGCTGTACCTTTTACAACGCGTTGCAGGCTATGGCCACGTCCACACTGCGAGCGACCGCGCGGCTCGTACAGGCCGCACCCCTGAGGCTGGCCATAGAGCGCGCGACCGCGATGAAGTGCGGCAGCGTTTTCAGGAGACACAGGAATTTGTTTTTGTCGCTCGACGGCCGGGTGACATGAGCGGTTCAGCCAAGGAAGGTTAACCAGCCTTGTGACATGTCACCAGTCCACAGATTGCTCAGGCGACAGGCGCGCGCCAAGCCATGTGCTCGGTCACGCATGCGCCCACTATATCCGAGGCCTATGGATGTGAAAGAAGATGCAGGGTATAGCATGTGAAAGAAGACCCATGTCACTGTGTAACACTAATTTATACACCGCGTTGAACTTTTAATGTCCCAGTGTCACTTAGCTTTTTTCCCCCCCTTTTATCTGGCAGAGCATCACGATTGCAGAATTATGGAGGAAAGGTACATTAGCATTATCATTTATGTGTGTCAAGACATATACCTACTCATCCAAGATTGCAATTGCTTTAGCACAGGAATCCTCCACACCACATGCATTCAATGGGGCCAATTTATAAAGCTCCCCATAAGTATCATAGAGGAAACCAGTAATTTATGTTATGGGAGTGCTGTACATTAAGGTTGGCATTTCTGGGAAATAAATTTAAAGGCACTTAAACCTGCAAACCGCTTTAAAATGTGCAGCTTTATGTAGTAATATGAGAAGGTATTATTGTTAATAATAACTGATAAATTACTCTTGAAAGCAAATTGATGTTATCCGAGCACTTTTAAGTATTAGATGTCACTTATTTTTACTTAAGGCATATCAAAATATTTAGATTTCCCAACTCAAGAGATTAATAGCTATAATTTCTCAGTTCAACATGCTTTTGTGAAGTGTTTTTGAAATGTACATCTTGTACGAAATGTTCCCACTGCGTCTGTGCTCTGTTCTTAGAGGCTGTGACTGGTCTGTCAGTATGGAAGCATCACCGCACTGCGTTCACCACCTGCGATGTTGTCTTGCAACCTGGTTAGCCCTTGGATTGTCCACTGTAAGCACTGTCCTTCCATGTTGGAGGAAGCCTCTCCAGGGCAGGGGATGTTGAAGCTTACCCACACGCAGTGTGCATTTCCCTGTATGGCCTCCTCTCATTATCCTTCCACTGCTGGTATTACTGCCTGAATAGAACTCTCTCAATGTTTGGTGGTTGCTATACCTACAACTTTTATGTTTGCCCGCATTGTCCAAATGGATGCGATGAGGGAGGGATGAGGCATACATATGCTTCTTTATCTAGCTTGGGTATCTGTGTCGAAACGGGGAGCAACCTCATGCAGTAGAGAGTCCTCAGCCTTACGCCCACCTCTAACCCACACCAAAAATGAGGGTCACATTTCCCCTGGTGGTTATGAGGAAAGTGGTGGTGGGAGCACCTGAAGTCCTGCTCTCATTTGCGAGTCACATTTTTTTTGTCACGTTGTGTTTTCCTGCCTAAGCATGTTTGTGTTGTATATCATGTCAGTGTATTCTGCATTGTACATTGAATTTACAGGCACAATGATCACTTACAATGACGAGTTTGCAATCAAAGATTTGGTGCCTGGGGCACATGTAGTTAAAGTGACTTGCCCATTGTTACTAAACTACCTGCCTCTCTCCCGCTTCTTCGGCTTACCCTGTGATTGCAATTAATGGGCAAGAGGCCAGTGAGGGCAAGATGCAAAGTTCATACATTGAAAGTAAGCATGGTCCTCAATAAGTGATCTGTCAGCCTTTATTTATCAGACTAGAGCTGCCCATTTCTGTTGGTTTATGCAGTAAGAAACTCCATTATCTTATCAAAGTGCTGTACAAAGACTCATTACTTCAAAGAAAGCCAGCTGCCTCGTTCTGCAGTGTATTTCATTAATGCACATAAAGGTCCAATCACATTTCCATTTGCCATAAATGCATGTTGTAAGTGCTCATTCACGTACTACAGACGCACATTTTCACTGCAGCCAGTTATTACATTTCCATTATATGAGTGGTAGAGGTTTCATTATTTTATTATTATAAACCATCATTTATTTAAGCATCACTTTACAGTATAAGGATATAAAACTACTCAAAAGCAAAGGCGCATCAGACAGTCAATATTTAGATGAGGACATATATTCCAATCCAAGCGATGTGCCAACAGGAGAGCTAGAGACCACAATGAAATGTAAATGCATCGGGAGGTTGTGCAGGTTTTGTACGCCCCTGAATAGGTCAACCGTCCAAATATTTAGTAAATGGTGTCTAACTACTACATGTCGTTTTTTTAAAAGTTTTATGAAAGTTTAAAGCAACAGGGAGAGAGGAAAAACATGTAACTGGCAATGAAATTGTAAGCTGTATGGGGGTTAAGGACATGTGCCTCAAGTACAATATCTGCACAGTATATAAAGAATATAGTAATAGAATTTAAAGAATAATAACACAGATACTAGTAATAGTATAAGTCTGCACCATGCTGCAACTGAAGACCATCTCGTGTTTCATGACAATACATCAACATGTGACAATGTAACATTGGCCTGGGTAGTAAGAGGACCCGGATGGGCACTGACATCTTCATTATGTCCTAAAGACATTGCTAACAAAGTACATAGAATTTGACGGCAGATCAGAAACATTTGGCCTGCCTAGGGGTATTGTATTTCTCACTGCGTTTCTCACTTAAATGTGATGCATACGTTTAGTGTTACAGGGATCTGGTTGGTAAAATTAGGTGTACGCAAGGCTGCAAAAGGTCTGGTCCGGTGCTCCGTATAATGCATGACATATTCCGTGTGCACAGCAGAGGTCACTGTAGGTCTGTAGATGGCTCGTTCTTGGGTATTTTTTCCAAATGATCTGTTTGTGGAACTGACTTGAGTGATTCCTACAAATATATTTATACAGATTAGGCCTTGTCAGATTGCAGATTTTTCTCTTTCAAAGAAACTTTCCCCAATACTTACTATATTTACTATTTCCTCTGTGCATATTTAGTTGTCTAAAATGGCTGTAACTGAAAAGGAAATCTCTTGCAGCTAATTTAAATTTTTTTTTTTTAAACCTTGATTTATCAATTAAATGCAATTTTTTTCTTAATGTAAGCAGAGTCATAAATAAGACTGGTGTAAAATGTCAAAATGCAAAGTAACAGATGTTTCTTTCCTGCAATTTAATTAATTTGCATCCCGTAGCTGAATATGAAATAACATTGATTGGCTTTCTTAGGTGAATTTTCAAATGTGAGCCGCACCAATTTACGCTTGAAATCCAGCAGTGAATCTTGTTGTGTCCAAGCATCCATTACTGTTTGTTTTAACCCATCTCTTTCATTCAGAACCAATGCTGCTGTATTTCCGGGGAAAATATTTAGTGCTGTCTAACCACAGGGAATAGGAAGTACCGATGTTTCTTCCGGATACACAGGCTGGTCTCAGGGTTGTACAACAGGAATGCAACACTAAGGATTCTTCTTCTTTTTACCGCTTTTATCTGATGGCAATGTAATGGTGTGTGCAGTTCTTGATCTTGTTGGCCGCTTGCAAGCAGGATAATGCAGAGGCTCGGGTAAGAATGCGAGACCTACATGTAAAATCTCCTTGTTGACAGTCCAACTGTTGCAGCACTAAAGCGGTAAACGAGTCTTTCTGTCTGGTTTGTCAGACATTGTTTCAACGTACACGATTCTTGTCTTCTACCAGGATATATATATAGCATGGTAGATATGGCTGTAGAAATGTACTGACCGGATTGCATACCTTGGTTTCCTCTATACGCATAAGCAATCTCACGTGTGCTCCAATTTTTTGTGTCGGTTTTGCCGTTTAGCAGCCGAGATATGTATCTGTAACCAGATTACAACAGGTTCACCCAAGGACTTCAATACAATGAGCATCTCCAGCATATCTAAGCTGCTGTGAAGGGTTTAGTTGTGGCTGGAACAGTAAGGCCAATAGCGTATATTATCAAATTAAGAATAGCATTCCTGGGTTGGATTAAAATGCGATTTTCCAGTTCTTTACCGTTTCAGTCCAAGTACAACAGACCATGAGAGGTCCATTTTACTTCCACCAAAAGGTGGTAAATAAATGAAAATCTGCATTTCCAGTATTTCCAATCAAGGAGTCTATGTAGAATCCTACATCTTCTATGTCTGTGATGTCTAGAACTATCATCACCTGGAAGTATTTGTACATTATCATTTGCGTACACTCGTATTTTCTATAATATTGGAACAGTAAGGCACCAGAAAGATGGTCTCGGAGTAGTATTGTATCAGATGCAGTAACTGCGGTGATTTGCTACTTAATCACAGCATTTACCAGATGTGTTTGTGATGGTTGTGTAGTTTGACGAGTAAGAGTTTTGAAAGGTTGACCATTTTTAAGTTTGTTGGTTGACCTGCTTATTTCCAATAAATGGACATCATCTATTTAAATGTATTCTCAGTGGGTTTAAGCAGAAGCGGTTCTGCCTGGTACTGCCGGCTTATGATGATCACAAAGTAAATAATGATGTTGAGTATAAATACTGCAAAGGTTCAAGGGCTCAGTCTTAGATGTCTATCCTTGACTTTTAATGGTTACTGTTTTTGCTTTCAGTTTATAAAATGTTAAGTTATTTTTGTACTACTGATACTAATTTTTGTGTCACAATATAGTCGTTGTGGTTTTTAATGCGTGTGTGTTCTGAGCAGAATTCTAGCTGATTTTTTTCTTCTAATTTATACATTATGGAATCTCTTGACGATAAAACCGCGGCTTAAACAGTTTTAATTGCCTGCACTGGTTCACTGTTGGAGGCCACACATCCACTGAAGAGGCCAGCAAAGGAAATGCCTACGTTTACCGCTCCACTATGCAAATCCCTACACTAGCTAGCCATATTCTCTAGAATTAAATTTAAACCCTAGCTCTGACTTGTAAATCTCTCAACGATGCTGCCCCCCTCCCTTGCATCTCAGCCTCTGTCCCCAAATATACCCCTAAATGTCCCCTCCGTTCTGCCCACGACATCCGCTTCTTCTCCTGCCTTTTTACCTTCTCTCACTCCCCACCTATAAGGCTGAGTCCATGGTAATGGAGCCTACGTGCGGGGCACGATCAGATTGCCTTAAGGCATTGATCGTGCCCATAGACCGCGGAGGTAGGAGGGGGCAGGCGTTGCGCAAGTAATCAGTTTAAACTGATTTCTTGGCGCGACACGCAGGTCACGTGAGCGATTTGCCCAATGAGGGCAAACCAGCTCCTTCACGGCCCTAGGCACGCCCCCCATGGCGCTTCTACCTTGGACAGGAAAAGCTTCCCCTTCACATGGGTGACGACGGCCTCTGCACGCTCCGCGCGGGCGAAGGCACCATGGCCCGGGCCATAGACTTCTCCCATGCTGCCCTGCGTTCTGGAATTCCCTACCACGCACCATCAGACTCTCCCCCAGTTTTGACGTTTATAAACTTCCTGAAAACTCACCTTTTCAAGGAAGCCAATTTGACATACCCCTGACCTATCCCCCTCCTCCAACACTACTGAGAGAATCTGTGGCATCTAAAACGCCTAACATCCACACCCCCAAATCTCTTACTAGGACCTGCTGAGTGGTTAGATTGAGCTCCATCCTGATTCATACGCTGTCCCACTATGAGCAGGCACGTTACCTTTTTGTTTCAACGTTGTCCATCATTTCCTCTAGACTGTAGGCTGTCACGTCAGGGCCCTCATTACCTTCTGTATCATCTGTTTGCGCTTGTTTGTCCTTATAATTTGTCATTCCGCTTGGGTAATTAATATCACCCTGTACCCCCATTGTATAGCGTTGTTGAATATGTTGGCGCTTTACAAATAAACAACATTAATAATAATAATAAAATGGTAACCATCTTTAGTTTAAAATTAAGTTGGAAAAAATATAGGCTTCTAACTCAAGGGAAACTACTCTTTTATACATGACTTTGTTTTTTTGACTATATGAACTTAATTATTTTAATGCGTTCCATCATGACAAAGAAAAGAACTAGAAACTGATGTCAGTTTATTTTAAAATGTTATTATACAGAGTAGGCAATTGTAAAGTCATTAAAAGAACAATACCGTATTGTTTCTTGTTTCTCATACTTGGATTTCCCCCCAAATTGTCTGGATGAGATCCATCTCCCTTTTTCCATAACTTTCCCTTCTCCAAAAGGTACATATTAAATAACCAGTTTTGGCTACATTCTCCATCTAGCGTTACAATAACAGCATTTTCATAGAAATAAATATTCCTTATTTTTATTTTGCTTGTTCTTACATGCATATTTGGAAGCCCTATTTCACTGTTCCCAAAATTATACCAGAACGGTCACCTACAGACTTTGGGGGTGACCTGTGTATCCATGAGGAACTTTAATACACAAGGACAAGAAATAGAAAGCAGTACACACCACAAACATTTATATATATATATATATATATATATAAATCTATATACAGTGTTCGACAAACCTATACATTTGCTCGCCCCGGGCGAGTGGATTTGACCCCCGGGCGAGTAAATATTGGCCCAAGCAGCACACGTTTGGTACTAGGTGGCGAGTAGATTTTTTTGTGTGGCGAGTAGATTTTTTGGTGATTTGTCAACCACTGTCTATATATATCTCTATATCTATATACAGTGGTTGACAAATCACCAAAAAATCTACTCGCCACACAAAAAAATCTACTCGCCACCTAGTACCAAACGTGTGCTGCTTGGGCCAATATTTACTCGCCCGGGGGTTAAATCCACTCGCCCGGGGCGAGCAAATGTATAGGTTTGTCAAACACTGTCTATATATATATATCTCTATCTATATTTATCTCTATATATCTCTATATATCATTTTTGTGGTGTGTACTGCTTTCTATAATTAATAAATATATATATATATATATATATATATATATATATATATATATATATTATATTATATTATATTAGTTATCGTTATTTCTCCCAGTAACATGAGTGGTTATGATGGAAGTGTTTGCAATTAATGGTAACCAACACCTAGGGTTGTTAGTTTCACTTTGGTCATTTCCATTATGCACCACTTGATATAGATTTTGTGTCAAGGAAATAGTTGTATTTCTGTGTTATTGGCACGTTTTTGGTTTTCGAAGGGTTTTATGTAATTTTATATATTCTGCATAATGTCCATGTTTAAATTGCCTCCTGAACAGCGTATCGTACATTAAGGAAGGATCACGTTGATTCAATCAAGGGGAAGATGGTTGTTTCATTATTGAATGGGAATGATCAGAAAGTTGAAGTGTATCTGCAGATTGTACAAACTAAGCTACTCTTTGCTAGTCCAAAACTGGGCATGTCTTTACATAGCGATGAGCTGGGCTGTTTCCAGGTCAGTCAAGGTTTGTATATTCTATATCAGGGGTGAGCAACTCCAGTCCTTTAAAGGTCTCCCAAAGGTTCAGGTTGTATGGATATCCCTGCCCATCCGTGTTCTATATAGATGCACAAAAGGTTAATACATAATAAAACAATGTAAACCTCAGAGAATGAGCACAGTACCAATTACTTGGTGTAGTGTCTGCACATCCCTTTAATCAGTGCGAAAACAGCGTAGCGTTCGTGTCTCTCACTTTGAGACGTGCAATGTGTGAGTGAAACCTTGCTTGGTGCGAGCACTTCCATTATTATATGTTAACATCCAATCTCTCTGACCGATTGCATGAATGTAGAATAAACCAGCCAGTTAGAGGCACATAAAGTGGGGACATGGTTTACGTTCACTATTGTTCAGTGAAATTGTTACAATTCTGCTGTGGATATATTTAAGCGCAATGGGACCTTTTTGGCCTCGACCAAAGTGCCGCCGGCTATCCCCTGCCACGACAACTCGGCACCGGGAAGTTCGCAGCTGTACAATTCGCCGCACTGAAAATTAACTTTTGCTGCCTGCTTAATATTCAAGGTAGGAGACTGTATGGGGTGATTATGAAGAAGATTATTGAAGCGAGTCTGTTTTAATGCAGTCCTTCTGTGACAGGAAGGAAGTGTACCTCAGGCAGACGCCGGGAATCCTGGTAGATGTCTGGAGTATGACGTTGTTCAAGGAAACACCAGAATGTATTGAACGTTGGAAAGCAGGAAAAAACAGTGTTGCATATTTTTATGATAATGAATGTTTGGGAGGTATGTTATCCTGTTGTAACCCCAAGGCATACTTAGTGGGATAATTGATTGTGCACACTTTGTTACATCCTAGCGTATACAACCATGTTTCTTGAAGGTATAAGGTAATGAGTATATTTGTAAGAATGATTTATTTACCTATTTTAAAAGTAACCTGGGCTGTACCCACCATTTTTATATCTAGTGTATTGTGTAAGCAGAAGTACCATGACTTCTATTGCAGTTCTATATCAACTGAGGGACTTCCCCACTCCTGGGGCCACACTGTACTAGAATTCTAACTCTCTCATTGTCAGAGGCTCCAAGAGGCTACAGCAACTGGAATCAAAGACCGGTACATTTACCAAACTCTTTTCTAAATCTTGTTCTCACAGAAACTGCCAAGTTTTGTAAACCGGTTAACTAAGACATGTTCCCATAAAAATAAAAAAATATTGGCTTGTGCTACATGCAATTCTCCTGATAATACTTTTTTCCCTAATATCTTAACATCTTGAAACTTTTATACGCGAAAAAGGTTGATTTTTAGCTTGAGCCAGTTTTCTTGCACTCATGAAGTGTGCGTGGTGGGGAAAGGCGTTGAACAATAATAATGCATCATCGCACAGAGTTGTGTTTCTCTGTCTGTAATAAGTGAATTGCAGGTTGTGTCACTTCGGATTGTCCACAATTGGGGAAAATAGTTTTTAATTGAAATTAAGGGAACCTGTGACAGAAGTTGTTGAATTACACAAAAAGGGGAGGATCCATGGGTAACATTTAAAATGTGCACATTCTGCTGTGATCTTGTAGGAACAAGACGACACTCCCCTACACCAATTATTTCCTTTGTATTTTATTACCCCCAGGGAAATGTATCATTGGAGAGAATGGAACCCTAACAATTGTATGTTCATGAGTATGTACCCACCGTGAAGAAGGGTAACAGGTTCTTGGTATCGCATTTTAAGGCTGCCAAGTATGTCGCTATGCAGAAGTTTGCGAAGCGCTCTATTTGTTTGAGAAGAATGCGTCGCCGTGCAAATGCAGAAACATTGTCTGCTTCTGGGCTGCCCCAGACAGTAAAAATATTTATATAGAAATTATCTTTACCTGAAAAGATTACATAAGCGGTGTGTGTGTGTGTGTGTGTGTGTATATGTATAATAACACACACTCCACACACCACACACTCCACACACACACACTACACACACACACACACTACACACACACACACACTACACACACACACTCCACACACACACACACACTCCACACACACTCCACACACACTCCACACACACACACACTCCACACACACTCCACACACACACTCCACACACACTCCACACACTACACACACACTCCACACACACACTCCACACACACACTCCACACTCCACACACACACACACTCCACACACACTCCACACACACACCACACACACACCACACACACACACACACACACACACACACACACACAGACACACTCCACACACACACTCCACACACACACACCACACACACACACCACACACACACACCACACACACACACAATGTATATATGATACTATGCTGAGCCCCATGTTTTTACGCCTCATCTAAACCACATACGTTTTTGTTGTTGAGCAAAAGATTTCTGTTTCAAAATCCTACTGCTAGTTCAGACATGGCAAGCAGAGTGCTTTCAGTGGGACCATAGCTGAAAGCATAATTATGTTGATAAAAGCCTTTGTCTTTCACTGCAGGCTTCCAGAAATACCTAATAATGTGTCCTTATTGTGCTAGCAATTTCATAGAACATTCCCTAAAACAAAAATAAAAGAAAGTTTTGAAAAAAATATATATAAAAAAAAAAGATTGAATTGAACCTTTCAATATTGACAGGCGTGACTGTTCAGTAAATGCCAAGACCCATATATACACATCGGTATTGTTACTTGTATCTTTGCAGTACTTTATATACTGGGTAAGGTCCCCCCACCACGGTTTATACCATAATCTCGGACCAAGCTCGAGCTGATGGCTCCAAATGAATGGAACAGCTGTCTGAGTGGGTCCACTGATTGTGCATCTTAGGCTGCGCTTATAGTAACGGCGACAGTGACGCGACGTCGCATCAAAACAAATGCATTGCCGCCGGCGCGTGCGCTTATAGTAAGCGCGGAGTGGCGGCTTGGTCGCTATCGCTGGAAGTCACATCATTTTGATTTTTCCAGCGACCGCAGCCTGACGTTGCGTCGCCGGCACTAAAAGCGCAGCCTTACTTGTTCCATGCTTCACTTAATGAACGATTTCATGCAGCAGGGAAAAGCCCCGGGGAATCCATGTAATAAATTGGATAGGAAGCTAAAAGTGGCATGCCCACAAGGTGCTTGTTTCCATGCATCTTCCCAGAATCCTCCCCTGCCGTTGAACCAATGTATGACGGGGCAATTTGGTCGATGAAGCGGGTTTGGAAACCTGTGGAAGACCAACATTGCATATTTGCAAAACATTTATAATTTTGTTTTCTTTAAGAATTACTTTTCCTAGTTTTATTTTTCAACTATGTGCTTGAGAAAACATTAGATTTCTGTCTCGTTAAGAAATACCTTGAAAATATGGCAAACCCAGTGTTTTAACCTTTTCTGTGATGGAGGTCCGACGGCACCAGAGTGCACCTGGACCTCTGGCATTTGTGGTTCTGTGATTGCTTTAGCGGTGATCATATGACCTCTGCTGTGGTCCCCCTCATCGTCACCCCCCCCCCCTGGCTGACAAAAACATGAAGGGGCTGCACCTTCTGTATTTTCAATCGTTGGAGCAGTTAACCTGACTATACCCTAGAAAATGAGCATGTTGCAATGATGTACCTGGTATATCAATAGGACCCCAGCGGGACTGGTTCATGACATGGTAGGTATGTTGTATAGACGCTGAAAAGGTTTATAATACAAAGAAGTTACACTTTAGGATCAGGAGACCCCCACAAAATAAAGAGGGATGTGGTTTTCTGCTTTTAGACCTCACAACATCCAAAGTTCTACTGACCAGGATATAGCAATGTGTTCACAGGCCACTCCATAAATAATACTTAGAACCATACTCCCTGCTTACAACTTGGTGGAAATTTGGCATTGTGTCTTCCTTGAAAATGGCTGGAGGTCTTGTCACTTCGTAAAACTCTGCTGTTTTATGGACAGTTGGAAAGTATGTGTTTTCTTCCTTTTCACTCTGTTAAATGATTTGCAGCTTAGAAGCATAGAAAAAATACAGGAATTGGAAGGAGGTACAGTATTACTTTTAATACCAGAGAGATAAAGTTACATACAGTATTAGATGAGGTTGAAAAAAAGACATACAGTATGTCCAAGTCCAACCTATGCTAAATTTAGATGACCTATATTTGTGTTTACAGTATTTTTATCCAGAGGAAGGCAAACAAAAAACACCAGTGAAACAACCAATGCTGTGTCATAAGGGGACAAGTTAATTCCTTCCTGGTTTTGAAATAACACTGCTAAAAAAAAGAAGCATTCCTAGTGCTACTTTGCTTGATTTCTATGGCAAAGTATTCTTGACTAATCAGATTTTATAATTCTGGCCAATTTTTAAAGTCTTAATTAAACCTCTCCACAGGAACTGTTCTTTCTACAACATGCTGAGTGACAACTTTTCTGTCCTTGTGGTATGGCGGTTATTTGTGTGCCGATTACAGCTATAATTTAGAAGGGCTTGCCCTTAATGTTTGGTTAAAACTGCAATGTGAATACTACCTAATTACTTTCTTCTCTACTAACCTCGCTGTCCCACACCTGTACCACCAGCATGTGATATACTTCCATGCATACAGTATATCCTGTAATCACAGGACAAAAGGTCACTACTTTCCATTGGTAGCAGGGGGTATAATGGTTTTCTGTCTGTCAATGTCCTGCTTTTATAGCAGTCGTGCGCACAGTACATTTGCACAGATTAATTCTCGGGACACTCAAATGTGTTTGCAGTTGTTAGGGAGAGTTGGCCTTTGGTCCTATTTTTCCTAAGTGGAGTACAGTACAATGCTTTTCCTACTCTAGCATACGGACAAGATTAAATAGGGGAATAAGTCTCCAGTTTCTTAAGGACGTTCAATCCCACATGTCTTTTGCGAGCTTTGAGGAAGGCAATGTTGTCTTGGGTAAGATTTGAGAGGATGCAGGCCCATATTTACAAAATGTGCCATTTCAGGTCACTCCAAACGCTGGATGACTCCTTTAGGGCTCATACTTGAATTACCTGCCAGTGGTCTTGCGCCCTGGAAGGAGTCTTAAGGAGTAGCACGGATTTGAGTAAATATGGGCCTTAGTGTGTTTCCCATCTGCAACTCCGTCAGTGAATGTGGACGTGCATGTCTTAAACAGTTACTTTCCGTTTTCTCTGAATGAATTAAACATGAACAGGCAGTTTGCTTACATATGATTTGCGTATTTGTTTGTTATTCTAGGATCAACTTTGGGGGTTCTGTAAAAACTCAGTTGAAAACCAGAAGCTGTTTTTCAAAGTTCAAAATGGCTGTGTCAGGAGAAGCTGCAAATTTTGATAGACCTATTAAATACTTCATATCATCCTGGTCACTTCAACACTTTGTGGATCACAGATTTTGGGTCTTTAAAGGGGTGGAAAAATCTGGGGCACCTAAAAATTCACCCAAGGCGTCTGTTTTCAGGCTGCTGCTGTTAGTCATGTGATCTCCCTTCTGTGCAGGGGCTTCTGGGAGCTGTACTACTGCGTCTATTCCAATAGATCACCCAGGGATCAGCCAATCCAAGCACAGGTTTGGTAACCGCACCCTTTCCTCCCACACGTACTGCACCGACACACTTTATTCGAGCAAATACCCGGTATGTACCTGGCAGATACCTGGAATGCGCCGCTCCTCACCTCTGGCAAGCCCCGTTGCATTTGCCTTCCCAGCCTGGGTTCATGCCTGGCTGATTGGCGGCTGATCTGTTAAATGATAATGATTAGGATTTAATAGGCTGCAATGCTTCGCGTGTCTACCAGATGGCATAAATTCATGAATTGTAATGCAGTATATATATATGTACTGTGCAGTATTGCAGCCAGCGAGAATAAAATGCTTCAATCCCTGCCGGAAAATAACTCAATGCACTCGGGCAGAAAACAGTCACAAACCTCAATACACCCGGGTATACCCGAATTCGTGGGACTAGCCGAGCTCGAATAAAGTGTGTCGCCAGTGTACCTGCAGCAAGGTATGCTCTGGTGTGCTTTGTTAGAATTCACAAGACTAAAACACAGCAGCTATTGTAAGTTTGCAGTCACGCCCCAGAGTCATAGATATACATTAGTGTTGTATGTATGGTGTCTACCAGGGGTGCGCAAACGGGGTGTGTGTGAGGTTTTCTGGGGGGGGGGAGGGGGCAGATGCAGCCCTTTGGGGGCGCTGCGCTCTTCCCCAAGGCATTTAATTTAAATGCCGTGGAGCGTTTGCGATGACCCAGTAACTTCCCTTACCTGTTCTCCGGTGGCTTCCAGTGACGGGTTGCCATGGTAAGTGTCACATGACGTCACGTTGTCATGGCAACGTGACGCCGGGCACCAGGTAAAGGAGGGGGGGCATAAGCGGGCGGGGGGGGCACAGACTGAAAAGATTGCGCATCCCTGGTGTAAACACACTAAGATAAAGCAGATCTTAGTGAGATGCCAGTCACATATAGTGTGTGTGGTGAACTTACCTTTTTGCTGCCTGTATGCTCCGGTGTGACCCTCCTCCATGGTGTATGGCGTCGTTGCGTCATGTGACATCGCAATGGAGCTAGTTGGGAGGCCTGTTGGCATGTTACAATAATCCAGATGGAATAGGATAATGGCATGCATTACAGTTTAAGCAGTAGTGATGGAGGAAAGGGTGAATCTTGGCAACATTACAGAGGTAGAAGGGGCTAATTTTGCCAGGAATGTGAATGGAGAAGGAAAGTGAAGAGTTAAATGTTCATTCTAGGCAACGTGCTTTGGCGCCAAGATAGATTGTAGTACCGTTTACTGTGACGTTACTCTTCATTTTCAATCACTCTTAGTATTGAACGTATGACGCCAAGTCCCATGTAACTCTGCATTCATTCTAATACCGCTCTTTTAATGTTCCAAAAATGGGTAAGCATTGAAATGATTGAATCAGCCGAGTTGGATATATGGAGTATGAAAATGACTTTCTGGAGTCATTTCTAAGTGTGCTGTAGGTGTATTACTTGGCTTAATGGACAGGTCGATGCTATACTTCGCCCCTGTTTATTGCAGTGTAGTGTTCAGGTTTTTTTTTTAAATGCATTTCCCCCTAGAACTTCATTGGAATATGCCAGGGAAAGGATAATAATCTTGAAAGCTTGACTATTAGCACAATAAAAGTATAATCTCTATTTAAACCACATGGTGGCTAATGGGAACAATCCCTGACATTAGGGCTTCCTATTGGCCTCTGCACCGAGTCTGAGCCTTGTCTCGGCATCCATACAAGTTTACATTTTTGCTTAAACTCTAGGTAGTGCTATGAGACTGCCGAGACCCCTCAAATCCATTTTGAGGTAAATATCAAAGCATTTTTTTGTAATGAGATTGCTGCTCTAATGGAAACAGCCTTATTTTTTGTAAAGCTAGTACTGTAAGTATATATTTTGACATGCAGCTCCTGATTTATTCTGTGAGGGGAGTTAAGTATTGATACAGTTTCTATCATTGACCTCCATGTGAAATCTATTTGACTAATTTTAAACTTCTTTTTTTTTATTTTATTTTTTTTATAACTTTTATGGCATTGTGTATTTATCCATTTTCAAGAACATTTAACAATGGGCTGAGCATGTCTGCAGGTATTACAAATGCCTTAATCTCTCTGAAATGTAGTTTTTGGTTAGGCTTTGTATGTAGGGCTCACGCTGGCACACAAGCTTGTAAAGTGCACTTAGTTATTGGTTTTCTATTTTGGGAATTTGAAAGGATCATTAATGTGTCTTACGGGGATTTTAATTTCACATTCAATACATTCTTTTGCCATTTCAAATTACTTTTTTTTATGTCTCGGCTGCAATTATCTCCGAGCTCCTTTCCTTGTGTTTAGCACATTCATTTTTATCCTATGGTCTTCCTCCTTCCATCACACTTTCCAAGTTTTTTTTTTTAATGAGTTTTTATTGCCCTTTTATTAGTAGCTAGTAATTCAATGCTATCAAAAAGTACATTTTTTTTAAAGACACGATTTTCCACCTCCATTTATTTGATACAGCGGGCTACAGAACAGTGTAATAATAATTTGGATAGACCAAGAGCAGAGATCTTTCTCTATCTCCATCCTCCAGCAGACGATGTAGAATATTTTTTTGTTTAATGAGCTGTTTTAAATCTGTAGTTTCAATGTATAATTTGAAAGCTATTCTGCATTTCTTCCAGCAACATCACTGGGCCTGCCTAGATTTCTCCCAGCTCCCAAGCAGGCCGGGGCCCACGGTCCTTCTGTTGTTTTTTATACTTGGGCCTGTGTAAACTTGCCTGCCAAAAGTGACATTTCAGGTTGCAGCCGGGAGGCACAAATGAAAAACCGTAATGAGGCGAAGCGAGAGTCGGCTGAGGATACTTGCAGAAAAATGCACCCTACGATAGAGCGTGCATTTTTTGCCATGCTTACACGTGTAGTATTAATTGTAAGCACATTCAACACGGTGTGTAGTGTTAACTAGAATTTATTGAAGGGTGGTGTTCTAGATCAGGGAGCCCATAGCAGGGACGTTTCCTCAACATGTTAGCAGTGCAGTGTGGGTAATGCAGACAAACGGACTTCCTCATACAGAATAAGCTTGGGCACAGTGACGCTGTTTACATGGCTGGTATTATTTCTCTTTTCCAAAATGATGTTTGCCATGTGAACCACATGTACAAATGTGGTCACGCTTCCATTACAACACCACTGATTTCCCTTGTATTTCCTTATTAGAACAGCCTGAAGCGCACATCAGATCCCAAGCACTGCATATTAAAAGGAAACACTCAGGGAGAAATCATGGACGAGGCTGCACATCTCTATTTATTGATCCCACGGCTACTTCTTGGAGGAAATGGACCTTGCAGAGAATATAAAAGGGGGTTGGAGGGGGGGGGGGGGAAAGGTCCTGAGTTAGTGCTAATACACCATTTAAATCCGCAATTTCCCCAAATTATTAGGTTTGTTACCCAGAGCAAGACTGGGCTAATTACCACCGAGAGAGGAGTACGTAAAATAACAGCAGTTAAGGAAGAGCTCTTGGCCACAACAGCCCAAGAATGCTGGAGCCCTTTTTATACCTCTTCACTGTTTAGCGCCATTTTTAAATGGGTCACCTAAATTGTCGACTTCCCCTTGTAATGCAGCATCTGTCCACAGTTTAGGTCAGGGGAGTGCAATCTCTCTCTCTTTTTTTTTTTTTCCCCACGCCCCCTGCCGGCTGTTCTCCTCTCTCCGTGCCCCCCTTAACTCTGCTCCGGCGTCGACGTCCCGTTGCCATGGCAACGTGATGTCACATGACCTCGCGGCATCATGGTGACGCGTCTTCAAAGCCAAGGTAAGTGCAGTTTACAGAGGCATTCGCGGCTCCCCTACTCTGTAAACCCCGTGCCCCCCCCGCACACAATCTCGCCCCTGCGTTTGCGCACCTCTGGTTTAGGTGCATTTGGATAAATAAGAAATTTTTAAACAAGTGGTATTGCCGCTCTCTGCAGTTGTAATCCGAAATGAAGTGTAGTATTTAGAGAGCTGTATTTTTTGTTAATGCATTTGTCCGTGTGGAGGTGCATTTAAGGTTTGTGAGATAATCAGAAGCAGATGCGTGTTCATCATAAGCAGATATTTTCTGTGATTTGTCTAAATGGGATTTGTTGATGGAGCTCTGATAACAGGAGCAGAGACAAAACAATGTGAAAACAAAGCAACTCCGTGCTCTACCGTCGGCCTGATTACTGAATACAGAACTAGACTGTGTGGGTTTCACTAATTATGATTAATTGTAAGTCGAGCTACATGAACTGCCGTGTAAAGTGGGCTGTAATTAAATAAAAATGTAATCATAGTAGAATTGTGCTTCTAATACCTATTTAAGATGGATAGTGCTTTTCAAAAGCCTGGTATTACCCGTAGTGATCAGGAAGTCCACAAATACTATTGCTGATTACTTTTTGTTAATAGGTTCGTTACTAGAGGGTCTTTATATGATCTGCTTTGGAACATAAAACTGTGTGTTCAGAAATAACGTTCCAAGCAGATGGAGATATTACTTGACTTATGAGAGAAAGGGATACGGTTTTTACTAAGGCACTGACCTCTGAAGTGGGAGGTGCAGGATTTTCATCAGTGCCAGATTTTCTTTTTTTGACTTTTGGGAAAGTTGGCTCATGGGTCCATGCATACAGTAAAAAAGCACAGGGCATCATTCATTTTGTCTGGGCGTATACGGAATGACTCCATGAATTGTAAATCTTATAGTATAGTAATTGGTTACACGTAGCACACGCAGGTAGGTCAGGAATTACCGAGCAGTAGTAATAGCTTGTTAACATCGCTGCCAACGCGTGTCCTTTTAACTGTTTCACACCTTGCAGGCTCATATGGATTTGGTATACAGGCATACCCCGCATTAACGTGCGCAATGGGTCCAGAGCATATATGTAAAGCGAAAATGTACTTAAAGTGAAGCACTGCCTTTTTCCCCACTTATCGATGCATGTACAGTACTGCAATCGTCATATACGTGCGGAACTGATGTAAATAACACATTTGTTACAGGCTCTATAGTCTCCCCGCTTGCGCACAGCTTCGGTACAGGTAGGGAGCTGGTATTGCTGTTCAGGACGTGCTGACAGGCGCTTGCGCAAGCTGCTGTTTGCCTATTAGGCGATATGTCCTTACTCGCGAGTGTATTTAAAGTGAGTGTCTTTAAACCGGGGTATGCCTGTAGTTTAGCTTTCCACAACGGTTTATTTTCAGAAGATACTGCTTCCCCCTGATAACTAACGGGAGGGGCTGGGAAAGCGTTTGGCTGGTAGTATTGCAAAGGGAGCGGGGACTTCTGCAAGCCTCTCTCCTCTGACCTATACATTCTCAGAACCTCGGGGAGTTCTGTGTACCAGGAGGATGCAGGCACTAGTTGTGGATACCGGAGAAGCTTCCAAGCTTGATTCTTCACATTCGTTTGCAAGCACATTATATCTTTTTATACTTTACATATTTGCGATTAAATTGTACTACAAGGTTGTTTTGTGTGCTTTTATCTTCTACATTACGGACGTATTGTATTTTATTTAAAGCATTGCTCAATCACAATAACAAACTGCACACAAACAATGTTTTTTGTTTTTTTTTACATTTTTTTATTCACTATTACGAACATAATTTAAATTGGTAAGGTGCATAAAAAGTCTGGCATAATATGCAACCTTTGTTAAGAACATTAGCTGGTAAAATTAAGAATTTGGCTACACAAGTGTGAATTTTAATTTAAAATAATTAGTCAAATTTATATGAAAAAAAGTTTTTTTTATGTAATTTTAAGGCTTTTTTACTTAATTGGAAGGCATAGAACATTGTGGGCAATAGGGGGTCTGGGGGAGTGGAGCTGTTGCTGGTGTGGGTTTTTGCGGCCTAGTGACAGCGCTCTGATGAATACTGGCCTTCTCCTGTGCTGATCACCAGTTCCCTGAATAGGAAGAGTAGCAGGACAGTATTCACTAGCGCACCAACGTTACACCGCTGACCGTAACAGGGAGAAGCTTCTGTGTGTGTAATATAAAGCGGGCCTTAATCATGTGGCCTGTCACTGGTGTGGAACCGGAAGAAATATTCACAATAAATAAAGCTGCTTAAAGTAAATATAAATAGCTATGATTGTTACCGAACTATCTAGAGCAGTGGTTCTCAACCCCCCCCCCCCCTCCACCTCTATTTATAATGCTTGCCGAGGCACCCCTACAGTAGTGCAAACTGCCACACACACGGAACAGACCAACAGACGCGCAGAAAAAAGAATCCGCGACACACTAATCCTCAGCTTCCTCTGCTCACAGCTCTCTCCTGTCCATGCTGCCTCCTCTTATGCTTGGCCCAGGCACCTGATGGGCTGCATTACCCAGTAGCAGCCAATCAGGATGGAGGCAATTGCACGGCTTTCTCCCTGCTCTGTGAGATGCCAATGCAGCTGTTTAATCTTCCCACTGCACCCCAGGCTGCCCCAGAACCCCTGTTGAGAAACACCGCCTGTGATTTATTTCTATTATGGGTATTATTAATGCACTTGAGACACATTTTGGCATACGCCGTAACCATGTTGAACTGGCACAAATCTGTAATGGGTGTCATGAGGAATGCTTGTGACAATGGTAGTATGCTCAAGCTCATAAGGCTAAGGCCCCGCTCCCTCCGTCAGCGCTCCCGCACTGCAGACAGGCGGGGCGCTGACATACACAGACCGCGATACGCGGTCTGTTGTGGGCGGGAGTGGGAGGCTTGAGCGGGAGGGGGGCGTGGCTTGAGCGGAGGGACCCGCTACTCTCCCCCCCCTCCCTCCACGCGCTCAAGCTGGCACTCATACAAACACGCAGGCACTCTCTCACACACACACACGCAGGCAGGCACTCATACTCATACACATACATACACATACATACACACACACACACACAGACAGGCACTCACGCTGCTTTCCCTCCACACTCCCCGCTGCCCGAAGCCTCTCGTCCTCCCGAAGCCTCCCCTCCTCATTGGCTCACAGCCACACCACGTGACGTGTCAACGCTAGGGATCACAATTCTCTTGTATCCCGTAGCTGCTGACGCGTCACAGCGTGTAGTGAGCTGTGCAGCCAGGGGGGACCGGGACCGGCTCGGGAGGATGCCCCTGCTAGTGGGGAAAGCCCGTGCAGCTGCCCACGCCGCCGGGCGCAGCGGGTCCCAGGCCTTAGTCTCACCATCCTTACTTTACATTCTAAATGTTGTGTGCAGTTAACATTGATCAGTTAACTGCTGATCGAAATAATTTACTTTCTTAAGCATTTCAATGTTATTATTAATATGATTGGAGCTCTTGTCACCTAACCCAAATGGGTTAGGTGTTGGGAGCTCCAATTATCTTAATAATGACTCAATGACCATTATTAGTGACTCAAACATATAATTTCAACTGCAAACATAATGCAACATCTGTGGGCGTAACAAGAGGTGGTAGAGTCTAATACAGGAAGGTACGGTAATTAAAATATGCTTGGGATAGACACACCATCTAAGTTTGCATGATTTACCTTTGAAGTCATTTCTTCTTGACCTGATTTTCTGCCCCATCTCTGATGCGATAGAAGAAAAAATGTATCTGTCTTGCGCTCTAGGGTGTGCCGATTCCAGTGAAGCAGAGAAGTACTTGGATCGGGTGGAGGGATAAGGGAAAGTCCGTCTCGGGTAGTTGTGGTCCTGGAGTTACTAGTACTGCAGCCGTCCTCCAATTGAAGACATAAACAAAGTCCCACAAGTCTGTTAGCTCCGTCGAGGGACTGGGTAGGGGTAATGGAGTCTGACGAGTGGGTCTACATAGTTGGTGAGCAGGCTGTTTATACCTCCAAGTCCCACTGTTGATGAAGATAGACTCCGCATGTCCGTGGCGATATGAGAAGCTTCTTCCTCCCCCCGCGGGTGCAACCGAGATCCTGAAGTAACAAGTAAATTGTTACAATGTAATGGGGCACTCTCATGAAGTCCAAAAAATATAGAATTACACCATCATTTCTCACACACGTGGCCTTACTGCCATTCGTCATTATTTACAACACACTTCCACACTCCCACCACACATCACTTTTTTTATTAGACAGTATTGTTTTTTTTTACTCAAACACAACTATTTCCGGTTTGATGGACAATGTTAACTCCAAACACGTGGGACCGCGATGGGACATGTTTTCATGTTTTGCCCAATCCTACGTCAACCTATTCATGGGTTGGTGGGAAATGTCCCACGTGTTTGGAGATAATAATCCATTTCATCACAATTATAGTGTTTTGCAAGCGCTATATTGATGACCTACTTATTATTTGGAACGGTTCACTTTAAGACCTTCATACTTTCTTTGATTACTTGGGAGACAACCCATACATTTACAGTTCACTCATACTTTTCACCCACACCACATCCAGTTTTTGGATTTATACCTGTTCATAGATCTCAACCATAAAGACAACTCTCGCAATGCCTTGTTGTATGCGGGGAGCTGCCACAACCGATCCCTCGTCAGGGGTATCCATAGGGGACAATTTTTATGTCTTCGCAGAAATGGTTTATCTTTGGAAGACTTTAGAATAAGTTAATTGGATCTAGAAAATTGATTCTTAAGGGGCTCCTAAAGTCATGATCTGGATGAGGCTTATGGACAGGACTGACTAAATCTCAATGACTAATAATAATGTTAATACAAATAACAATGTCCAACCTAATTTCATTTCTCATAAACCTCCTTATTTCATTACTCAATATAGCAGTCAGGCTACGGCCATTTCTGCTATTCGAAAACACTGGCAAATTCTTTCCTTAAATCCTGGTTTACACGACATGACACTGGGGGATCCTAAAATAGTATTTTCTAAATCTCAAACCATTTGTAATTTCATATCACCAAGTATGTTTCAGATCAACAGAATGACCAAGACTCAGGGATTTTCCCCCTGTTAAAAGGTTGACAAATGTGGTCACTGCAGAATCTGTCCTTTTGTTCAAAAAACAACAACATTTGAGACTAAAGATAAGACACACAAATATACTATTAAATCTTTCATTACATGTCAAATAAGCTTTATAGTGTATCTCCTTACATTTGGTTGTCTCAAACAATATGTGGGATTAACCACACGGGTGCTCAAAATACGTATTTTAGAGCACATAAGATTAATTTCCAACAAAGGTTTAAATCTTCCAGTGTCGACATATTTTCTAGTGTAAATCAGGTTCTCTTAAATTGTTCAGATGTACTGCATTCGAATATTTTTCCATTCCTAGCAGAGGTGGCAATAGAGTTAAGCTACTATATCAGAGCGAGGAATTTTGGATTTTCACCTTTGGAACTCTCCAACCCAACGGTCTCAATTCTGATTTGGACCAGGGTTGCTTTCTCTGATATAGTAGTGTGCCTTAAACTCTGTGGAGACTGGATTAATATCGGCTGTAATTTTTATGTGCTGACTTGTATGTTGCTATCTGCATTGCCCATTTAGTATCTATCTGTATCACAGGATCTATACATTCTCTCTTTTTCAAGAATATGTGCTTCTAGCACGATCCATCAATGTGAGGGCCAGGTGGAGCCATTTGAATTTAGACTTTCGTCGTGAGTTTATATGTATTCAGATGATGGTCTTCATTCAATGGATAATGAATACATTTGGTACGTTGTTACTACTCAGCATAGCAGAATGTATCCTCATTCTTTATGATGCAGATTTAACATTAATACTTTTGGCATGCTGAGTGCAATGATGTGCTTGGATATACAGTATTCTGTCATGAATTTGAACTTGCTCTGTTCTAATATAAGTTTCTTTCTACATTGGAAGCATAGCTTAAAATGCATCATTAGTTCGACTTTTACTACAGAATCTCTATGCTCTGTCAATATTATGACTGAATTCTGTTTTTATATATAGTATTAAGTTTAAACAGTCTACTTGATACTGATGCAATTAATTTAGATTGACTCTGCGTGCCATCCAAATTAATTATTTCCTTAGCTTGAAAATGTATGGATTGTATTTATGGATTATATATTTGTTATGGTAATCAGAATTCATTCTTTATTTTTATGTTTTTTATTATATGGTCTCAATTTGTGTTATTTTTACATTCTTAGTTAAATGTTTGCACCTTGCCCTGCCACTGTCAGCTGTGAATGACGTGGTTTTCGTAATGATTCAGCACGTATAAAGGTGCCTACTTCAGGTCCATTCATTACTCCTTGAGAAAGCGCAACACTTGCGTGGGAGGACATTTTTCCTTGTTAACAACCATTACATTATGTTAAAGCTGCAGTTCAGGCTCCCGTTGTGTAGTCTTTACTTACCTAAAAAACTGCATAGCTGCCTGTCAATTCGTTCTCCGTCTATTGATTGGCAAAGTTTGGCGACATCTTTAAATATGGGGAATGTAAATCGTTGCTATAGGAACAAGCATGCTTGTTAAAATAGAATACAAGAAAATTGGTCTTTCAAAGTTATTTTTTTTAAAACAGAAAATGCTAAAAGTATTTTTTCTTACTACAGAACTGATTTATTAAAAAAAAACACACATGCAGGATATTGCCTGAACTGCAGCTTTAAAAGAAAGCCTTTTATATTTTCTCACTTTCTGGGTACCCAGATTTTTTTCATTCTTTATTTTTTGGACTTCACGAGAGTGGCCCGTTACATTGTAACAATTTACTATCTCTGGTGCGATCTTCATTTTATTTACTTTTCTAAGCCGGCGTGCTTCTAGAATTTGCCGCCGGAGTTACCTGGAATGTGGCCCTGGCTCTTACCATTCATTCCCTAAACCTGTGACTTCGCATGTAACAACTTCAAGATGTGGCTTTAATGTTTTGATGGCAGCACTGATGTCTTTGTCAGCTGTTTATATGTTGAGTAACCATGCCAGGAGTATCTTTCAGCTGGCAGGCACGAAGTTCTGTGCCTGTGCAATATCTGATACAACATTAATCATCTCGCGCTTCCATTCAAATACATTGACAGAGATTGTAAAATGTAATTTAGCAGTGGGAATAGAGTTAATGTTTTTTAATGGCCGTAAGCTTCCCTGTGATTTATTGGTTCCAGAGCTAAAGGGGTTTTATAAAATGGGTTATTGCAAATGATGCATGGTGCGTATGATAAATAAGAGTAATGCTTATGATCACGGCCGATAGAGGGTGGAAGTCATAAAGATTCACTTAGTATACCACTGTCTAATTGTAGGAACTTGCAAAGATAACCGTAACGCGAGCCTGATCTTTTCATTCAGTGTAAATAAACATATCAAGCAGAGACCATGAGCTCATTTTAACCATTTGGACAAGTGTGCATTTATGCACCATTCAATATAATGGTAATACAGCTTTTTAAGTACTGCATGACCCAATCCAATATGAAGATCATCTAAATAAAATGAAGTTGAAGAATGCTTTTTCCGTTCTGAAATGGCATATTGTGTTTGCACAGGGACTTATGATTCTTGTTTTTCTCTTAAATAAAAAAAAAAAATAGACTTTTTCCAAATGGCACCTAATCACTTCAGTATGGGAGGCACCTGCATCATGTGGCAGGGCAAGGAAATACTATGCAAAGCTTATATGGGTTTTATGCTGGTGATTTAAGGAATTTCATTTGAATGCCATTTAATTCTGCAAGAAATGTTGGGAAATGGCCGTTTTCAGCTTGCAAATGCTGCAAGAGTTGTTCTGCGAGTGCGAGCTACGGCCGCAGCCTTCCATTACCATACGGAGTTATTACCAGACCAAAAGCATTATGGGGCCACATTGTAATCAATACATTGCACAGCAGGATATAGCAATGCTTTCAGAGTTAAATAGGTGAGGGCGCATTCCTTTGTGACATTTTGGTTGCCTAGTAATTAAGATTGGCTTCTCTGATCTACATTATTATCATTTTATTATAGCTGCTACTATTAAACTGACAGTCTTCTAAGAAGGGAGTAGAGGGGCTGCAAACATCTCCTCTTGGTCACGTGTTAGAATTGTTACAAACGGCTCAATTGTCTAATCCTATCACAGTTTAAAGGAGCATTGCCTTTAAAAAAAATACAAAATGATCCTTTTTCCCCCTTGATGGGAAGCAAAGGATCTATGGAGCTGAACCACATTCATTTCCGCTCCGGGAACACCCTGCTCACCAAGATACTTGCATCTAAAGGTGGGCTGAAGGACTGGCTCGTGAGTAAAGACACCGACAGGAGCCTGGTGTCGGCTGCCTGGGACCTTGGGCAAGTCCCTTCATGTAAATAGATTGTAAGCTCTTACCGTGGAATTGTTAAAAGCTCAAATTATTTTAAAAGATATAGATGTGTGTATATATATATATATATATATATATAGATATATATAGATATAGATATCTATATCTATATCTCTCTCCATCAAACCTCTGCGTTTAACTCTTTAAGTACCAGCGGGTGCCACGGCCCCTGCAGCACTCCGATCATGTAACCGCTTCTCTGAGTCGCTCACGTGAGCGCGCTACTGTTGTTGATAGAAGGGAATTCCCCTTCCGTGGTGCGTTGCACAATCTCCCATAGTAATACGAGCAGTATTTTTGGACGTAGGCACTACGTCATCATACCCCTGGTGTGCCAGACCTCATGAGCTGCGTCCTGGGCACTCAAAGGGTTAACCCATATACTATGTCGCTGTCCGTCTTCCTTAAATAAATGCAGCTTTCCGTAACAATACTGCTAAGGTTGTATAGCAACGGGATTGTCATGAATACGTGAAAACTGAATTACAATAGGGCTTCATTTTAAGCAAATCTAAGTGTTTTATACGGGAAATAAAATTATCAGCTGAAGACCTTTGTGCAGGCAGTATATTCAATTTTGTAATCATTGTACTCTCTCTCTCCCGTTTCTCATACAGTAGTTTTAAATTTGATTTGTCTGAAGCGGTAGTTGGTGATTAGCTCCTAATTACCAAGTACAGATGAGCCACTATGCCTGATCTTATCTGATTTGCCATCCGTGCTGCCTGACAAAGTCTAGTCCAAGGCAAGACTTGGAAACGTGACTCCACTCGGGTCATTTTTCAGACCCAATCACAATTATATCCAAGTGCATTATGAAATGCAGTGGAGAGAAAGTGATGGTTTTTCAGTAGGACAGACAAATTCCCTCTCGTATAAACAGTAGAAATTGGGTACCTTGGGAGAATGAAATATGAGTACAGAATGAATGGCCATTTGCTCACATAAGTAAATATGACATGGCTCATGTTTTCACCCCTTTCCCATATAAAGAGTGGAGATTAATCTCCAGATGGCCGTTTCCATGTACTCGGGGATTACAGTACATTCCACTTAATGTCTGTCTTGAAAGACCAAACATTTAAAGACAATTAGGTATCTTGAGAATAACAATGAAATAAATTCTTTCCTTTTGGAGCCTGTTGAAGGAACGTTTACACTGGAGCAGCTATTTGTCACTACATACTCCCTGTATAGATGTCTTTCATTAATATTTTCCCTGACATTCCTCTGCGTCTTAGAAAAAGTCAAGATAAACATGACAACAAGAGTTGCATGTGCAAGCAAGAGTTTGCCTAGGCAGCTCCCACTCCACCCCCTCACCCCCCTCTTTATGCCCTTCGTCCTCTTATCTGCTTCCTGATTGATGGTATAGTGGCGTATCGGTGAAGGAAACGCTTAAACACACTTTTTCAGAGGCCCTTGAGAAAAATAATGTGTAATTTATTTCCAAACCCACACAGGCAGTCGTATATTTACTTTTAGCACGAATAGATGTGTTTAATAAAGCCAATTAGATTGTTAAATATTTGTCTTAAAAAACTTTTTTTTTTTATTGGCTGGCTAGTGGTGTTGGGCCATTTCCATTTCAGCCCCCAGAAAACCAGCATTTTACCATTTATGTAGCTTGTACGTCAATAGGGCACTAAACAGGTGAAGTATAGAGAATAAACCGGTTCGTACAATGTAAGAAAGTTGAATGTTTTTCCCACGTATTGTGAGACGTAAGTTTCCTGTTCAGGCCCGATTCAGTACCCACGAAGCCCCACGTGGTAAAATACTTGACGTGTAGGAACAAAGCGCGTGTGCTGCTTTTCAACAATTTTTTTCATTTTAAGTTCATGTAAAAATTGAATAGACCAACTTCCATTTTGATTCCACGTAACATGTCTAGTTGCATATTATTCCCTAACTGCTACAGCGGTGCATCTACCGCCCCCGGAGTTCAACCTTCATTAAACCTCTCTCAGTTTCCTGTACCTGCCCAATCATTAGATGCTTTTGCTAAAATGGATGTTTAGATCATTCTTGTTGGACTCAACTGTATGACATCTATCTATACCGGCTAAGAAAATTGTATCGCCATTGAAGCTGAAACTAGTTTTCTTTTTCAAGAAGCAAGGCAAAGGTTTGTCGGAAGTGATCTGTTACTGTATATCATCGTCATTTTCACAGTTTGACTCCATTGTTGTATTTTGTGCCTTTTCTGTGGAAAATGAAATATCAAACATCAGTATAATTGTCTTATATTTCAGGAGTGTTGTGCAGCTAAACATTCCATGTTAATGTAAATCCTTGTTTTCTATATCCCCAGCCCAGAAGAAGCAACACCATTGGTATCTGACCATGTGTGGTCTGTTTGTTGAATTCATGCTGTTCTAATTAGTGTATTTAAATGAACCAATTGGCTTACCCTGGAGCTGCGTTCTAATTATGAATAAACATGATTTATTTGTAATTTTATTTTTTTAATGCAATTCAGTCATGATTACATTTAGTTTTGGAACCTAATGGTGCAATCCATTGTATTAATTCCATATAGCCTTTTTTTCTTTTCCTGGTCATACATTTCGATGAGAACTCCTCTCATTTTCTATTTTTCAGATAGGGATGTAAGAATATATTTGCATCGATTTTTTTTTTTTGTTCCAATCACAGCTCTTATTATTTTATTAGATTATAATTTGTATCACTAGCCATATAACAGGGCTGTGATCAGTGCAACTTTTTGGAGGTTCTTAGATATGCTTTAAGCTTCGTATAAGCTCTTTATTGGGTGCAAACAAAAAACAACAGGAAATGCCTTGTTTTCAAGATTTTTAAATAAAGATCATGAATTATGTACGATGCTGAATAATAAAATAATTGTGAAAATTAAAAGGTGTGTGATAAATACAGTTAACTTATTGTATATTCTCTGATATTTCTGCTCATATTTTAATCAATGTACAGTAATATTAAAAAGAATGCTGTGCCATTAGTGTGCCTACTTTCATTAAGCTCCAGGATATTTAGCAATGTAAGATTATATGTTTTAGGTTATGGGCCAAAGTATAAGCAACACCTCTATTTTATCATTTGGATTTTTAATCCTCTTTAGCAGGCAGGCCTACTATGCATTTCATTGAACAGCAACTATTGGTGAAAATAGTAAACCCTTCAGTAAAGAGATCGGACATTTGGTGTCTTTAAAGAGCAGTGCCTCCTAAAGTAGACAATGGTAGTGATATGCTTATGGGGTTAATTACAAATCTGATGTTAGCCATGTTTTAAGTTAAAGCAGCAATACTATGCGCTCCCCCCCTTTTTTTAATGAGTTTTTTTTTTTTGTTTCAAATTTTTTATTGATTTTTTTCCCCACAAGGTTGAAAATATACATCAAAGCCTTCCACTGTAATTTAACAGCGCTAAATCGGATTACGACGCACACTTAATCTTAGGTAGTGGGACGGCATAAAAACTTCTGTGACTACTCTTTTGATCTTGTTTTTTGTGAAGGAGCTACCAACTCTCCTGTCCGGGAGGGTGGACCTATCAACAGGGTCAACAACCAAACCCCGTTGATGTCCTAAAAGTGGATAGAGAGAAGAAAAAGGGGGGAGAGAGAAAAAAGGGGGGATAGGGGCGGGGGGAAGATGAGGGATGGGAGCGGGGGATATAGGAGGTGTCGGGGACCCAATTCCATCCCCCGCCAGTGACTCAACACCTGAATCCTTGCTCCGCGTAGAGGGGCGTGGTGGAGGGCGGATCCCGGACCGGATCTGGTTGGCCCCTGATATGTTTAATAATATGGCCACATTCCTCATACTTTATTGAAATTCTCAACTTTTTGATTTAAACTGGCAGACAGGAGCTCCATCAACCTGACTTCTTTCATCCTGCGCAGTACCATCTGTTTGCTGGGGGGTCTAATCTTTTTCCAGTTGGCTACAACTGAGCAACGCGCCGCAGTCAAGAGAAGAGATATCAGCTTCTTAATCTGAGCGTTGTGGCCTTCAATTGGTTTTGCAAGTAGAAATGTCAAGGGGTCTAGTTGGACCTCAGACCCCGCAATCTCCTCCACCATATAACGGATCACCCAGAACGAACAAATCCCAGGACACGTCCACCATATATGTACCAGGTCTCTCTTCTGGCCGCACCCCCTCCAGCAGAGGTCAGACAGACCAGGGAAGACCTGGCTCAGCCTACTCGGGGTTAGGTACCATCCCCCCCTTTTTTTTAAATGTAATGTAGAATTATATATTGATAGTCTTTACATATTTATATATTCTTACTTAAACTGACAATTGTTTGGAAATCCTGTTATAAATCTGTAAAAATCCTGGTTGTGTGCCTAACAAAATGGCTGCTTGTCAGTGTAACTCAGCAGCTACAATATTTTCTTATGTTACTAAGGTAACATTATGTAGTGTTACAATTCACATCTCAAACGGCTGGGAATATTTGCAACAATTTATCACAAACAGGAAAGTGTTGCAAAGATCTTGCACTGCTGGGGAGGTGGGTTAAAATCTGAGATAGAAGTCAAAGGATGCTTTAAAACGCATTAAAAAGGGCGTTGAGTTGAATGAAAATAAATAAATAAATAATGCAGTAAGGATTATCTAATGCTACAGAATGGATTTATTAAAAATTAAAATCGGATCACCTGTTTTGCGGCTTAAACTTGTAAACCTGGCAATGGTTTGCTTCTGGCTTCTCCCTTTTGTCGGAGTTGTACTGGAAAAGCTCCTCGCGCACTCAGACCTCTGATCTCTTATAAGGACAGGGTGTGATAAGGGTAGAGGGAACACTTGATTGACATACACTCCCCCATTCGGCCTCCCAGAAAATAAGTACATTTAACTTTTTATTATATAAAAAATAATTTATACCCTAGATGGGAGGTAAGGGGTATTTTGAAGTTTGAACAACGTTCCTTTTAGCCCTGCGGACCCCCAGCGTCCTGAGATGCTTGCCTCTGAAGGGGTTGCTGGTAGCAGCCCCAGTTGGGCACGCAATATGACTGTTTACAGGTCCTGTGTCATGCGGGCCAATAGGAAGCCTTTGTGACTTCCTTATTGGCCCGTGTGATGCAAGATATATAAACCGGCTTCAGATACCGGCACCACCCTCCGATGTAAGCATCAAGAAGGGGTCCCCAGAGCTGAAATTAATGGCATTTAGCTCCGGAGACCCCCTGCGTCTCACCTAGGGGGAATATATATATATATATATATATATATATATATATATATATATATATATATATATATATATATATATATCTCTTCCACTGCAGGAAGGGATTCTGGGAAATGACATGCAAATGAGCACACAAAGGGACACGTGCTCATTTGCATGTCATTTCCCAGAATCCCTTGCTCCAGTGGGAGCACTATGCTGTGTGATGATGGTTGAAAGGCAGGGTTGCAGACCTGCCTAAGACACGAATGTGCTCACAAGTGATATTCTTTATTGGCTATATGCTAACGGTGGAGGTTTTTTGTCGCCTTTTTCACCCACCATAACTTAAAATGTGTATGTGTGTGTAAAAAAGTAGCAATCACTCCAATGTAGATATCCAGAAAGGCTTGGTGCTAGTCCCATAATTAATGTAAAGAGTATGTTGCCATCCAGCAGGGCAGCAGAACAGCAAAGAGACAACACTTTTATTGGGTTAGTTGCCACTAGTGTTTCTATATAAAGCCTGATAAAACGGCACCGTGTGCACACCTATGTTGTGTAACATGGCTCGGTCAGTCTAGCCATAACGGCTGGTAAAACCAACACACCATATAACATGGGCAAACCCTGGCTGTGTCTGGGTTTTTCACCACCCATACCCAATATTAAGACACCCAGCAGCACCTCGGATCTAGCAATGGAAGCGCACGTACATCAGTATCTCTCCAATCATGTGTTGTGTTCATACTTTAACATGTTAATATTTGAATTTGCTGTCTGCTATTTTAATATCTTTCATTCATACCCAGCTGTACTGTGCTTCGTGATGGAAATAATTCTCCTTTATAGATGTCACCTCTCCCTTGTTCCTCATATCTGACACACTTTTTTCCCTTTCTCACTGTCTGATAACAGTGTGCAGGAGAGGTCTGTTTACGGTCCATTGCTAATCATGCAGCTCAAGTCCTTTCCCTTGAATGGTTTCATATTGAATAAATGAAGGCAACTTTCTGAATGTCTGTCACTAACACTTTCAAAGTCAGCAATAAAATGCCCTCCTTTTGCTAGGCATTAGTATTCACAACTCCACGAGCCTGCAGTTTAAGCTCTTCTACTTGTATGTGTCTCAGAAGATGATGGAGGGAGGTTGCTTAGAAACACTGAGGCACCCTCGCGACAGGAATTATCAATCTGTTCTGTATATTCACCTCCACATGCAGGGGACAAAAACTCTGTTCCACTGCTGACAACTTTAATTGATTTGCAAGTTTTCTTAGCAGGCCCGTGGCATCTCAAACATTATTTCCTGTAACTGTAATACTTATTTTTTTTTGTACAGTGCTTTTCACTATAAGCTGGTTTTTATAAAGTCGTTTTTCCAATTTATAGAATCCGTATCTTTAATAGCAAATGTTCTTCTTTGTTGATACCCAGATGCTCCATACTTGTTTCTGAAGATCTACATCAATAACAAAAATGATGAAATGGCTTTAGATTAAAACAGACTGCCCTTTATTTTAGATATATACCCTTGCACATCTTGTCTTTACTTTGATTGCACTTCAGAGGTTACGTAGTACAGTTTAAATAAGTGCACATTGCAACGTACGTAGAAAAATTTGGACTAGGACATTTTGGTAGCACCTGTTTCGCCGCAACCAAGTGACCGCCGGCGATTAGCAGCTACTCGCCTTGCTGCAGGGATACTCTGTCACTTTGCCGCTAAGGTAAGTCCCCAACCGTAGCCCTTATCCTAAAACCCCCTAATACTAATGCTACCGCTTACCCTAAAAACCTTTATCCCTTACCCTAAACCCAAACCCTAACCACCAAAACCTGTAAATGTAACCCCCTACCCCAAGACGTACCTTCTCGTAGAAGTGGCTGGTGGCATAGGGTCCATCTGCGGCCAAACGCTGCCGGTGACTTGGATCCAAATGTCCGATTCTGACAAGAGATGCAACGGGCTAGCTGTAGATATTTTAATGTATGGAGGAGAACAATCGCCATCATTCCTCAAACCGATGAGTAGAATGAGCTGATATGCATGAAGTTGGAGTAAATGTAAAATAAAGATAATGGCCCCGCTCCTTGGCACTGCGCATATCCTCCATAGTGGCAGGGTCCTCAAAGAAACCGCTGCATCAACTAGGCGCATTTGACCATCAGAATATTGTCCGTTTATCACAAAGTATACTACATACATATTTCACTCTTAACAATACTGTAAAAGGTGACATTGTATAGATATCACGTGGCATTGCTGTAATTTCTTGTCTCATGAAACGTTTCTGATCAGTGACATTTAATACTTCCTACTGCTCGGTCACAGCACTTCTGTTTAGATGGCTGGGATTCACACCCAAACATCTGCTCAGACTTTGAATTACCTACAGCAGGGGTGCGCCCCCATGGTGTGCCAGCACCAGCGCTCGTGCCCCTCTTTTCTGTGACCCAGGGTCAAATGACGCAGCAGGTCACGTGACGTCATGTGACCCCGCAGCGTAGTTTGCCGCGCGTTATCCTGGCGAAGCGTCCAGAAGACTTCTGAATCCCGGTAAATTGAGGTTGCAGAGGCCTCGCGCGGACCCCCGGCATTTAACTTAAATGCCTCGGGGAAGAGCACGGGCCTCTGCAACCGCCGCATCCCCCAACAAAATCCTGCACCCCCCCAGTTTGTGCACCCCTGACGTACAGTATTAATGTAGTGATCTGTGTGCTATATACAGGTCTATATTTCGCTGCTGGATCACAAATTATAGGGATTCACAAATCTGGAACGTCATTTTCATTCAGAAATTTGACAGGGTCGGAGTAAACAGAGTTAAGAACATTGCTCTGAAGTCTTTGCCTTGTTAATCACAAGGAATTATACATTATACTTTACATTTTATGGACTAGTTTTCGTGTTTGCCCAGTTTAAAAGCGTGGGGTTTCCTTCCTTTCTGTCAGTTTTATTCTTGAGGTAAACAACTGATTATGCTTGGTGTAAATTCAAAGTGAACGAATTTGCATGTGCATTTGTAGTCTATTTAGTCTGGGTGTATGTGGCTGATGTGTGAAAGACACAGAGCAGGGAACTATTCCGTACATTGCATGCATTTTTCTGAAAGTCTTGATTTAATGAGTTTAGTGCAAATTCCATAAACCCTAATTTATGTACCAGGCTTCTTTACCATTGCAGGGTTAACATGGTCTTTTCAGCCTCAAGCTCAGTGTCCTGTTACTGGAAGTCATAGTTCAGATTGCAGTTTTATTTAGGGTTTTCCCTGCAGTTGAGGCCTTTTTATAATTTAGATGCACTTTTATTTCCAGGCCCATAGTAATCACATTTGCTAATGTCAGGCTAATGTATTACAGGGTGTCTTTATCTTTACACTTTTGAACTTGTGAGTAATCATATAAAGATTTTAAATTGTGTCCCAATTGTGAATTGTTTCTGTTCCACTGTCATTTCGCCTAATTTGTTGCATTTTGAGAGGTCGCAAGTGGTTTTTATTCTGTGCTTCATTTAGTAAATGCTTGAACTCTTGCATGAAATATAACAAGACCATGCAGGCTAGTCATTTATTATTGCTGTTCGAGCTCTGCAGGTTATTAAAGGCCTCTCTCGTTCTTTTTTTGGGGGGCGATCTATTAAATCATTGTGTTTCAGAGCCTTCTGTGAACTGCTGATCCTACTCACAATTCAGTTTATCTAACCAGGAATATTTCAGAGTTTTTAATTTCCTTACGATAAACCCATGATTAAAACAAGAGTTTCGCCAGTCTGTTGCGTTACCAGCACCAGTAAAATACCATTGGAAATATTTCCATTATATCTATGTTCTGTGTATTTTGAGAACAATTCACATTTCCGTTTCGATGGTTGTAAAATCTCTGCACAGAAGTCAGTGTGGGGACTTCCTCCTTCCCTCTTCTTTGTGATTGTTTGCACTGTATTGTTAATCCAGTCTGTGTAACATGACAAGAAAACTTCTTTCTGCCTTGATTATTGTTAATCAGATGAGCAACAAGGCCCAGAGAGTGAAGAAGAGCCAAGGTTACTGAAACCAGGCGTGTGAACTGCTGGGGATTCTGAAAAGATGGTAGCAAATAGAAATACCAACTGTGGGTGCATTTGCATGTCTGTAACCCTGTCTTATCCCCATTATTGTTAGGGATGCTCTGTGTTACACTTCCCATAAACCTATTATCTGTAACTGCCCATGAAATGTCTGTAAATTCAATGTATAACCTCCTTTCATGTAATGTAATCATGTATTATCATTACTCTGTGCCCAGGACATACTTGAAAACGAGAGGCAGCTCTCAATGTATTCCCGGCAAAGCATTTTATAAATAAATTATCGTTATTGGAAAATGCTTCCGCTGCAGCAAGGTATTATGGGTAATGGCATGCAAATGAGCACTCACTGCGAGTCAGTCTTTATACTTTTCATCCATTTTAACATGGACCCCTCCCTATAAGCTTATGCTGCCATATTATACAGCTTTTCAGCGCAGCCTGGGTTATAGAAGTGCATAGCCAGTAACCCTGCTCACAGACAGCTGTTTCGACCTTCAAAGGGGAGGGCAGGCAGCATGCATAGGGAGAGGGGAAAACAAACCCCCTAAAATAAATATACACGCATGTTGTTTTGCGAGTCTTTGCAGAGTGCCTATGTTAAGGCAATAGACACTTTAGGACACCAAGTTATGTTTAAAGCAGCAATCCCCCTTGATTATTTTTGTTTACGTTACTTGCACCAGAGGATCCCTCAGAGTCTGATGCCCTGTGCTGGCCCCCCATGTTCCTGAGAGGTATGTATGTATGTATCCGTCTTTGACGCAATGAAATGACAAACATGGCTGTGCGGTCCTGAATGGAAAGTCTCGGCATCTCCCGATGACATTGGCACGTTAGCCGCCTGAGCAAGGCTGGCCATGTGGCCATTTTGTTAGGGGTACAGGGTTCCTCCGAGGTGATTGGACCATGGCAGGAGCTGCAGCTCAGTAAATATGAGAAAACGGCACGCATGCAGGACTGCTGCTTTAATCACTTTTGGTAAGGGGAGCCTCACCCAAACCGCTACCACTGAGGTGCTCCTGATGTGCAGGATGCCATTTGTTTTAATATGGTGAACTCCGGGTTTGTTGTCTTTGGAGAATTGGCTTTCATACAATATATTAGTGCGTCTGTCCGTTATGTCATCTGGTTCATAATTTAAAGGGAGAAATATCATAAATCATCAAAAATGTCCGCGCAGCCAGTTAACTTGATGGAAGTTTGTGGTATGCTGGCAGCTATGACCTTATTGTTTTTAGACATACTGTAGCAGACCTGAAAATAAAGCAGACTTTTTATACCTAGTTTTATACAGTATTTACACAGCACACTTATGGCCAAGTATCCAGGCCCCAGTTGGCTCACCTCATTTTAAAATAAAAACCAGTGCATGTTTTTATTGATGTCTGTAATGTATATTCTCAACACGTCTGTGAGTGCAGACCTACCTGATAGCGACAGAGATCTGTCGGGTAGGCCACACTCAGAGGTATTGTGTGCGCGCAAAAAAAATATCGGCAGCAAATACCCTAAATTTACTAAAAATCCAATCTAATAAACGAATGTGTGGTTATGATTCAATGGCTGTGTATTCAATAAAAATGCATAGTGTATTTGACAAAGTGATAAGTAAACCTACAAAAATGTTAATGTATAAATAGTGATGGAATATCTATAAAAATGTGTATAAAATGCATCAGTGTGCAAACCTGTGCATATAAAGTGATGGTATCCTTATAACGAATATCTGCTATGTAGATGTAAACGTAAAAAAACTAGACTACATACAAATATATAAATGAAAGGAAAAGATATATGCAAGTCCATAGGTTTAGGGCCACAAAGGTCAATGTCCTTCAGATCTCTTGGGAAGAGAAACGACGAAGTATGGCGTGTGTGGTCGCTTCTTGCAGGATGTAGCCCAATCCAAAACGATAACTAAAAAACTCGGTAAAAAAGTATTTTACTATAACCACAGCGCTATGACCATAAAGTAACACACTTACAGTGTTAAAGAAAACAACCAGCATTTCGGGCAAAACCTTGCTTAGCAGCTGTCCCGGGTATATGCAGGGTTGTTTGATAATGTCCCAGGGTGTACGGATGTGTTTGCAGGGCTACACCGCAGGCGTATTGCACCGGTCAGAGCACCTCGACGAGGAGACCCGTTTGCACAAAAAGATTAGCAGAAGCCACTCCATTTCCAACAGGACCTGCAAACTAATCCCTACCTCTGGGGATATTGGCAAGCTCCGGTGCATGTACCCGAGACTGCTGGTCCCTCTCTAGCTCTTTAATCCAATCGCCATAAAGCAGCAGCCCGCACTGATTGCCGTTTTTGCATTTTCTTTTCGTTATAAGATCTCTTCTTGCCCTTTCCACAGCTTTTTTTTTTTTTGTGTGATTCGTTCAGCAGATACAGATGCAGCCACCAGTATTAGGCCCCGCTCACGCCGCACGCACAGCTCGTCACAGACTCCTGCTGGCCAATGGTAATGTTCAGGATTGAAACTACCATTGGCTGCAAAGTGCAGCATCACGTCTATTTCAGCAGCCAATCAATGTCCAGACGTTTACATTGATTGGCTGCTGAAATTGACCTGCGTTTCGGCGGAGATCCTAGCCGCTTCATGCCTGGCTTTTGATATGGACATTATGGCTACAATTCTGGACTTCAACTGCAGAACTTCCACCAGCATCACCCAGGGGCCAACTTCTCTTTCCAACCAACACATTGCCCTATACCCCCACCAGCCTCCGTGTTCTCCAGCCCCAGCCTGCCTACTTTCATTGGCATCGAGCTGGGAAGGAAGTCCTTCTACTCGCAGCTGAGTCCCCCTTTGCCAATCCTGCAGACTCTAAAGACTGACAACCAGAGCAGACCCTCCTTTTCCATAGACAATATTATAGGGGGATCTGCTCCGTTAAGTACCCCCACTTTACCCTACACATCCCAAACTGGGAGCCAGCCACAAGTGATTGCAATGTTAACCCCTTCCTTGGCTCCAATGCAAACCCATTTAAACTTAGCAAAATATTTTACTTTACAAATCTTAACAGCTGATCATGTTTCATCCTGTGTGTTTAAGGTAGGAATTATCATTTTTTTTTTTTTACAGACCATTCGACTTCATCCACAAACACAAACTTCTTATGGTCATATCCCTTTGAGAGAACGTTATTAAAAAAATCCACACACACACACACACACACACACACACACACACACACACACACACACACACACACACACACACACACACACACACACACACACACACACACACACACACCTGCTCTCTCACACACTTCCTGGATTTCGCCTTGTGTCGGATCATTCCGTCTGCTGGGGATGATCACACATCGCCCAGCAGACAGAGGCGCGGACGCACGCTGCGTCGCGAAGTCCCCAGTGTGAACGCGGCCTTAGAACACATAGCTAGGAAATCCGGTGAGATTCTGGGACAGTATCAGTGTATGCCTCAACATTTCTGTGTGATTCTTAATGGCCTATCGGATAAACACAAATGGGGTGTCCCTGCAGTCCCATTCAAACTCAAGTGTTAATCCCATAGGCCATTAAGAATCTCACAGAAATGCTGCAGCAATGTTGAGGCATTTACTGTGAGACTGCCCCAGAATTTCCCAGGCAAGAGTTCTAATACTCGTGGCTGCATCTGAATAAGCATTTGAAATATTAAGTATCCAGGTTGTAAAAATGAAGCTCTCCCCTGGGCCCAGTGAAGTCTGTTACCATGGTAACCTCAGACACTGGCCATTAAAAAAAATAATCCCCATCCCACCCTTAAATAAAAAAAGCAGGACGTTCAGGGGGGCAATAGTTAAACTCATATAGTCTTCTGGGAGGGAATTGCTGCTTTAATGCGATAAATCTAACTTTATAACTTTTTAATAAAGATGTGTATAATATATCTTTATCCTTTGCTTTTAGTATGATTCGCTCCCTCCTCCCCCCTCCTCCCCCCCTCATTTCCCAGTGGCACAGATTAAAGTACAAACATGCTGTTGACAAGCTATTACTGAGCTCTCGCTTTTCTCCCGCCTTGGGCACCAAGGCCTTAATTGAAGCAGCCTTTCAAAATCCTATCCCGAAAGTGTCAGTGAGAGCGAGTAAGCCCCTTTGAGCCAGCCAGATGAATTTCAAAATTAGCTGCCACCTCTAAATAATAATATACTGTACTTCCTGCTGAAATGCTGTACTGCTGTCAAACATGAAACCTTCAAAAGTGTCAGCACCGGTAACCAAATAACGGGCGTATTAAAGCCGCAGTGGGAAGATGAAGTCGGATTTGAGAGAGCTTAAAACTGTGCCGTTTTATGGCAGAGCCGACTGCAATGTGTGTGTGTGTGTGTGTGTGTGTGTGTGTGTCAGTTACAGGGATTAGAAAGGAACAATGTGTTTTAGAGGAATATACCTTTCACAGGTGCAGTCCCATTTCTGTGTAATGCTGTACAGACTGGACAGGCCGCTCAATCCTTTGGATGAATGCTAAATCCTTTTTGTACAGGGACATGGTCTCTGTATACGCTTGTACTGGAGGGCTACAGTCTCACGTGTGTGCGAACACTGTTTTATAATGTGGTATAGCAAACACTTTTGAAAAAAAAGACCATGCAGATACATGGCCGCTGCTAAAACTGTTCTACAATGTAAAATCCAATGCATGGTTGTGTTAAGATGATACTGAAGTATATTTATCAGGTATGTTTATGGTTCTGTAAAGTGTGTGTGTGTGTGTGTGTATTTATATATCTCTATCGGCCTGCGAATCACTAGAAACAGCAGCAGTCCTTGAGTTGGGGTTAGTTCTGCATCATTAAGAGCAGTTTAGGTGGGAAACGTCTCATTGTGCCCAGAAGTTGTATAAAAAGAAGTTTGGTTTACATGCATTGCCTAAACTCTGCTTCAGTGTTAATTGATATATTGATTACTTGGTATCCTCGTTTTGGGAGGGCAGACCTCCCTTTTTATTTCACTTAAAATATATATTTCATGTTCATTGGTTTCCTGTCCGTGGTCACTGTAATTCTGTCCTAAGCAAGTGGATAATATATCGCACACAGTTCTGTAATATGTTGGCAGGTGTCAGGTGCTTCTGATAAGTACTGTATCAATAGGTTTGTGATCTGTCTCTTAAATGGCAGCTTGTTTTGTGATTTTGGATGTTGGCGAGACTGCCTTTGGTAGCCCTTAAATGTCTTTAAATTAGATTGAGCTATTACGTATTTGAGCCTGATATGTACATTTTTCCTCGTGTTAATTAGTAAATCAGGTGAAGTGCTGCACAGCAGGACAGCGGGAGGGCTTGCCTGGGAAGAGGAGGAACATAAATAAAATGCAACAGTGACCAATGTTTTCACATGAAACCTATTTTTAAAACTTCCGTTGTATGAAGGTCACGGCTCCTCCGCCTAACTTTTTTGTTATGTTTTATAGTTTTCCAAAAACAATATGAACATTTCTAATTTCTAGTTTCCAGTGTGGGGTTCTAGGAATAACGTACACAAGTGTTTTGTCCTATTTATAGGAACAGTTTTGTCAAGTATATTTCCGTTCTGTTTTCTCTACACCATTCACCCTAAATGATTTAATGCTAGAGGAACGTACCATGCATCTCAGGAAACTGCAACCCCCTCACCAGCATCGCCCCACCCCTCACCAGCATCGCCCCACCCCTCACCTGCATCGCCCCACCACTCACCCCCCGCTATCACCACAAATGTAACAATCTGTAAAAGAAAAAAATATGACTTCAATTTGAAGCAGCAGGCTGTGCCAGTCTCCCACCCTCCTTTATACTTCTATTCCCCATTAGCCTGCTTTGTGCATGTGATGGAGGAACCCCCCCTTTTGATTTTGGGGGGGAGGGGTGTCACTCCCTTTGAGCCCCAGAAGCGTCACCCTCACTCTGAGCCTCCCAAGACCAGGGGGCTTCCCCCCTTACTGATTTAGGAGCTACGTTGGTCCTTACTGAAGGGGTTTAAACACTCAAACAACGTAGAGATAAAACTCCTGTGAATGCCATTGGCCATATTTCTCATCATAATTTCTTTATTTTGTAAGCAATATCACGTCTCCACATAAGGGAGCATCGCAATACTTTTACAGTCTGTTTGAGAACAATTAAATACAATTATTTTGTTACACATGTAACAGCCCGGAAAGCCAGAGTTCTAATAATAAATGGTTGCATTAAATGAGCAAAGGTTGTCCATTAATGCCTGTAACTGAATGTATAGAGATATGATTATGGGCATGTGCAACATTTTACAGACTGGATAAAAAAATGCAATTCAAGCATTTTAAAACAATATTTTTTTTTAAATATATGAGCATTTGATTACCTTTTATTGAAAACTAATTACCTATGTTGCCAATTGATTGGTTCTCCTGTGATCGATCAGCAAAATTCTGTTTCTCAGGGTTCACTAAATGGCTGCCTTTCAGGTTCAAATCAATCCTTCAGTCAGTGTAACGCAGCAGCTACAATGTATTCTTATGTTCCGAAGTTAACAGGAGTAAGGACACACACTGGCACTGAGTTTGAAGCAGGTGAACCTGGTTTAATTCCCGGTGTTGGCTCCTTGTGACCTTGGGCAAGTCACTTTATCTCCATGTGCCTCAGGCTCCAAAAATATAGATTGTAAGCTCCATAGGGCAGGAGCTGTGCCTGCAAAATGTCTCTGTAAAGCGCTACGTAAAACTAGCAGCGCTATACAAAAACCAACATCTTTTGTTACAGTTTGCAGCTCAACCTGCTGGGAATATTGGCAACAAATGATCACAAACCGGAAACTATTACAAAGATCTTGAACTGCTGGGGAGGTGGCTAAAACCTACTATAGAAATCAAAGGATGCTCAGTATATTAAAACATTAAAATGGCATTAAGAGTTGCATTTTAAAATAATAATAAAAAAAAGATGGTAATTATTGTTTAATACTACAGATCTGATTTATTTATATAAAAAAAAAAACCCCACATGTAGAATATTGCTTGTATTGCTCCTTTAAAATGGTGTTAGATTATGTGGGATAGGCCTGCCGTGTGTTAGAAGTGGTCCTGCCCAAAGAAGCTTACAATCTATAGGCAGGGTAAGTAGAAACATTGGGCACAGGGAAAGAGAGGGCCAGGGAGTTTCAGATTGCAATATAACAGCTGCAACATTACCACACACCAGCAAACTTTGACTGCCCTTTGCTGACACCTTTGGGGCGACTCTGGTGTTAAATCCCAGAGATTCTTTGGTAGAATTAACCTGCAACCAAGCAAAGACCTGAACCTCACTGCAGACATGCAGGGGAGAGGGACTGATTAACTCTCAGCAGACATGCAGGGGAGAGGGACTGATGAACTCTCAGCAGACATGCAGGGGAGAGGGACTGATGAACTCTCAGCAGACATGCAGGGGAGAGGGACTGATGAACTCTCAGCAGACATGCAGGGGAGAGGGACTGATGAACTCTCAGCAGACATGCAGGGGAGAGGGACTGATTAACTCTCAGCAGACATGCAGGGGAGAGGGACTGATGAACTCTCAGCAGACATGCAGGGGAGAGGGACTGATGAACTCACAGCAGGCTTGCAGAGGAGTGGGACTGATGAACTCTCAGCAGGCATGCAGGGGAGAGGGACTGATGAACTCTCAGCAGGCATGCAGGGGGGAGAGGGACTGATGAACTCTCAGCAGGCATGCAGAGGAGAGGGACTGATGAACTCTCAGCAGACATGCAGGGGAGAGGGACTGACGAACTCTCAGCAGACATGCAGGGGAGAGGGACTGATGAACTCTCAGCAGACATGCAGGGGAGAGGGACTGACGAACTCTCAGCAGACATGCAGGGGAGAGGGACTGATGTACTCTCAGCAGGCATGCAGGGGAGAGGGACTGATGTACTCTCAGCAGGCATGCAGGGGAGAGGGACTGATGAATTCTCAGCAGACATGCAGGGGAGAGGGACTGATGAACTCTCAGCAGGCATGCAGGGGAGAGGGACTGATGAACTCTCAGCAGACATGCAGGGGAGAGGGACTGATGAACTCTCAGCAGGCATGCAGAGGAGAGGGACTGATGAACTCTCAGCAGACATGCAGGGGAGAGGGACTGACGAACTCTCAGCAGACATGCAGGGGAGAGGGACTGATGTACTCTCAGCAGGCATGCAGGGGAGAGGGACTGATGTACTCTCAGCAGGCATGCAGGGGAGAGGGACTGATGAATTCTCAGCAGACATGCAGGGGAGAGGGACTGATGAACTCTCAGCAGGCATGCAGGGGAGAGGGACTGATGAACTCTCAGCAGACATGCAGGGGAGAGGGACTGATGAACTCTCAGCAGGCATGCAGAGGAGAGGGACTGATGAACTCTCAGCAGACATGCAGGGGAGAGGGACTGACGAACTCTCAGCAGACATGCAGGGGAGAGGGACTGATGAACTCTCAGCAGGCATGCAGAGGAGAGGGACTGATGAACTCTAGGTGGTCTGTGAAGCGTCTCTTCCTCATGCTGTTAGCTCCTTCCACACTAGCTTCGTGGACAGGGGCAGTGAATGCATATTGAGAAGTCTCTCTTAGGGGGACTATGGGGTGACTAAGCTGTCCTGTCATAAGGCTCCAACGCCAGGACAACCAATTGACTTAGGGCCATGTTTCCCACTGCGTCTATCTATTTGAATAACACTAATATTAGTCCTTTAAATGTATCACTACCTGCAGGTAATTGCAGTCCAGCAGTCACTAGAACTTTGAGCTTCTATAGATGGAAACTCGTATATCAAAATGAAGTATAGAAAGTGAAATGAATGATCCGTTTCGTTTTTAGTCAAGTATAACGAATTGGGATTTCTAATGGACGCATTTCTTTTCAAAGCTAGAGCCAAATAAAATAGCCATTAATCTTTACTAAGTAGCAAATACATGTGTCTCCTGGTAATGTGGCCTAACATCTCAGCTGGTTGATGGTTGCATTCTTTCTTAGGTTGAGACCTTCCATTTGTACCGAGAGGCAAGTTTATTTCTAGGTCATTTTGAAGACCAGCTTTCAAGAGATCATAGATCTGTGTTGGAGATTAGACTTCAGTGTTAGAAGTGCAGATACATTAACTCGGTTATGCAAAAAAAAAAAAAGTTACATTTCCATCTTTAGCTGTTTCACATTTCTTGGAGAAATTCTCCAGTATTGTGAATAATAGTAAATAAATGTTACAAGCGCAGGAGTGCATACACTTCGTTGTAACTGCAATAGCTCCTGTTAGAGAGGCCTTTACTTTTAAGACTTGCAGATTGATTGGACAGTAGAAATGTAAACTACTCTAGCCACTAAAACGCTGTCACAAAATGCAACGGTTTGGCAGACTCTGGTACCTGTTTTGGACCAACTTCTTTATTCTCGATACACGTGCTTAATCTAATATTTTCCTAGATCAGTATTGTACTCGACATGGTAAAATATACTCAAGACCTCTGCTTAGTTCAGTTCGTGCTGAAGGGGCTTATAATAAAGTTGCTCTCAATGAATTACAACATGAATGAAGTGAAGGTGTTTGCTCTTCCTGCTGTTAGTCTTTTGCTTGGCTCACTTCCCAAATGGTAGCACTGCTACCTATCTCCAGATGTTTGTAGGAAACGTGGATGTGCAGAGCAGCACACAAATTATAATCAGCCAACAGGCTCAAATACAAACGAGCTTCTCTGTACTTGGAAATCTCTTGGTAGCATGGGAAATGTTTATTTCATTAAAGCCTTTGTTTCCTGCATGTCTCGCTTTCCATAAGACCATCTAAGCTGCTGCTACTTTTTTTTTTTTTTTTTAAATATAAAGGTTACCAAATATTTCAATAGCCTGTCTAGGCACTTGTTCTAAAATTATCCTCTGAAAAAGTGCGCTCACCTCTCTTGGCACAAAGCCATCTTCATGAGGCATAGACGGTGCGTTTCGCATGCGCAGAAAGGGCTGAGTCGCACATGCGCATAATGGGGGGTTTGCCGAGGTTGCGTATGCGTAGAATAGCACATTGCCGGTCTGTGCTTGCGCACATACCGAAAATCGCCAGTTCCGCTTTCTGGCGATTTTCGCTTTGCGGCGGGCCCTTAGAACGGAACCCGCTGCATGCCCGGGGCCCTCCTGTACTCAAATCAAGCAAACTTGTCCCTCTGTTTACTCACTTCAACCCCAGTTCTGACAATGAGGCCTTTAAATCAATTGGTCTGTGTTGCAACTCTGGCAGCTGAGGGGTTAGAGATCCCACAGGCTCTAGAATGGTTTGACAAATAACCTTAGGGTTTCGTTTAGTTCCCAATCTCTGCACAGGCTGGCTGCTCTCCACCAGTCACCACCCTAACATTGATTCATTTTGTATATATAAAGGCAAACATCACCTGATGAAAGGTCCATATGGGACCTGAAACGTTGTCTTTCCACTGTTCTTGGCTGTCACATTAAATGGAGAACTTCATTATGACCTTGTGAGTAGAGATCTACTTTGTACCTCTGTCTTAGAGGAGACCTGCACTTTGAAGAAATAGTTTCTGTGTTGTGTTGGCTACAGAAGTAGGATTCTCCTCGCCTGAAACCGTTTCCCCGCACTTTGGTGGGTGGCTTTACATGTACAATTCCAGTGTCAAATATTTCCAAATATACGTTAAAATCATTGTATAATTAAATAACTTCAGTGGTTTTTTACAATGACCAATGTGGAAATTTAGAAGTACAGGTAAATTATGAAGAAAACGTAACATGCTTTGAACGCGAAATCCTATCAAGCAGTTTAACATTTTAGATGTACTGTACATACAGAAATATTCTGCGTGTGTACAAAGATTTAAACAAAATGTGATCCTTCTATCCTTTGTTTGGGGGAAAGGAATGTGACCATCATGTTGTCCCTGATGTAATCATTCAGTTTTGTTGAGGATGTGACATTTGTGTGTGCACGTGAAGAATTGTTTTAATTAGATCACTGCACGCAACAAAGACAATTTTCTTCATAAAAGCTTGGAAATGGAAATGAGTTTTTGAATGTAAGACGGTCTACTTTATTATTGCCATCACATATGCTTTTTGGACGTCATTTTTATTAGCATTTATTAAATGCATTTAATAAAGTGTTTTACAAAATGCATACTAAATATTTAATCTCATTAACTTTATATACTAAAATACATTAGAAGGGATAATTTATATTCATGCATATTAAGTTTCCATATAAATGAACGGTTTTATGGAGAAACACTATTTACATTTTCATTTTACAGTATATCCTCCCCCTCTCCTTTAATCTTACGCTATTTGTTTGGAGGTTACGATGATTATACTCTTTTGGAGACTTTTGTTAAATGGAACAAAAAATAACCAGGATGGAAATGAGAACTTAGGGGGAGTAAATAAGCCGTCTGTTATTGGTCTCCTGTAGCTCGTATTTTGTAAGCAGGGCAGAAAACATCAGGATAACCCTGATTATGACTAATAATTGGGGATAGGGCTGCTAGCCACTGCCAAGTGGAGCCTTGTGTGCAATTTTCTACCCTGTTTCATCAATATTAGTGGATGATCGTGAGATCAACTCGCTCTGCTTTATTTAAGGTACAGTGCCATAAATACAACAGAAGCCCAATTATATCTAATGTTACTCTGTCATTATAGCTTGTATTCTTTCAATATTTACCACTCGTCTGTCTTTGTGCTTTGTGCTGTCCCATTTGGCAGTAAAATAGAAACACATAGCTACGTCATACACTCTATTGTTTTCAACGTTTTTCATACGAGTTTTGCATTTGATTAATTTAGGCTTGAAAACCTTGTGAAAAATACAAACCGTTATTGTAGTTACTGAGTTAAAGTTAAGGCTGCGCTTATAGTGCCGGCGACGGTCACGTCAAAACAAATGCATTGCCGCAGTCGTCAGCGCGTATAGTGCACATGAAGGCGACGGAGCGACAGTGCTACCACAAATCTGGTAGAAACTGACATTTGATTTTTTTTTTTCAGCGATGGTCTCCCCTTGCGGCCAATCAGGAGCTTCTCCGTGCCTCTGCCCTCCCCCTTTTTGTGACGTCACTGGCCTTGTAGCCAACGACGTCGCCTAAACTTAAAATATAACGTTCGCGACGGCGACAGGTGACGTCATCGGTCGCCATCGCCGGCACTATAAGCGCGGCCTCAACAGGCTGTCGATGATCATTAATGGCAATCGCACTTTTAGTGAATAAATATTCCTGAGTGTCTCTCACACTGGCCAATCTCCCAGTAAAATGTGGTTCAAAATAAAAAGCTAAAAATGTCTCATTAAAGAGGGTGGTGGTAATGCATCCCTATTCCATATATATGTGTACCATTTTACCATTATGAATTAAGACTTAAAAAGGCAATCCAAGCAGCTTTAAAAATAAATATATATATATATATATATATATATATATATTTTGTTTAAATATATGCAGCCTTTGATTACCTTTTTATTGAAAATAAATTGACTAAGCTGCTGATTGATGTATCATGGGAGAACCAATCAGCAAATTCCTGTGTCCCAGGGTTCACTAAATGGCTGCCTTTAAGTTTCAAATCAATCCTTCAGTCAGTGTAACTCAACAGCTACAATGTATTCTTACATTACTAAAGTAACATGATCTATTGTTACAGTTTGCAGCTCAAACTGATGAGAACATTGGCAACAAATTACCACAAACGGGAAAGATCTTGCACTGCTAGGGAGCTGGCTAAAGCCTGCTATAGAAATCAAAGGATGCTCAGTATATTAAAACTCATTAAAAATGGCATTAAGAGATGAATTAAAAAAAATAATCTAGTAAACATTATCTACAGAACTTAATTTTTTTTAAACACGTAGCCTATTTCTTGCACGGCTCCTTTAAAAAATATTTTCTTGTACATGAACTTTTGAAGTCGCCGAAGTTTCTTCTTCTGAGCTAGAGATGCAGACCTGCAGTAACTTTACTGCACACTTCTAATACATCATTAGCAAAGAGTTTAATGTGAGAAATGTATTCTACCAAGTGTCAATTATCTGAACCTTTCTGGTACCTTCATAACATAATCTCATCCTGCCTTTTACGTGGCATATTTCCTTGGCTTAATTGCAAACATGTTTTTGAAATATTTACACACTATTCTGAGAGTGCTAATTGGTGCAGCAGCGGCTGATCAGCAGTGAAGTGCAATGAACCTGAAGCACATCCACAATACATTTTTATATTCTCTGCCTTGCATAGATTGCTGGCAATAAAATGCAAGCTTAACTAGAGGGCATGTTTTTATTCCTTGTTTTGCCAGCAAGATGAGCCATTTGAAAGGTTGCAAAAATAATTGGTCACAATTTGTAGTGGCAACATATTTTTATAATTGAAATAATTGAGATAAAGAATGGAAATGAAGTCGTCCAGTTCCTTTTTATGTGATTTTTTTTTTTTTTGCCTCTCAAATGCTTACTCCCACATCTCCATCCTAGCATGAAAACGGTGCTCAATATAAACTTTTAGCAGAGGTAAAGCTTTTCGACTTTGTGAGTTTGCGACGATAGCTGTGCGATTAGTAGACAGACGTAGTTTGTTTAGTAAGTGCCCGGCTCTTACCCAAAAGAAACAACTCTGACATTACATGTTGTAGAAGTAGTGTGGATAATGTATTTTCATATTCTGTGCGTCAGTGGAAATGGGCGCTGTGAGTGGATATGCTTGGCAACGAGTAATGGGTCATTTTAATTGTAACCCTCCTTTCCCGGCTCTAAAGGAGGTCACATCGGATCTGTTATGTACAATGGCAATGCTCGGTCTCTCAGGTTTTTTACAGGGTGCTGGGAAGGTGCAGGCTTGGCGTGGATGGAAGCATGGAGAAAAAGATGGGCAAAGATGGAAATGATTGGTGCCAGGAACTTTTGTAGTACAAACACTCTTTATTCATGCCCCTTTCTCCAGGGCTCTTATCCATACACAGTATACATAAGTATAGGGGTCATCAGTTTCCATGGCTTGTCTGTACTCTTGACAGTTGCGTCCCCAGGTGTCCTAACTTAACACTTTAGGTATGTGCGGACACTTAACTGGATTCTACTTAACTAGTTATACCCGGCATAACATACGCCGATCTAGCAGATCTTAAACTCTCACGCATTTATATTTTTAACTTTTATATTTTTTTAATCAAAGATTTCTCTAAAGACACAATTGTCAATCTCCGGGACCTTTTCCGACACTACACTAAGTGAATCAAACGATCTGACTCCTGATAGAGCAGCATATAATTGTCCAATACTAAAAAAACAGGCTTGGGTAGGTAGGTAAAGACATATTTCATCAAGCGTTTGGCCATGTGACTTATTGATTGAAGCCAACCGTATGGGAAATTTTGTTTTCTTTTGAAACGGAACGGTGAATTTGTCTGGAATGGATGGGTTTCTTGGAATAAGTACCGAGTTTGCTGCACCGATCACTTTTGCTTCAATTATGTGTTTGTATTAGAGTAACAGAGAGTCTTGTACCATAACATAGTCCTCTCCATGGCATTAGGTTTCTAAAGAGCCTTATAACGGCTCCTACTTCAAGTTTCAGTTCATGAGGAGGCATTCCGGTTGGAGTAAGACTGTGTAAGGATTCTTCCGGGAATGCAAGTTGATCGGCAGTATCATCACACACAATCGTATCCACGCTTTGCTCTAGCGATCAGTCTGATGATTATATAAGTATTATACAGGCATACCCCGGTTTAAGGACACTCACTTTAAGTACACTCGCGAGTAAGGACATATCGCCCAATAGGCAAACGGCAGCTCGCGCATGCGCCTGTCAGCACGTCCTGAACAGCAATACCGGCTCCCTACCTGTACCGAAGCTGTGCGCAAGCGGGGAGACTATAGAGCCTGTTACACATGCGTTATTTACATCAGTTATGCACATATATGACGATTGCAGTACAGTACATGCATCGATAAGTGGGAAAAGGGTAGTGCTTCACTTTAAGTACATTTTCGCTTTACATACATGCTGCGGTCCCATTGCGTAAGTTAATGCGGGGTATGCCTGCAAGTATCTACCCAATTTGACAGATGTTTTTTTTTTTTTTTTTTTTTTTTTTTTTTACAACCATCGCAATCCTATTAACTAATGCTTGGTTTTACCATGTTGAACACTGGTTCTCGCCTGATCACTGAAGTTAAGCAACATCGGGCACGGTTAGCACTTGGATGGGTGACCGCTTAGTAGATAGCAGTGCTTTGCCACAATGGTTGGTAGGTGTGAGTGTGGGGGACAGTAGCCATACGTGCAGACTATTGGGATGCTTCTTTTGAGTGGCGAGTTTTACAGTTGATTGGTATGAACGAGAGGGAGAGGTTAGAAGAGGATTTGTTGTGGTCCTTTTTATTGAGGAGTGTAGACGTTGTTGGGAAAGGTGTGTACATAGTGGTGCAGTGTATAGGCACAAGCCTAGGTAGAGGGAAGGGGAAATAGAGAGAATAGAAAAGTCTACACTCCTATCCACATTTCTTCAACTTCCGTAAGGAGTGAGGAAGCTGCAAACAAATTAAGCAATAGGGAGGGCACAATGAGATGCTGGGAGAGATGCTGGGAGAGATGCAGGGAGAGAGGACCCAGGTGTTGGAGGTTATTAGGAGTAGAAGTTAAAAACAGGTGTAGAAATGAGGCCTGGGGGGCAGTGTAGCACTGAGGGTTAAACAGCAGCTTAGAAAGTTAGTCTTTAGGCCGCGCTTATAGTGCCGGCGACGCAATGTCGCCCGAAAACATATGCATTGTCACCGCCGCGTGAGCTTATAGTAAGCGCGACGGCGACGCTATTTTTGGTAGCCGTAATTATTTGATTTTTCTGGGGCTGTCGCCTCATGTGACAGCACCTGAACCAATCAGGAGCCTGGTCGCCCGCAACGCCGCCGCAAAGCGAAATACAACTTTCGCTTGCGGCGACGGGTGACTTCACACATCGCGTCGCCGGCACTATAGGCGTGGCCTTAGATGTGGAAAAACTTGTCAGTGCCTTTAGAAAGCAAAGTTCTCACAGTTGCCGGGTTGATGAAGTGCAGGGTCCAACTCTTGTATTCTTCACCTCCAATTTATCCCCACAGACACTGCATATGTTACACAGCCAATGTGCAGTCTCATTGGCTGTCCCTGGGTGAGTGACAGGTCGCTCAGCCTATCACAGAGGGATGTGCATATATATATATATATATATATCTCTCTCAAAAGGCGCAAACCAATATACTGTGCTTACAATAAAAACACATCAATGGATATATACTTTGAATGTCCAGTAATAGGAGGAGGCTGGCAATACCTATAAAGAAGAAAGGAGAGCCTATATGGTGAAGTACGTATATTTAAAGGATCCCACAACGCAAACCCTGATCCTACTTACATATATTAATGTATATCTGTCCCCGTTCTGCATAACGTCTTTTACGCTGTCAATATGGGCCCCGGCCAACTCACTATAGGAAGGGGCTCTACACCCCACTCCTGTGTCTGAACTGCTACTTCTAGACAGTCTGTAACTGAGGCGTGAGATTTTGGTAGAACGACCGCTGCTGGGTAGAGTGACAGTGGTCTTGAACTTTCTCCATTGGTAGACTATCTGTCCGACCCGGGATTGGTAGAGCCCCAAATCCTTAGAAATAGTTTTGTAACCCTTTAGTCTGAGCATCAATAACTGCTTTTCTGATATCTACAGTGTGTGAGGATTCGCTATCCTGGCGTGCAAAGACCGTCTCCTCACCTCTCAGGCCCTTCTGCAGCAGACACTCAAGTTGTGCAATGGCCTGGTCCTGTGACGCGCGCTCGCGGATCCTGCGCTACCTGTTCCTGCTGTCACGGACCCTGATCCCGCCCCTCGCCCTGTCACATGTAGTGGACGCTCCTTCAGCCTCCCTGCTGACGCGCGAGTCAGGCTGCGTCCTCCGTGACGCGCCCGGGTTGGCGTGCGACGGGTTCCGCCTCCTCTGTTCCCAGGAATCGGCGTGGGAGTGACGCGCTACCCAGACTCCGCCCCCTGGCCTCCGTGACACGTGCGGGATGGCGCACTAGCACTTCTACACTCAAACCTGTTTAGGCGGTTCCCTAGGGCACACAGCCAATAATCTTCCACTTCCTGGTTCCGCCCAATTCCGTACTCAATTCCCTGCCTCAGCACCGCGGTCGCTCTTCGTGGTGAGCTACGCGTTACACAGATGTCTTTTGATCGTGGCATGACATGTTTTCACACACCTGCGTGGTGAAGACCAAACTCACAAAGTTTCTGATCTTTTTATATAAGGTGGGGCCTCCCAAACTCACCCCTGAAGATCCACCCAATTATTGAAACACCTGATTCTAATTATACCCTTTAATTTATCTGATAAAACCAGGGTTTCACTTACTTTTGCACATACCCTGACTCTTAATAACTCATTGTTTGTCTAATTCTTACATCATTTTGTTTCAAAAGACATGGACTTGGTTAATATAAACCCTATTGGATATTTAAGAAAAGACTGTATTTGATTCAAGAAGATTATAAAGGAAAAACTATGGAATTTCCCTAATTATCATTGCGGTTCACAAACTTTTTCTCGCCACTGTATCTGTCCAGAAAACCGCATCTTGTAAAGAAAAACCATTCACAATCTAATTGACTTCAACAAATCTAACCATGCAAATGGCAAACAGCAGTTGTTTCTTTGTAGATTAATTACACATTGCATTTCTCTGGGCCACTGAATGGGGGAATGTTTTTCTCAATCAAGTATTTTCTCTACACTAGTCATCCTGGTCTTATCAGAAAGCCAATAAAGATAAGAGAAGAGGGGTTGTGCCTGCGCAGAGTCTTGTTAAATGGTGCCAATGACGATCACATCCCTCTCATCTTATCCCGTTTATAAACGTAGCTGATTAAAAATATATTTACACATACTTATAGCTGTCAGATTTTGATAATTAAAGGCATTTATCCCCCAGGTGTAACCTTTTAAACATGTCTCTTCCATTTCTGCTCTTCAGTCCCAGGAAGAATAGCCACTTCCAAAAGCTCAACGTTCAAATGTGCAGATTGCTGGCAATAAAAACGGCAAGTGCACATAGCCTTCAAGGGCAAGCCTTGCTGAACCCAACCATTTGTGGAGGTGTTGACTGTTTACCATGCCACGTGCCACGGTGCTCTTTTCTAACTTGGGGGTGGCCAACTCCAGTCTTCATGGGCCACGAACAGGTTAGGTTTTCAGCACAGGTGGCTCAATCAACGACTGAGGACTGGAGTGTGCCACTCCTGCTCTGTTTAAACCCAGTTCTCTTGGGATACTTGAGTCCAGCTTCCCGATGAGCTCTGAACAGTGGTTTCTGATAACTGTATACAGTTTATTGCAATGTAGTCAGATTTTACCATAACGGGATATGCATTTCAAGGCCTCGAGGATCCAAAATAGACCATCTATTTCAGGATCTGTCTGATAAACTAATTAACCTGTGACGACCATGACAGTGATGCACTATCCTAAGAAATGGTCTGTATGTGACCATGGGCATCTTGTGCTGTGCAGTAAAAAAAAATGCCCCTCTCAATTAATAAAGGAAACTACTGAACTAAAACCAGCTTATAAGTTAGACAAAATTACTAGCGGAAGACACAAAGGTAAATGCAGCAGCCAAGCAGGCACCAGATATGCAACAAATTGGCAGTAATGAGGAGCAGCTCTGGAGATTGACAAGATGGAGATGTATTACCTGTCTGACTCGGGAGACTGATTTATTTTGCACTCATTCTCTGCGTTCAACAACAAAAAAGCTTTCTATATAACACTGAGCCTGTGCGGCCATCGTCATCTTTCCACCATCACTCTTACATTGCTTATTGTTAAATTATGAGCAGACCATTTCCTTTGTAGCTTAATGACCACCCTCGGACTGTTACACGGTTCTCCTAGCAATTAAACGTTCGGTCCCCCTCTAGGACCAAAATGATCCTATGGCAGTGACGTATTTGCGTTATATTTTTTTTTTGCTTTTTTTTAATGATATACTTAAATATATTTTTCAGAAATATGCAGCTTCTTCCCTTTGTGTGAGAACACAAAGCAGGCAACCCGTTCTACTTCCTCATTTTGATTGGTCCTCTAATTAGGGTGAATGGGCTACAGGTTGAGGAAAGACTTGATTGACAAGCACCCTCATTCATAGGCTCCAATAAAAAGAAACCTATTTTCCAAAGAAACCAATAGCCAAATGTTTGCTTAACATATCATTACATTGGTTTGGTGTAGACAATTTAGTTAAATTGTTTGCCAAAGCAGCACTGCAGATTCGGCTTGATAACGCTATTGCCGGTTGCAGGCAGCGGTGATTTTTGGGGTCAGTCAAAACTGCGCACTGCACAGACACTAGGGGCGATTTTAGGCTCCTGAGTGACCAGGCGTTAGTGAATTTTCATCCCTGATTAGATTACGTACATTTTAACCCATAAGATTTTGTATAATTTTTTAACTTCTATGTTGGGCTTCTTCCTTAACATCTCTTGTCACGTATGCACACCTGTGAGCACGTGACCTGCATACAGGACAAAGGTTAATGCACAGCTATCTAACTGACCCACTTTAGCTTTCACTAAGGTCCCTCAAATGAGAAATACTGTATCTCCCCTCAATCCATCTGAATATACCATCTGTCACGAACAGCACGCTTGTGAGCCTGTGACTTAGATATACAACCAGGGTTAATACACACAGCCACTCTAGCCAACTTGCCTTTCGCTTGCACAGGGTACTTTCAATGAGTTAATATTAACCCCCTACTCGAGTGCAATCATATCTATCCACTGCCACCACCCAAGAAATATCAAAGATGAAATTATTTGCAGTCTTGGGTCCCTGTTTATTATATTATTATATAGAAAACTATTCAATTAAAACATCTGTTTTAGCAAAATGTAAATACTCTACATTGCGTGCAAGCAGTTAATGCAGAGCCGAAAGCAGTACTTATTAAAGGCTTATTGTAATATAAAAATGCAGTGCTTTAGATTACAGAAGATTACAAGAACATAGTTATAATAAATGCAGACCAGTTTCTTAAAATAAAAGGCTAAAACTTACCGTATACGTTACCATATGTCCATAGGTCCTGTCCCAGAGAGGTCACTGGAGTAGAAGAGAATTCACGTCTGATCCCAAAACACACCTCTGCTGAATTCTGATTTTCTTTTCAAACATGCCAATATTTATGCCCAGACCTTCTTGCATTGAAACACACATGACCCAACCCCTGTCGTAAATCAACTACTGGGTTGACCGTTTTACGACTTGGAAGAAAAAAAACATTTCTTGACATGTTAAGTCTGCCTAAATATTTAAAATGCCTCCTATACTTGGACAGGTGCCATCTTCATGGTTATGTCTGTGTACTTCACATACACGCCTACATATAACATTTGACAGCCTAACGTCTATTTTTGCATGAGAAACAGATATGTCTTTGGCACACCTTAATCATGAAGAGTGTAGTATGATTTGATTAGTCTTATTGCAACAATGCCAAATATGTACTTGTTCTCATCAATAATGTGTCCACATGATAGCCTCATTTTTAATAAAGTCCTCCAACTAAGGGGTGACCTGTTTGTCACTTCTGCCTATGACGCACAGGGGGCATCAAGAACGTTGGCCAGATCCTGGGCTGTTGGCCTGAAAACTATCGTCCCTAGCTTTCTAAACTACTCATACTACTTTTAGTGAGCCCCCCAATTAAGCCCTCTCTGAAGATCAGCACAGACACAGGCAGGGTCTTGACCCGTCATAAACACAATATCTTCTCATTTTTAAGACTGTGAAACCATATGAACCCCTGAAGCACCAGATTGTTTAAAATACTTAAAAACGGCAAGGGACATTATTACATCTCTACTTAGTTGTATGGTGTTCCTCGTAAAGCAGCGGTTCAAGCTGCAGTGTTTTTTTATTTATTTTTTATTATTATTTTTTTTAATTTTTTTATACATGTACTTCTCTCCCTGCCCCCTTTAATATGTGCATCAATACAATCCACACAATGATAAACAGTTAGCCAAGTTGCTGATCAATCGGCGAAGATTCTGTACGGGTCTCACTAAATGGCTATCAGTGCAGCAGAAGAGGGTCAAAGATGCAAAGTTCTGTATAGAAGATCATGTGACCAGGCAGCCACTAGATACAATTGGTGCACTGCTAGAGAGAGGGCAGGGCTCAAAAAGGGTTGTGCCAGAGCCTGTTTCAGAAGAGGAAGGGGATGTGACTTTGTAAATGGTTGCTATAGAAACAAAAATGCTTGTTACATTATAATACATTAAAAGGGTCATTCCAGAGTTCTTTTGTTTTTTTTTGTTTTTTTTTTAATTGCTACAAGTATTTTCTCATAGTACAAAACAGATTAAATTTTTTTTTTTTTTTAAATACACATTTAGGATAATGATTGGCCTGCAGCTTTAAGAGTAGTACAAACTGCAAGCTATACAATATTTTTACTATTGTAACTACTGCCTGATTTCCTTTAACATACCATTTTCAAAACCGTGTCCCCACGCAAACTTCCTGCATTTTCTTTTTCGGACCGAGGACAGCAGGTGTCAGTGGTTTTTTTTTTCATATTTATTTGAAGCCTTGTAGTAATAACTGTATGTAATCTTACAGGGGTGGAAGGGGGATCTGTAGACACTGAAAATACGGTGCATTCATTTACTGTTCATTATGGAAAAAATACAAGAGATGTCTGGAGTAATAATGAAAAACAAAACATGAAAGCTTGCTCCATTGATTCCACTACAGGTGAAAAAGCAATATATCTACTCCCAGTAGGATTACGCTGTGGGCTGCTGGTTTAGATGAGCATTGATAATTGCTGTGCCCTGTTTGTTCTTCTTTTGTTGTCGTCGTATAGAACCTGTTCACCGGGGTGGTTTGCTCTTAAGCTGCAATGTTGTTCTGTGTTTTTGCTCATCTCTGTCCTGGAGAGCGGCGCATTTGCCCCCATGCGGAGTATGGAACAGAATTGTATTGTCTGTAGATTTGATGTCCTACTAATTCCTGTCACACTGATGCTGGTTGTACATACAGAGAATATGTGCAGTTTGATGTGTTGCTTTAGGGAGCTTTAGTCTGCAAATCTAAGCCTCTTCGACTGAATGTTAAGTTGCTAATTCTATTTTGGATTTGGCAAAGTAGAAAAAGAAAACCAGACTATCATCCAAATAAAGCTCTATAGGGGAGAGGGTATGCCACCCAGTGCCTGGATACCAAGGACCTGAGAAACACAGGCTAGTTAATTCAATACGGGAAATAGTGAGAGAGACGATGATTCATTCGGGTTTTTCCCCTTTCAACTTTCCCCTTTATTTTCATTCCTACCTCCTGAGATTAGTCATAACAGCAAAGCCATTAACATGGTTTCTGGGAACGGACTATATGAAACCCTTGGCCTTTCCTCTCATTAATTATGAGTTGCCATCTTTCCAAATGACCTTTTTAATATGAACCTTTTTGAGTGATTTGCTGTTTAATACGGTTGCAAATTACTTATCAGAAGGAAAATCAGCTGGTTGTTGTTTTTAGTAAACCGTAGAATTGAAAGTCCTGCACGGCCGAGACAATTATGAATAAGAATGATGGTTTTAGGACTGCTTCCCAACTGCCACTGGTCTTTATTCATGTTATGTCCTTCTACTGACTCTTTCAAGTGTTTTTACACACAGGCTTTTTCATTAAACTGTTATCGTGCCGATCGGGACACTATGGGAAACTCCCATTGATTTCAATGGTGCCCCGTTTCCACGAACGCAGTTTAAAAAATAACCCCCATAGAGTATTCATTTAATCTGTACCCCATCAGCAGCTCCTAATGTTCAGAGTGGGAGCAGAGAAGGTGCAGCGAGGATCTGCTGGCTGCAGTAGGAGCTGAACCAAATCCACACGGGGAACATGAAATGCCAAATGAGACTGTGGTGGCCATGTTGCATAAAAAGAACTAGGCCATAATATGAACAATTGCATGTTACATGACCACCCACACCTTGTAACTGTTTTAGGCCTCGCAATCAGTGGTGAATTGCACCCCAAGCGGCGTACTACTTGTTGCAAAGCAAAAGGGTTATCCAAGCTGGTTGTTCCTTTATTACTCCTAATAAGTATTGTGTGTTTGAAGTCTCTGAGCGCTTGTTTGGATATAGTACGTGGATATCGGCCATCGGTTTTCTCTGGTAATATCTCCGCTGTTCATCTGTACCTTGCTTGTTGACACAGAGGAAAAGGAAGGGCACTGTTTCACACACTTATTATTGGGGCGGGTCATCGTGCTGGCGGAAAAAGGAGTGAGCTGTGGGAGAGGCTCTTCTTCGTGTTGCTAAAGACTATTCATCTTCTAATTCAACTTCTGTAACATACAAACCATGTTTTCCCAGAATCCCAGAGTTTTTAAGCACAGCAGAGGCGAGTTTATAGCTATTAATCTCCGGAGAGTCTCCTAGTTGAACTACACAGGAGGTTGTTATCCCACCTGTCATCACTGATTTAGTAAAGTAAACCATGTCCCACATCCTTAATATTATAATATAAATGTGCAGAGTGAGTGAAATGGTTGCCTCAGCTCTTTTCTAGCAATTTGTGCTGTGCCATCCTGCTTTGAACGAGTTAACTTGCGTTTTAGTTATTCAGTCTCTCTGTACCGCACACTATCGTACGTTTGTAAAGGAAATGGGTGCTATCGGAGAGAATATACGCTTGTTTAAGCAGGATGTGAACTCCTTCAGAATCAGTACTAAAAAGGTTATTTAAAACCCTTCTCCTTTTTCTGCTTGGTACCCCAGATGGGGGTGCCTTGTAGGGGGAAAAAGCAATTGATTTCCTTTGAAAATATCTTTTTAAACAAGATAAAAAATATATATATTATTCTTGGCACCTAATCCAACCACAGATGCCAAATGTTTACTTCAAGAATGATTTGAATTTACCTAAGAGACCGTTATATTGTAAGTTGCTGACAAAACAAAATTCTGCTCTAATTGAGACTACTACCTCAACTTAAATTTAAACTGCATTTTTGCCACACACACAAAGTTTTTGAGTGTTGCAGCAGCTACAGATACCACACAGGTTGTGATACCCTAATACATAATTTAACTCTGGCACCACACACTATTGTGAAAAAGTAGCTTCTAGCTCTTATCCTGTTTGTGGAAGAGTAGAACAGCACAAGGCAATATGGGTTGGAACAGCTTCTTGATAAAGTGCAATTTGTCTGCACGAAACGCGTAGAAGGTTGCAGCCTTCTGTTTTTATGTCCACATAATAAAGAAACATTTTTGCCAGACCTGCCATCACCCCCTTTTTTTGCTGTGCGTTGCACCAACCCATATTGCATTGGACTTCTCCCTATTGGCAACTGCACGCAGACTGAGAAGGACTACTGGTGACACATTCGTGAGTACTTACCTGGGGCCAGCCCAATGAGGTTAGGGGGGGTGTCTTTGTGCATTTACCCCTGCCTTCAGGGCAACTGGAGCTCTTTATTAGGTTTCAATATCTCATGTCCCAGAAGTGTCCCTCTCATATACTCAGTAATGGGATTCCATGCTTGAACACCAAATCACCTTTACTGTATAGAACAGCACAAGGGCAGGCAAAGGGTTAAAGGGAGCACTTGCTGTAGCAGTGGGGTCGAGAGCTCCAATTGAGATCATTATTAAGAATCCTGATTGGAAATCTTGTAACATGTCAACTACTTGTTGGTCCAATAAAGGGTATCATACCACCTACTCCCTCTCCCTTCTCTGTTACTATTATTTACTGTGGAAGTTTAGATAAATGATATCCAATTAAAGTCCGCAGTAGTAAATGTTTTTGTATCTTAAGTATTATTTCTGTTCTAACCATTTGTAAGATGAAACTATGATTTTAAGCATATCACAGGTATTTTGGCCTGGTAATTATCCTAAGCATTTTTTCACACTGCCAACCTTTCCAATCCCATAGGTACTAAATATACAGCGAATCCTGCAAAGCGGTGCAACCGTTATTATTAAACCTCTGCTTTATTTTGCCCTGTTCTTTAGAGCACTTACTGACAGACTATTTTGGGAAAAATAGAACATAGAAGTATATAGTCATTTGTTTTTTTATACATGTTGGACTTCTGTGTAAATATAATCAAATGTATTAAAAAAGCTGTGATTTTGGAGCAATAGTACATGACAGTAATACGGAAACCTGAGTTAACAAACTTCGGACATCAGCAATTGAATAGTGTCAAAGGCTGCGCTTATAGTGCCGGCGACATCGGCACGACGTCGCGGAAAAACAAATGCATTGCCGCCATCACGTGCGCTTATAGTAAGCGCGACGGATTGGTTGCGATCGCTGGAAGTCATCTCTATTTGATTTTCCAGCGACCGTCGCGTTGCCGTCACCAGCACTATACAGTAAGTGTAGCCTAAGATTTAAATGAACACGGGGATGTTACTGCAGGTGTAAAAATGCTGTAGTTCTGGCACGCATGTACTTGACTTGGGCAAAAACAAAATAATTCTCACAATAACTATTAAGAAATGTATTCTGGTATCCTGAAATGTATCTGTTCTTTAGGAATAAAAGACATGAACTTTTTCAGTTCATGTTTCCCAAAAATAATTTGGAAGGTATTTAGTTTAAACTTCTATTACAAATCAAAAGTGTTTTTTTTAAATAAATTCTATTTTAAAATATATAATTCTGCCTGTCACTGGATATCGGAGATGGGAGACGGGATTCAGGGAACGGGTGCAAACCGATCTTCTAGGGGAGGCGGGTGCTGCTAAAATAGAGGGGCGCAGAATAAAGCATGGGTGCAGGAAACTTTTTTCCCACTGGCACATCTGCCTTGTCTGAGGCTGCCGTGTCTTCAACGGAGTGTCATTAACTGTCCCTAAAAAGTAAACCACTCCAACGGGTGAGTGACAGTGGTGTTGCAATAATCCATTTGAGTATGGACGTATAACTTTTTATTACGGCAACATTACGATTAAATTGGTTTATTTCACGTACCAGTTCTACCATTCTCTATTTTGTAAAATCTTATACATATCCGTGTCCCAGGAGGAAGATATTTAAACATATCTAACTTTGTATAATCTGGATTTCCCCTTGAGCTCCTGCACCACCTGTAACCTATGTGATGGGGAGAATGCTATTGGCCTGCACTGATAAGCGAGAGGCCCTGGGCACCAATGAGTCACATTGATCTTTGATCTAGAGCAATGAATGTTTATTTCCCCAGTATCTGCACGAAGTTCCTGGTATCAGCAATGCAGGTTAGCTGGGGCAGGTCCAATGTGTAGAGTAATTTGCATTGACATATTAAATTACCTTTTGGAAATGAAAAAAATATATTTTTTTTCTTTAATGCCACATTTCATGCTTACCTCCATATTCATCATTAACACACTTTTGTTTTTCTTGGTTTATTGATTTTGTACGTTTTTCACTAGGGGGGACAGAATGAGGGGAGTACCTTTACAAGATGGGGGGAATAAACAATAAAAATATACATTGTCCGTGAAGTCAATAAAATTTGAAAGAAAAAAATTCTAATAAACTATACTCTTTATTAGTAGCATGTAAAAACATTTTAATTTCACTCGCCCTGTTGGTGTACAGGTTACAGCTTTTGAAGCATAAGGCTTTGGTCCCGCTGCGGCCGGCGGCGCGTGCGGACGCGGGCCACCAGCTGTTTGCCCCCGTTCTGGATGTCCTCGCTGGCTCCTTCCGGTGTGGCTGACTGCGTGCTGTGACGTGTCAGCCAGCCGGAGCTACAAGGAGCTTGTGGTTTCGGCGAGTGTCGTGACACGCAGGGGAACCAATTCGATTCCCCCCCGATTCCCCCCTCTGCTCCGAACCCCCCGTTCCGATTTCCCCCTTCTGCTCCGATCCCCCTTCCAATTTCCCCCCCTGCTCCGATTCCCCCCCGTGTGTATTTGCCTGTGTGTTTGAGTGCCTGTGTGTGTGTGAGTGCCTGTGTGTGTCCTCCCCTCTGTGCCTGGCTCCGGGAGTGCGAGGGGCTCCGGGAGTGCGAGGGGCTCCGGGCGTGCGAGGGGGACCGGGGGTGGGGGGGTACGACAGCACGAGAGCCCTCCGTTCAATGCATACAATTGTACATTATTTCTAATGCGATCTGCTTACAAAGCAATGTTATTCTTTGGACCCCAAGCACAGCGTTATAAAGTGGTTGAGCTGTATTTGGTATACTTCAGAACGCCACATTTTAAGGCTTATTTTGGTAACTTTTCTATCCTCTTTAGAACGTCCGTTTGCCAGTCTTGTTGTTCTTTGGCGTGACCAGACCGTGTATCTGTCTGCAAACCGTGAAGGACTGCCGTTAAAACCAAGGCTAGTTTCTTTCTAACCTTGTATTGACACGTTCCACAGAGTTCATTTGTGTTGTCGTTGTAAAGAAAACAAAGTTTTATTGCGAGAGAGTATGGAGGGTATTTAATTATTATATGCGCTTGGATTTATTTAATCAGGCTTGTCAGTGGATTGAGTAGAATGTAATAGTCGTTTGTGCAGAAAGATAAGTCGGGCTAATGTCAAGGACAAGTGTTATCTGCGCCTTTGTTGTAGTGAAGGTTTGAAATGATGAGTGGAACATTGGGGAATCGGAGAATGTTTGAAGTTTTTCATGTCTGTCTCTAGATGGATCTTTTTTCTAAATCCCATTCCCTTGCTTTGCTATGCAAATAAAGCAGCGTAGCAGCACCCCCCTGAAATTAGGAATAACATTCGGAAAATCCTTGTACTTGAACTTTGAAGCTGACAGTGAAGATTTAGGTACGGTGGCCAATTCTACTTCTATGAGACTGCAGCTGCTGAGAGGGGCATATTATGTACAGTAACTTGTATTTTATCCGCCCTAAAACAGCTAGACTTCCTCTTTAGGATAGCAATGCACAGGTATTGAGTGGTTGAAACCCAAAGCTATAGGGGGCAGAGGTGCACCATTTCTTGTTAAAATTCTGATGGTAACGAAGTGTTACCCGAGAGAATTGTTTGGCTTGTACAAAAGTGTTTTTTTTTTTTGTGTTCATAAAAAAAATGAAACCCCCAGAATAAAGCTTTTGAAAGCTTAGAGCTTATAAAACAGATTTTGCTCTTTTGACATCAGAAAGGGCACTATTGTTAACAGTCCTCCAACCAATGCAGGTACTGGGGTTAATCTTGCAATGACTTGTTGGCGCTGGTCTTGTGTAATGATTTCTCGGATGGATTGTGCTCTTGCTATATATACTTTGTCTTTTCCTTAATTAGAATTTATACTAGGTAGCTGCATTTCATCCTTTTCATTTGTCCCCTTAAGGTTGTTGTCTGAATAACGGACAGAAACCAAATGTCAGACGCTTTAAAGCAGCAGTTCCTCCCTTCTTACTCTTCTGTCCCCCCGCCACCCGTTATTTTGACATGGGTGGGAAGCAGAGGGTCTCCAGAGCTGAACTGCGTTAGTTTGAGCTCCAGGTACCTTGTCGCTCCCGAGATATTTACTGGGAACGCCAACTGGTTGTTTCAAACTCCAGCGTCATGCGGCCAATTGGAAGCCGCAATGGATGATGTTGACTATGGTTTCCCTTGGAGGGGATGGTGTCGCCGCTGTGTTTACAGGGATGTATCTCAATAACCTCTCTTTCCCGCTCATGGGAAAAAGAGGCAAACAAAAACAGAGGGAGCGGCTGCTTTAAAGCTTGTTCGTAGGCACAAGTGTAATATAAGAGCTGCTGATTGCAAATACTGTAGCTTTAGGATGCAAAGCCATGAATGTAGGTCAGACTTCTCCACTCCCAGAAGCATGAAACTTTTATTGGGCTGTTTAATTTGCTCCTCGTTTCCCCTGCATAAGCCTGTAGAAGATCTATAATGCAGATACCCAATACCTCAAGGGCGGTGGGGTTCCTGTCATTGAATTTGAGAGATAACAAGTAGCAATTTAATAGCCTTGAAGAAGCAATCTCCCCTGAAACCTACATGCAAGGGCCCCCAACAGGTCAGGTTTTCAGGATATCCCTGGTTCAGCACAGGTGGCTCAATGTAGACTGTTGGGGTCCCTTGAACCCCTGCTATCTTTCGCACTGAGCGGCTGATGTTACCATGGTAAGCTGTAGACTGCCAGACTCTGGGAGAGCTGGATTTTATCCTCCCAGACACTATTTTTTTATTTTTTTAAATAGAGTAACTCCGTTCAGGAGAGAGAAACATTTTGAAATATTGGCGACTTTGGAAAATACAATAACAGATGTTTTAAAGCAAGTAGTTTTACTTTTTGAAGACATTTGCAACTCTTTCTGCGGCAAAACCCTATGGTCCCTTTGCAGCGGTTTGCTATTGATACCATTGGGGCTGTATTTTGGGGATCCTTTTAAGGTTGTATTCACTTTTGGGAGGAGCAAAAAGGAGTAGGGAACCCGCACTCAAAAGCAAAAAGAAAAGGAGAACAGATAAATCAGAATAAATCATTTACTGTGATTCAGCAATAGAAACAGACACTCTGGTAAGGAATGTACTGCACTCACAGAAATCTACGAGCACAAAAGCATATGACGTATCTGGGTGTTTGTATACACACCTTGGTATATGGTCTCTGTTTCTATTGCTGATTCACAGTAAATGACTTATTCTGATTTATCTGTTCTCCTTTTCTTTCTGTGTTGGAGTTGGGGTTCCCTACTCCCTTTTGTTCATATCTATTGAGGGGGCCCCTTTGGGTTCCATGCACCGTTGCTACATTTCGTTTATTATCTTAGGCTACGCTTATGGTGCCGGCGATGGCCGCTGGAAAATCAAATAGAGATGACTGACTTCCAGCGATCGCAACCAATCCATCGCTCCGTCGCGCCGTGCTTACAATAAGCGCATGTGACGGCAGCAATGCATTTGTTTTGCCGCGGCGTCGCTTGCGCTTTATGCGCAGCCTAAGGAGTGCCGGCTCCCACCCCTTTATATAAAATCACTTTTGGGGGGAGTTTATAGAGCAGGCCGGTGTATTGCACAGGAAGGGTATAGGATTAGGATAGAAGAGTAAAGGCACTTTATGCAATAAAAATAATTATTTTGACTCGTGCGATTTGAGGGTTTGAATTACAGGCCAAAACGTAGGGGGTTGTTGTACTCGAAATCTCGGGTAAGCGTTGAAATATTTGTGTTACATATTCGTTCCACTTTGTGAACATATTTATTTTTCTATGTGGGATTTTTAATGCATCCATTGTAATGGTTTGGATACATTTCATGTTCCAGGAAGTGCGGTGAAATGTATAAAAGAAATTAAAAATAAAGTTGCAAGTCTATTGTGTTTCTAGGAACGGAATACATGCCCCGAATACATGCCCCGAATACATGCCCCGAATACATGCCCCGAATACATGCCCCGAATACATGCCCTGAATACATGCCCTGAATACATGCCCTGAATACATGCCCTGCAATAGCACACGCTCTGTGCCGCATGAGGTTAATTACTGCTGTGCAGATTCTCTGGGCAGAAGGGGCCAAGTGTGAGCCTTTGAAATCTCATCGCCTCCCCTTTGCTTTGCAGAATGCTTTTATGTTTTTTTGGAAGGCTACAAGAAGTTCGCCCCATCCCTTTGCATTCACTGTCACTGAACAAAGAGCGGTTTTATGCCATCTGGTGGACTTCTGCTTAAGGACTCTACCCCCTTTCTGCCACACAGATGGTTTAACTTTGTTTGCCAGTCCAACACTTCAACTTCATCCCTTTCTGTGCTTTCTCTCAAACTGCTGATCATTTGCTTCCCATTTCCCTGTAATTTATGTACCGCAGTGTTGCACAATGCTTCACTGTAATACTAAATGTCTGTATGCAATGGGGTAACCGTTCTACTTCTACATTGCAGACAGTCTGTAGAGTTGAATTTCTGCCTATGGCTTACAGTATATCTTCATTTTTGTTGTTTCTAGGCTACCCTTTCATGGAAAATAGGTAGTAGTTGTGACATTCCTTGTATTAGTGCTGTCATGTACGGCACATGTGAGCACGTGACTTGTATATGTGATGAGGGTTAATACACACAGCTATCCAACAGATACATTCTTCGCCTCGCATGGTTCTTCAAATTAATATCTCCCCTCAAGCCGTCACATTTGTCACGAACGGCATGCCTGTGAGCACGTGACTTGTATATGTGACAAGGGCTAATACACACTTAACCGTGTGCCCAGCACATACATGAAAACAAGAGGTAACTCAATGTATTACTTCCTGGTAAAACATTTTTATAAATAAGTAAATAAAACATCGCTAACTAGCTCAGCGGTGCGCAAACTGATTTGGGGAGAAAGAGGGGGGGGGGGGGCGGTTGCAGAGGTCACTCGCTCTTCCCCCAAGGCATTTAAAGTAAATGCCTGGGGACCGCGCGAGGCCTCTGCAACTTCTACTTACCGGGATTCAGCCGGCTTCAGAACGCGTGACCATGGCAACGCGGCATCAAATGACGCGGGGTCAAGTGAAATCACGGTTGCCTTGGCAACGTGACGTCAAATGACGCGCGAGGTAAGTTTGCGCGTCCCTGAACTTGCTGACTCACCTTTTACCATATATATATATATATATATATATATATATATATATATATATATATATATATATATATATATATATATATATATATATATATATATATATATATATATATATATATATATATATATACCGATTATGGGTATATATATATATATATATAGTAGATTTGACCAGATTGGAGTCCGGAAGCGAGACAGCACACAGTCCAGTAGTTCCAATGAGGTGGTGCCATGTTACTCTGAATACAGCTTCATTGGAACTACTGGACTGTGTGCTGTCTCGTTTTTTCCGGACTCCAATCTGGTAAAATCTACTTTATACATGTGCATATGGGACAAGCATCAGCATTTTTCATTTCTTTACAGTGTGCCAACTGAGTGTGATTTTTTCATATATATATATATAATATATATATATATATATATATATATATATATATATATATATATATATATATATATATATATATATATATATATATCCTAAGGCGGCAAAACATGTGAAATGTTATGGGTTTTTTTATTGGTTCTGTAGTATTGGATAATATGTTTTTTTATTCCACTGTTAATGCGATTTGAATGCGTTTTAGTACACTGCGCATCCTTTGATTTCTATAGCAGCTTTTAGCCCACCTCAGCAGTGCAACATCTATGTAAAATGTTCTTGTTTCCGATAATTTGTCAATTTTCCCAGCAGTTTGAACGGCAAACTGTAACAATAGATAATGTTACCGTCGTAATATATAGATACATTGTAGATGCCGAGTTGCACTGATTTGAAGGATTGATTGTTAACTGAAAGGCGGCCATTTAGTTAGGCACACAATCAGGATTTTTACAGATTTATAACAGGAGCACCAAACGTTTGCCAGCTTATGTAAGAATGTAGAATTATACATTGTCACATGTTATACATCTAGAAAGGGGAATGGGGAAATGTAGTATTGCTGCTTTATCTCGCTACCACCACCAAAGAAATATCAAATATGTAATTTGCAGTCTTTTGGTCTCAGTTTACTATGAAAACGATGGACCTTAGGCTGCGTTTATAGTTACGGCGATGTGACAGTGTGACAGCTGTTGTAATAGTGATTCCTGGTTATAGTGCAGGAGTCTGTACAGAGGGGGACAGGGGGTGTGGCACTGGCGTGGCTGTGTGCAGTTCACCCTCATTGGCTGAACCACTGACGTAACTTTGCGATCGTTGAAGTAAAAATCCTTCGACTTCCAGCAATCGCAACCGCGTGAAGTCAGCTGTCGCGCCCACTATAAGCACCCGCGACTTACTGCATCTACTTGCTACGGTGCCGCGCAACGTCGCAGTCGCATAGCCAGTACTATAAACACATCTGTTGTAGCAAAATATGTCCGAAAATGTAATTGACTCCAACAATTCAAAGTCATTACTTATTCAAGTTTGTTAAATATACAAAAAGAACAGGGCTTAGGTTACAGAAATAGATTATTACAAGAACATGCAGTATAAAAGGCAGGCCGTTTCATCAAATAAAGGGATCAAACAAACCGAATCTAACTTAAGTTATTATATAACAATAATCAGATCTTTTCCCAAAGGGTCTTGAATGGAAATTGCGATTGCACGTGTTCCAGCATGGGCACTCCCTTAGTTGAAATCTAATTCATAATCCCTGATGCAGGGTTTATATTCTAAAACCTTGTTCATTGAAACATACTTTCTGGGTGAATCCTCAACCCACCCCTTTTCATCAATCAGCCCAATGACCATTTTACGAATGAAGTAAAAAACACATTTCTATTTTTTTTTATTTCAAATACTTTTTATTAGTTTTCCGCATACTACAAATCACAGACATAGGAGCCCTGTCCATCTTTGTGATACTCTATATTTTTTCTGGATGGTTAACACCCCAATATCCTTCCTTACTGGTTTTTTTTATATTGGTGAGTGCCCTGTATAAGTGACTATGTATGTATATGTTACCTGTTCACATTGCACAATAATTGCATACTTCACAGAAAACTCTAGATGTTGGATACTTATGGGAAAAACTGATCTCCCTAAAATAGATGTCGGTGTACGTTTTCCAGGGAATGCTTTGTCTAACTAGTTATAGGTCTGTGCGTGCAGTATGTATCCATATGGACACGTGAAAATACCATTTCCCATCAGTGTTGCCATCAAAGAAACAGACACCAACTGAGCAGAACTGTAGAAATACATCAATCTGACGCACGCTTTTAAGTTTTTTTTTCTTCTGTTCTATTAACTTTACTTGGTTTTGAAGACTGCATTATTACATGTTGTATTTTAACTATAGCCACATGAGACACTAAAAGTTTCTAAAAACCCAACATCTGTGGTCAAAGGGTTATTAGGAAAAGTAATGCACTGTGTGTAATTTAAGAGGCTCTAAAGCTATTACAAATGTGAGTACAGCTATTTAAAAAATGTTTCAAGAGAGACTGGCACTTCCCAAATAAAATAAAATACCCCCAAGAACCGTGACCCTTATCTCTGTAGTCTTCTAATCATTGGCTCCATCTTGTTTTCATAGCGTTCACTTTGGTAGATTTCACTCTGAAGACTAATGTTAACACATTTCACATCCACAGATTTCACGTTGTATTAATGCTGGTTAACCAGTGTAATTCTAGCTTCTTTTTTTTATAGATTCATTTATTTCTGGCTGTAAACTGTAAAACATGTCTTCTTGGCAATGTAATCCAAACACTACAAATGGAAGCATGTGGTAACATTTGGGGAAGTCTGTCGGTATATTTATTTTGCTCTATTCTGCATGGTATACAATGAAACAAGAGCAATAAAGTGGGATTGTTATTTTAACACTAGCCAGGTATTCTTGTGTACATGAAGTTTCATGTATATTTGGGGAGCCCTGAGTGGTGCTGCCCAATCTTTATTTCCAGAACATACTAGCGCAAGGGTGGCCAACTCCAGTCCTCACGGGTCACCAACAGGTCAGGTTTTCAGGTTATCCCTGCTTCAGCACAGGTGGCTCAGTCTTTGACCGAGCCACCTGTGCTGGAGCAAAGAGCCTGAAACCCTGACCTGTTGGTGACCGGTGAGCATTGGAGTAGGCCGCCCCTGTAATAGCGGATACTGTGCATGTTATAAGATTGTGTTTTATTGCATGGTATCTCCTGTATACCTGCCAAAATCCTTTTACAATCCTAAATAGGCAGATCCTCCTAATACCAATGTGAACGAGTGCTAGTGGCATGTTTAACTCATGACGTACCCCAAGTATCATGTGGTAACTCAAGTATCATGACCCCAAACACTCTGTGCCCTATGAAGTACAGTGTATACGTCCTGCTACAAATGCTCTGATTTTAGGGGGAGATCGCATTGACAGCTAAATGTGAGCTAACTGCAAGTGGAGCACACTATACTTCCCTTCACGTCATGGGAGGGCCTGTTCACGGTCAAGTGATCGCTAGACCATACAAATCGGCAGACCAGTAGAGACGGGTGCGTGAGGTGAAAACTAGTGATGTACCGGGTACCTGAAAAATACAAGGCACCTGGCAAATACCCAGCACCTGGCGCTTTTTCAGCTACCCGGAAATTACACGGACCCGGCAGCAGGGGTCTGGGACTGGCACTGGGTAATTTCAGCTGAAAATAGTTAAACACTTACCTGCAGCCGGCGATGGAAGACTGGTGAGTAAGACCGCGGCGACATCTGGGACCAGCAGCAGATGTCCTGGTAGCGGTGGTAGCAGCCGAAGTCCTTGTTCATCCAGCGGGACTGCAGGAACAGAGCACACAGCTGATGCCTGCGTGAGCCGGGGAAGTATGTGACCGGAGCAGGAGTGCTCCTATTGGACAGCCAGCTCCTCCCCGGCTGTCCAATAGGAGCACTCCTGCTCCGGCCATATGCTTCCCCGGCTCACGCAGGCATGAGCTGTGTGCTCTGTTCCTGCAGTCCCGCTGGATGAACAAGGACTTCGGCTGCTACCACCGCCACCAGGACCTTTGCTGCTAGTCCCAGATGTCGCCGCAGTCTTCTTCACTGGTCTTCCGTCCCTGCAGGCAAGTGCCGTCCGGGTAACCGGGTACCGGGCGGGTAAAATGTTTAATTTTGCCTGGGTATCAGTTACCCTTTTTTTTTTTTTCCCCCCACATGGACCCGGTACAAAACTAGTGAAAACCCACGAGATAAGCAGGAATTTATAGAGAAGATAATTTAGGTGTATGGAAGGGCCGAGGAGTGTAGATAGAGCCCTGGAAGTATGGTCATCAACCAGTTCTCCATAGGGGCCAGATCAGGGAAAAAATGGAGACGTAAAAGAGCCACAAGCTTATGTAATTTTTGTATATATTTAAAGACCTGGTGGATAACAGGCTTCCCGTGCGCCCCCCAACCTCCTCTCTCTCTCTCTGGTCCCTTCCGCCTTTCATCCTGTCGTGGGAGCATACGGGAGGCTTTATGTACATATTTGATATAATGGTTTGTTGTTTGAAAACCAGTAGAATTGTTGGTTAAATAATAAGAATACAGCAATGGATGTTTTTACATAGGATATTGTTTAATGTTTAGGACTTTATAGTGTTCCAGAGCAATATGGGTTTTAAGTTTGATTTGGCAATGGTCATTTTCCAGAACTTCATATTTTCAGAAGAATATGTGTACAATGTAGCAGTCTTGCTGTTTCACGCGGGTCATTTCTTAGACCTAGTCTCGGAAATCTGCTGAACGATTCCTGCGATGTTCTGGAATGCTGCTCACAGAACGTATGACAAATGTTTCTCGGGCCTGGTCTTTGTCTTTCCCTCATTTTGTTCTTACAAGAAAAAATGATCACATTAAAACAATTTTGACTAGTTTTGCTGTCCAGCTGCTTCTTCTCATCCCAAGGCTTAGTATTTGTGACACTGCAATTATTTCCCCCGAAACAGACTGTGAGGTTACTTGTAAAAGGTTATTATACCTAAAGTGGATGAACCGGGCTACATGAAAAAAAAAGAAAGTTTAATATTGGTCTACTTTATGGGAATAAGTATAAAGGAAAGCACAAAGTAAATTGATTTAAAATTATTTTTACATTTAGTTTAGTATATTTGTAGATTCCAATCTGTATTATGCTGCTGTTTTCATAAAAAAAACAAAAATGTATTATGATAGTCATTTATAGTAAAAAATAAAAAATCTCGTTGGCGCTGTATAAAATGTAGCTGTGATGTTGGCATCCTGATGCAAACTGCATGTCCACATTTAAAAATAGATGTGATAAATATGAAAAATGTATCACCAAGTCTATTTTTATGATTAGTGGGCTGAGCTGCTAAAATGCTGCAGGTTTTTAGTTTCATCCTGCTAATGGTTATGTTCTAGTAAATGCATTGAGGGGTAATTACAGGGGCATGAACCGATTAATCGGGAGTGGTGGGAAATCTCACCCAAGTGGCCGAATTGATGCATAGTTCCCGATCATACACGTTAATGTAAGAAGTAATATCATCTGAAATGACTGTGCCATTTGGTGTTCAGATAACAGGAATAGTCCTGAGTCTTGAAAATAGGGATAGTGTTGGTGGCCGAGGCAGGAGGAATCTGAATGGATTATAAACACGTGTGCATATACTGAGGGGAACTGCACATTTTCAATTTGGTTTGCAGAGTTACTTTGGTATATGGTCTCCCATGCAAAGACAATACGATGATCATTTTGAATGTGGCCTGTGAAAAAATTGCAAACCGTGAAAATTGAGATTCGAGAGCTGTTTTAATACAGTAAAAGGTATCTTGAACCCTCCCTTTTCCATGTGGTATGAGCGCACATATTAAAGTGTGTTATCTTTGGGATGAACAAGGAATTGCCTGCATCAGAATTCATCCTCTGTTCTTTTGTTTGATACCAATATCTAGGCCGTAAAAATAGCCCTGTATACTGCATTTTACATAATATCTGTAACTTATTGCACTCTGGCTTTTGGAAACTGAACAACTGTTGTAGTAGTGGAGAATAAGCGTCTTTCTCCCCATCTTTATTCATTTCCCAAAATGTATTGTTATATAGAACAAGCGTCTTCAAAGTCCAATTTCCAGGGCGGTTACATTTTTATTTTAGAACGTTCGTTAAAAACTACAAAAGGATTTTAAAATGGTCATTTTAGAAAAAATATTGAAATTGTAGACCCTTGAAGCATCAATCCCCAGAAAGTCATCTTGTGCTCTTTGGGGGAAAATGCAGTTAGTGTCTGGAATATAGCCGGTTCAAAAACCACCGCATGTATGGTGCATATCTCATTGTTGGGTTTTCAAAATGAATGTTTTTTTAATGGCAGATTTTCTTCCCTCCAACAGCTTGTAGCTATCTACGATGAACAAGATCCACACCATGGGGGAGATGGCACCAGCGCTAGTTCTACTGGCACGCAGAGCCCAGAGATATTTGGCAGTGAGCTTGGAACGAACAGTATGTCGGCCTTTCAGCCTTATCAAGCAACAAGTGAGATTGAGGTCACCCCTTCAGTCCTCCGAGCAAGTAAGCAAAAATCTCCTTCACACCTCTACACAGCTGATCCAAATTTACAGCAGTTACAGCTTGATTTGTGTTCCTTGGACTATGGACAGGGCCAATTAGCCCTCTACCAATACTGAGAATTAGGGTGCGTGGGTGCACACACGGTGTTCAAAAATATAAGAGACTTGGGAGCCAGACAGATATTTTTATTTTTTTTAGAGACAGGTTTGTGTGTCAAACTTCATGGCATTAAAGGCAATCGTAAGCACAACATCAAAAACCAGTAGTATTAAGACTGCAGGATTTTTTATTTCTAATATTTGTAAATGGAGTATTGGAGTGGCCATTTAATTTTGCCAGACTCCATTCTCTATTTTTCATTCCTCCCTACTTAACAATAACTGATCACGTGCTCAAGCCACGCTTCATAATGCAGCAGCAGCAGTCCATAAGCGTTCTTTATAAAGAGCGAGCGTCTTGTGATGTAGTCCTGGTTCTGTACCAGCATATTTGCAGGTCAATTGAGATCACAATTTTGGGGGAACTTTGTGTTGCCTTTCTAAAGCCTGTCCATATACTTGTAACAATAACTCTTGTTTTATTTCGGTCTGAGTAACTAAGACACAAAACGTTAATCGTGCTGTCCCACCTAATATACAGTGTTTGTATCCCAGCTGCTTCAGTGCGTTGCAGAAGGGATTAGTGTATTGGAGCACTGAACTCCTTATGCCTCTAGATAAACAATTTGAATGCGTAAAAGGAAATGCTTTGTAATAAACAACTTGACATCCCTGTCTTTGGGAATCCGTTCTGATGCAGGTCCCTTGTGTGAACTCGGTGACGGGAGCAGATGAGTGAAAACTAGTTTGAAAGTGAATGCAGAATAGCATCACCAGTTGAAGTAGCAATTAATTAACATCTATGCTACCATAGGGGCTAGCAACACAGCATAAAGGGTCCAATAAAACCAATCCTAAATGTTTAGGGACGTTCTCAAGCATAGGAAGTAGAACAATTGTCATCGGTTAAATGAATTTAAAATCTGGGTCAACGTGGCACATATATTACAAAGTTAAGCTAAAAAAAATGTATTAACCCAACATTTAGGCAAAGCAGCCTAGTTTTAACAGGAAAGCGGCCAATATGAAAGACCTTTGTTATATATACAGTATATATATAATGTAATGTCATTTTTTTTAAAAATGCAGTTAATATGCGACTGCAGGATAAATGCTGCGAAGCTTCCAGAGTTGGGGTTTGTAAGTGGCACAAAAGCCAGCAGGAAATCCCTGTTGGCTGAGAGAAAAGCACATGGCACAATCTGACCCCAGGCTCTTTCGGCCATCTCTTGGCAGGGAGAGCCGAGAAATAGTGGGATAGAACAAGGAGTTTGGCAGAGAAAATACTCCCTGAACATAGCAACCCCACAAACTAATATTGGTCAGTAGATGGAGTATATCTTGTAAAAATGTAAGTATAGGTGTAACAGACCACTCTTCATGTGTTTAGCTTACAGGTGATTTGAATCCTCATATCCCCCGTCTCCTCTACACCCCTTCCCCCCCACTCCCGAAATGTACAGTGGCAAACCCAATGTTACTCAGATTGAATAATTAGGGAGGTATTTACTTTGAAAATGGATATCTGCACTTTATAATGATAAAGGAAGATTGCAAGTGATGTTAATTTCATTCAAAAGGGAGAAATAGCACAAAATGGCACAGTTGTGTGTATAGAGGGTGTTTCTTGTGAGTGTCTTCAGCATGTATACAAGTAGAACTGCGTATATTATCATTTTATCTAGATGGCATCAATTCTTATTTTCGTGCAAGCTGTTCTGACAGGTTAACAGTATAATCATACAAAAACATTAGATAAACATTACGTCATGTGCCTCTTCTCCTAAAGGCTTGCGATTGTGTGTGTGTATGTGTGTATTTTTCTGTTGGATTCCTTTGTTATCTAGCACGGACACACCCCTATAGGGCTCTCACACAGAGAATGCAGCCATTCTCTAAAGTAACATTTATGTATATGTATAGGTCACCCAGATCAGCAACCACGAACTCCATTGCGAAGTTGAACTGAACAATAAATGCAGTACCACACAGGTAAGTAGAAAGCAAATGAGTGTATTGGAAATCCCTGCCCTGGCGAAGGTCCCTGCGAGGACCGAAACGTTGGTTTCTTATAGGGATTTCTAATCCACTTCTTTGATTCCTACTTACCTGCGAGGTGCTACATTTATTGTACACTTGGACTCTGCAATGGATTGGGTGGCTGCTGATCTACGTGATGTACATGTTTATTAATGTTATACCTATGCATGCACACCAGGGGCGTAACTATAGCCCGGGGCCCCGCGCTCTTGGGTGCCCCCCCTCCTGTCGGCGGCCCATCTGTCTCTCTCTTCAGATAGACAGGATTGGGCGGGGGATGCCGGCTGCGGGGTGCGGAGCTGATCAGACCGCGGTACCCGGGAGGAGAACAGGGCTGCTTAACCACTTCCGGGCAGCAGGTGGCACTGCAGAGCTCTCCATAGCTGCTCCTCTCTACATGTCGGTGTGTCTGTGTGTGTCTGTGTGTGTCTGTCTGCGTTGGTAAGTGTGTGTCTGTCTGTGTTGGTAAGTGTGTGTCTTTTTAATGCATGTGTGTTTCATGCATTATGCGCATATATATGTTGTATATTTATTGTGTTTTTTAATATGTTGAATATAAATGTGTTTTTGTATACTGTGTGTGTGTGTGTGTGTGTTACAATAGTGTGTGTGTGTGTGTGTGTGTGTGTGTGTGTGTGGTGTAGTGTTTGTGTGGTGTAGTGTTTGTGTGCATATATGGGAGGGGAGGAGAGAGGATGGGAGGGGGGAAGGGAGGAGAGAGGATGGGAGGGGGGAAGAGAGGATGGGAGGGGGAAGGGAGGAGAGGATGGGAGGGGGGAAGGGAGGAGAGAGGTTGGGAGGGGGGAAGGGAGGAGAGAGGATGGGGGGAGGAAAGCAAAAAAAAAAAGAGGGGGGGGTCGGTGCTGGCGCATTTGTCCCGGTTTTATAAATTTGAATATCTGGTCACCTTAAGGAGGGGGAGATCTGATGATGAGGGGGAGAGAGCTGATGAGATGGGGGAGGGTGGGGGAAAGATGCTGATGAGATTAGATGGGGGAGAGATGATGAAGAGGAGGGGGAGAAATGTGGGGGGAGGAGGAGAGATGATGGGTAGGGGGAAAGATGATGGGGAGGAAACATTGCAGTCAGTATTAATATTAATGGGCCCTGAATGTTATTTTGCCTGAGGGCCCGCGCATGTCTAGCTACGCCACAGATGCACACGCCCCAAATATTCTATGATCTCATTGTGTTTGCGGTGCGCCTGGTTTTCTGCTCTGATATAGATATATCTGTATAATAGTTCATTGGTGTGTAATTCAGTTGCACCCTTGTCCCCTGAAATCACTGCATTTAATTCTCGCAGTCTCTGCGATTCCTTGTGCCCCCACACAGTGTTTTTTCCTATAACTAGATGTTGATGTATTTGTTCTGGGGCCAGGTAGGTAGCTCACAGCTGCTGATTGGTAAACCAGACTCCTGTTTTATTCCCTGCTGAAATGTGAACGGGAGGCGCAGGTGGAAATTGCCAAACCTAATGAGCAATTTGGCAGATCAGACGGGGTGTCAGGCAGAGGCCGTGCAATAGAGGGGGCACAGTCTGCTAAACCAAGTGTTTGTTTTCCAGTAATGAATTTGAGACCCTTCAAATAAAAATGGCTCGTGTTTTTGCACTGCCAGGTAAAAAAAAAAAGAAAAGAGGGAAATAAAAGTCCCCTTTCGTCGTCTTCCTTTTCATATTGCTGTTGTTTATTACAATTGAGTCTTTGGGGAAAGATCTGTTTTGAAACACCCTGAATGCATGTGATGAAACACATCTTTTCAGGCAGCACAAAGTGAAATGAAAATATCCTTGGCTTTTCAGAAAATAATGCCTATAGAAAATTGCCTCTGCCGTTATCACATACAGCAGAACCTTTGTGAATGCCATGCTTTATCTTGTGGGTTTAGGAAGATAGGCCATCTTTTTACCTCATTCGGTGTAGGGTGGGGCATTTAAGTCTCTCAATATTTCATATCTTAAATCTGTATATTGATTTATTTATTTATAAAATATTTTACCAGGAAGTAATACATTGAGAGTTACCTCTCGTTTTATAGAGTTAAGACAAATAATACATGGTTACAAATACAGTTACATAAGTGAACAGGCTATACAAGACATAGCATGCACAGTTAAAGAAAATATATATTATGGGCGTATGTAACAGTTACAGACCACCCATAACACCCATCAATCCCCATGTGCATTACAATTGTACATCAGTCACTTGTGCATCCACCTCTGGGGTGCAACGCCAGCATGTTTCCTATGCTCTGGTCTACTGGTTTTCTCCGGTGTCATTTCCCCCAAATACAGTAGCCAAACTGGGGCAGATAAAGGTGATGCACAGTGAGGGTTTATAAGGTAGAATACGATCCGCGTGCCTCCTCGGTGGGAAGATGTGTAAGCAGTGTCACCGGCTCAGCAGAGCGATCTTCAATGGCATTTATAGGAGCAATCTGAGGCATTGTTTTTTTTTTTAATGATTATTTTATGTAGAGGACTGAAGTAAAAGGTATCAAGAATTGAATGCCATAGATTACAGCTCCGGGGACCCCCTGCCTCCGAAGGGGGTGCCGTATCCCTCTGACGTTTAAAGTTCCCGCGTCAGATTAGCCAATAGGAAGCCACACCGATGACGTCACAGCTTTCTATTGGCCCGCAGGGCACGGGAGCTTTGAAAGCAGCCATTACGTGATTCCTCCTAGCCGAGCAGGGCGGCTACTGGCACTTACTGTCGATGTTAGTATCTCCAGAAGCAGGGGTCCCCGGAGCTGAAATTAATAGGGATCCGTTCTGGAGATCCCCTGCTTCAATCCTGTTTTTTTTTAAAAACAAACGCACCTTTGCAAAAAACCCTTTGCCGGCTTGCATTGCTGCTTTAGCTCGCTGAAAGCAAACAAACTCTGGATCATTGCATGTTAAAATCCCTTAAACCCAACAATGTCATTATTACTAGCCCTTTCTTATTACTGATCATTCTGCATAAAAGCCTGCACATTATTATTATTATTATTTTTTTCAACTTAAATTTTTATTGGAAATTTTCAGTTAGGATGCAGAAGATAAAATAAAGGCTGCACATTTTTAACCATTTCTACACTGATATAGTCACTCTGATCAGGCTTTTTATTTAAAGTAGATTTTACTTCCCTGGTTTCATAATGTAGAGATATGTCCGTGTAGGTTGTATAACATGCTGAGAATACATACTTCATCCTCAGATTGTTCTGTTGAATGGTCATGTCTGTTAAAGGTTTTCTTTTCAAACTATGTTTTAACCATCTGGCATTCAAGCTCTGTATCAGCGTGTAATTTTTCTCATCCGAGGACCCATATTGTATTATGCACAGCTTTGGCACCGAAAGTCTTGGCTATTAATTGTGTTCACTGGTGGAGACTGCAACCAGTTGATAAAAATCTTGTTAACTGCTGTGATCTCCAGAAGGGGCTTTAGTGATTTTTGCCAGTGCCAAGAATAGTTTTATGCATTTCTATTGTCGGCCTCCCTTTCACAGTGGGGAAATTATCCCTCGTTCAAGAGCCATTGCTCCATCCTGCAGAATGGTAACTCAAGCATTGGGTAGTGCCATCTTTTTTTGATGCAACAGTTAACATTTGCTCAGTGCAGTAACTTTTTGTCAATGTTCGTGTGCATGTTCTGGTCTGTGCTCCTGTTATTGTGTATGTATCTGCACACATTTATGCACAAAATGTGTGTGTGTGTGTGTGTGTATATGTATATATATATATATGTATGTATATGTATGTATATGTATATGTATATATACATATATACATATATACATATATAAATGCATGCGTAGAGGTATCAGTACCGTGTTAGCCGAGCTTCAATAATCAAAAAATAATCTATCATCTATTTATTTGTTGATTGTATTTTGTGCATATATATATATATATATATGTGCATATATTATATATTATATATTATATATTATATATTAGAAAATTCAGAGTGCAGAGATAGAGGGGAACAAGCACAAATGCAATACATATGTGATGTCATATTTTTACCAGGTGCTTAGGAGGTGCAGCCCCCTTTCCCCTGTGTCGGGGTGACCACATGTGCTGCTATCACGTGCGTGACAAACAGGAAGCCTGACCCTCCGCCACTGGGAGCCTGGGGTGTGTGTGTAATGGTTGTAAACAGCGCCTCCACCTGAAAGGGATCCTACACGATGGGATAGCCCCTCTAAGGACCATATGACCAGTGTAATAACACACACCGGGTATATGTAACAGTATTCACTGGACAGTACTTGTAACAATAACACACAACCATGCAGTATATTGTTTTACCGACCCGCGGAATATCCTCACAGTACTTGGGTGAAGGGGCGCCAGTGTCCCAGTGTTCAGGCTTTAATAGCCCCTCCCACCCCAAGTGTGCAGCAGCGCTGACCACAGTGATGTGTTGGTACACTTGTAGAGATACCTTCCCGGGTGCTCCCGCCCCCGGGTGCCTCTGGGTACTAACAGGCAACCGATCCATCAGTTCCACCGAAGATCCACCTCCGCGTGGGGTGGTGCCTGGTTGGAGCATCCCAACTTCGGATAGTCTCTGGGTTGATTGCCCGGTCTGGTCCCAGACGCAGGCCACACACACCACACACACCACGTGCGTACGTCACTGCTGTGCTGACTAACACTAGTGTGCTGAGGGAAGCGTCTCTGCTTTGGGGACTGCCCAACAGCACACAAGCCAATGGTGAGGGGTCTAGCTGGGACCTAAGGGCGTATTCTCGCCTAGTCCAGCGGAGCATTTCTCCCTGGACCTTACCTATCCCCTTGCTGTCCTGCTTCCGGCTGGCGTGGTCCCTCTGAGAGCGCCAAATGTATCCACTCCGGCTCCCTGCTTCTGTCCCTAAGGCTCATGGGAGTTGTAGTGCTTGCGGAGCTGTTTAGAGTAATGGCCGCCGCTCTACCATGTTCTGCACATGCGCGGGATGTAGTAACATGGCCGCAGCAACTAAATTGATATTGTGCATGTGTGAACCTTCAGAATGGCGGCGTCCCACGGCGGAGCCTCTGTAGCACGACCTATAGTGCCTGCTCTCCTCTGCAAACTCCCTGAGCAGCCAGCAAGTAACCCACTCGTAGCAGAGGCAAGGAGGGCCAAATGGGGAACCTGGCTACAGTGGCATTTAACGTTGGCCAGCCTCTGGACTCTTTCTTCCTCTGGTTTCCCTGCACAGGCCTGTCGTAGAAAATTGCTTTGTTCTGCTCAGGAAATCGGAAATGTTTTTTGCTATCCCAAAACGTACTCTCCTGCAGAATACATTGTCGGCTTACAAACAAATGCTAAAAGAGAATTGGGTGCAGGAACACCAGATAACCTAAAGCTATGTCTGACCTAATTAATTCAAGCATAGAAACTAATCATAGATACCTATCTCTTCTCCATCCTGAGCGTGTTCTCACAATGTCTTATAAATGCATCGGAGCTGTTCCATCATATTGCTTGTGTCCCATTCTCCTTTCCTTACAGTTTGCCTTTTTCACCTAGTGAGTTGTTGGAGAATATACCAATGATGACAGGCCTTTGCTCACACTTTTTATGACTTTACTAATTCTATTACCCCCCCCCCCTTATATTAGCCCTGATTTGGGGTTATTTTTCTATAATCTGTGCTGCCACATATAGACTTTGCTATGGGGAAACATAGGCACACAGGTGCCAGCCTGCAGCAGCACTGCTCTGCCTCTGAAGTGCAAGTGTGAAATCACATAAACTGAAGTTTGTTTCCTGCAATATCCTTCCGCTTCCAAAAGTAAAACAAAATGTAAGGATAAGCAACTAATATTGGCCTCTACGTGTCTTCTGCAGCGTTCACTGTCGTGTGTGTGTGTGTGTGTGTGTGTGTGTGTGTGTGTGTGTACCATACCTCTGGCACTGATAGAGGGGCAAGGAAGAGCTTGGACTGCTATGGTGACCTTGGCCTATAGTGAAGGTCCAGGGACCATCCTTCAGTGAGTAGCTGACAGTTGCTGTATTGGACAGGACCTGCCATGTACTGTGCTGCACAGAGAGAGAGACAATAAACTGTTCCTGTTATTATACCGCCGGCCTGGTTTGTGATCTTACTGGGGGGAGAGGTAATCGGTTCTACGGTGGGAGATCATATTCAGTTCCCTGGAGCCTTCGGCAGATGGAGGCGCTGCACTGCTAAAGATATATGGGTAATGTACCCCAGAAACCTGATCCTGGGTCCCCACTACAATCGGCGGACCACTCAGCCCTCCTGTTTATCAGCAGGTATCATGCACCACAGACTTAGTAAGGGCCCAATCTCCCACCGGGTGGGGGAAACACTGTGAAACAAGTCCTGTATGTAACATGTCTTAGTGGTGCTCAACTCCAGTCCTCAAGACCGCCCCCAACAGGTCAGGTTTTTAGGATATCCCTGCTTCAGCACAGGTGGCTCATTCCTTCAAACCTGACCTGTTGGGAGTTCTCGAGGATTGGAGTTGAGCACCGCAGGCTAAGGCTGCGTCCATAGACAATGCAGCCGTGCGGAGGCGGAGGGTGCTTTCTCTGGCCTTAGTACGCGCGCCGTCCGGGGGGGGGTGTCTATGGGCGGGCCACTGACGTCACGGAGCTGTTTCGCCCTCATTGGGCGAACTGCTCACGTGACCGCCCGAGAAATCAGTTTTGACTTCATGCGCATCGCGCGCCCCCTCCGCTTCCGCACGCACGCTGTATAGACGCGATCACTGCCTTTAGGCAGCCTGATGGCTCAGCATGCGGATGCGTCTGCGCGGTCGGCCCCTCTATGGACACAGCCTTAGTGGTAGCTGGGTCTGCAATGCATTGCAATAACTGGGAAGTCTTTCTTGGCTGAAACGCGAGATACAGACTTTGTTGTAACCATTTCAAATCTGATTTTGCTATAATACAGTAACCTTGTTTCTGAATTGACTGTAATTCCCTTCTGAAAATCCTCTTATTAAGCAGAGTTCTCTTCAGGGACGTGACGCATATTGGGGCAGGTTCACTTTGCTGTGTTCCTGAGATGCTGCTTGCATCTATCTCATTTGAAATGAACAGGGGGAGGGGGTATATTGGCATTGTCAACACACACAATTCTAAATTGTTATTGGAAAAGTATGTGCATTGTTTTGGTATTAGAGATATATATCCCCTTAACATATTGAATGAGTATCTTTTACCACAGATTTGGAGTAATAAATACTGGGGGAGTGCTAGGAGTTTGGTGGAGTAGCTGCCGTTGATGTCACTGGTGACCTGCAGTGCAGTGTTATGCAAGAAGCATCAAATATGTCAGAAGCATCAGAAATGTTTGAAATTGTATGACTTAATGAGGACAGTGAATAACATAACCATTAACTATTAATATCACAACTATGCACTCAAAGTCCTTTGTGCGATGCCTCTGTGATGTGCTGTCATTCAGCTTACCATATCTTTACTTTGTATTTTGAAGCACATGCCTGGAGACTGCCTTAGGGCAATCTTGATTTTTTTTGTTGCAAAGTACCTAAATGCCGCCTGTTTAATCCCTCATGCACCTGTCCGTACTGGAAGTGGATATTGGTTTCGGACATTTTGCTGACTTTTTGTTTGCTTTTCTTTAAAAGATAGACCAGCCCAGACCTGAATATTTAGGCAAGAATGGAAAATAGCTGAAGCGCTCAAATGCAGGTATATCTCAAAATGATAATAAGCCAGACCACTGTACCAGGGTACTAACAATTGATATAGTACCTATTGTGTCATATAATGGGTACTATCCTCCTGAAGACAGGTGGTGTGTGGTGCAACCCACTCACCATATGTCTCATTGGCAGGTTCCCCTGAAAAATATGCAAATACTCACATCCTGGTAGGGCAGGCAGGCAGGCTGTGCAGCTACTCAATGCAATACAGGGAAAAGGGAGACCAAAAAGCGCACCAGCACAAACGGAGCAGGAAGAAACCAGAACAAAAAAATAATTAAAAGGGCACTTTAATGTGGCAAAAGACCCTTGAAAAAGAACGCTGCGACGTTCGAAATGCATTGGATGGGTCTTTTGCCACATTAAAGTGCCCTTTTAATTATTTTTTTGTTCTGGTTTCTTCCTGCTCCGTTTGTGCTGGTGCGCTTTTTGGTCTCCCTTTTCCCTGTATTTAGGCAAGAACCCTCATTATAATCTTTTGAGGTTGCCACCTCCACCTTCTTTGTGGTCTCAGTAATAGTTACCTATCTGTTAAAGCACACAGCATTCTACTCTTCTTCCCATCCATATCCCCCTCATATCCTATAATCTGATCCAGGAAATCCCTGGACTCTGGATAGCACTATTTTTGATGTTATGGTGATTGCTCTGTGAGATCCGAATCCCTGTGGTCTGTAGAAACAATATGTCCATCAAGGTTGATCTCCTGTTAGTGGCCGTAGATAACACCACTGCTTTCTTTTGGATGACCCTGTCCAGGCTTAACTAAATGTACTGCAAGAGCATTTACCCATTTTCAAAATGGTTAAACATTTATCTTTTTTTACCTGAGTAACATATACTTATTGTAGATGAGTTTCCAGATGTCACCACTTTGTATGTACTGAGATGTGTTCTATAAATCTACAAAGGTGATGTACAACATTCTGTATCCAAAAATATTCTGATTTTGTTATCCAAGTTGCAACGTCCTACGTAAAATTCTGCTCTCTTTGTAGTACGAAGCTCCAGTAGCTATACTGGTCACAAAGGTCTGTCTATACAATCTAATAATGCTTTGTGCACACACGCTAACATTTTGGAATTCTATCATTTTGTATAGTGAAATCCAGTCTCAATCTGTATTTTTTCTAAACCACATTTTACTTTGAACGGATTGCTGATCAGCAGACATGTCATTAAATTGCAGGTCTAACTTTGACTTTCCTGTACAGTGTATCGTTGGTGATTCTGTACTTTAGATCAGACTTATTATAGAAAAAACAAAATGTCAAAATGTGATCAATGGCTACCATTTGCCTTTTAGTCTGTCTCTAGATACACATTAAGCTTGGCTCTTATTCCTGTTTCAGTATTCATCTGCTTCTATTGCAGTTCATGTTTTGACCTGGTAGCTTTGGGAGGACAAAGTAATTCTGGAAGTAACTGCTCTGGCTGGCAGGGTACTGCTGGTATTATTATTTTGCGACGGTGCAGTTTGAAGATCCTCTCTCTATATGTCCAGAGAGAAAGTGATTGGGACTTCCAGCTTGACTGGTTATAGAAGGTCCAATCCATTTGCTTAGCAAATCAGATATAATTACACACATTATTTTGAAAGTAGAAATAAATGTTACCCTGAAAAATCGACTCCAGGAAATGAGACTACAATGGACTGCAGCTTTACACGCAGATAACCTTGACAAAATCCAGTTTGAAACCATGCAGACTCCTGTTTCCCTGTGAATAACAGCCCCCAGTATTGACACGATCACCTATTATCACACAAACGCAATCTGATACAGATGCAGCCACGAGTATCCGAACACTTGCCTTGGAAAATCTGGGGCAATCTCCCAGTAATGCTGCAACATTTCTGTGACATTTCTGCAGCCAGACTAATGGCCCATTGGGTTAACACAGCGGGGGCTCTTGCAGTCCCATTCAAACTGTATTTCTTCCCTTTTCTAAGGTCAGATACTTTCCATATAATGTGAAGGGAGGGAAGCGATAACCTCATTCAGCAGGTGTTTGCTGTATTTTTATTCTCCCATGCTGCTCACTGTAGTGAATGGAAAGGGGGAACCCGCAGGCCGGATTATACTGTCACGAATAATACACTCTTTCGTAACTACTAAAACAATATTATAAATGAGCGCTTGGAAAAGGAACACAGCAGCTACCGAACACATTTGTTATGCTAAATAAGATCAGTTTACTTCATCAGGCCCAACCAAGAGGCCACTTGCTGCATGCCACTGACCCACCAATCCCTTGGGGTTTCTCACAAGTTCAGTGTTCTGGACTACTTCTGAGCTGTTGCTATAGCCATAAAGTGATAAGATTTGTATTCATTAATTCCCTAACCCTTAGATGTTGGTTACATATTAAAGCAGCATACCCCATCGTGTGTGTGTGTGTGTTACATTTACCTTTTACACACCATGTAAGATGAGGTTCCTATATAAATAATTAATGATCTCCTGAAGTTGATAAATAAGGCTGGGCCATAGAGGGGGTAGCAGGGCTGAGGCGCGCTGACGCTGAGGCTCGCCTGCTGAAATCTGTGCGATTTCATGCCCATGCAGGCGAGCCAGCGGGCGCGATCGGAGGCGGGGGGAGACTGAGGGAGGCGGGGCAGTGACGTCGCTGCGCCAATCGCCCGCGACACACCGACATCGACGTCACGGCGCTGTGACGTTGATGCTACTCTGCACTTATTGGATGTTTTCAGCCGATAGCGCTCTGAAAAACAGCTTGGCTGTCGGCTGAAAAATCCAGCGCCTCAGCACGCCTGCGGACGCTCGCGTGAGCCCCCTCCAAAGACATCCTCATGGAGGATGCAGGGGCTCAGCGCGGAGCGTCCGCACGTCTCAGCGCGGCCTGTCCTTCTATGGACTCGGCCTAAGTGAAGGACTGAGTTATGGAAGGTATTGAGTCTGAAGCTGTAACATGTCCCATCTTTTGACCTCATGACTAAGGCCCATAATGTTATCTTAATAGAATTTTTTTCCAGCGAATATTACTGAAGTTTAAGTTATTGTCCTTGAAAAAGGAAGCAAAGGGAAAAGGAAATCAAGATGTACAAATACAATAATCGGCCCAGCCATGACTGGCAGGGACTGCATTTCTCTTTAGAAAGTATGTATTTTACAGAGCGGCTCTATTAAATCTGGGACAAAGGAGAATGAATCTCTTTTGAGAATGTTTTTTTGTAATCTTTCCAGGTCTATGATAGAAAAATTCTTATTTATATTTCTCTTTCCAGGTTTGAAGAGCACCATCAGTTCTCTTATATCATTAAAAGTACAGTTTCTAAGATTCTATAAATAGTTTTGGGGAAACGTGCTACATAAAGATATATTGAAGGCTATTTAAAGGGATAATTGCTTTTCCTTTGATCATCTCAAATTGCCTTTAAAAGCAAGTTGAAGTGGAACTCAGGGATTACAAACGCGTTGCTGATAACCCACATAGCTTCAGATTCTGTCATTGTTAACATGAACAAATAATGCGTGTACAAACACTGGATAATGTCTTGGGCCCGTGATATAGTGGGTGCGTGCGGCACTTATAGTTGGCTGTGAGCCTGGAGCTGGGCGGCAGGGGAGAAGACTCCGAAAAGTATTTGCGCCACTACCACAGCGTGTATATGTTTTTGTACAGTTGTGTGAAAAAGAAAGTACACCCTCTTTGAATCCTATGGTTTTACATATCAGGACATAATAACAATCATCTGTTCCTTAGCAGGTCTTAATTTGGTAAATACAACCTCAGCTGAACAACAACACATGATTTATTTAACAAAAATAAAGCCAAAATGTAGCTTGGCTAACACTGTATTGATATATATATGAAAATGAAAGACTGTTGTGCAAAGAAAAAACGGGCAAACATTGTATTGTCAAAAGCTAAAATGATATAAACCTAAATGATTGTCTATTTCTAGTTATTATTGATATTACAATTACATAATTGTAAGAGCTCAAAAAGTGCTCATCTGAAAAATACATGTAATGCCACAAAAATATATAGAAACATAAAAAGAAAAATATATAAAATGAAAAGAATGTCCAAATAAAATCCAAATAAAGTCCAATAATGTGACCTGTGTTGGTCAACAAGACTGTATATCTGGATACTGGCAGCCTTCTTCTTGGGCACCACAACCTCCCTTGACGTAACTTATCAGAAAGAGAAGAATCAGCGCCCGATCCTTGTGTGATAACGCATAAAAAAAATGTAATCAAACAATCAAAAACTCACAAAAATCCGGGTGTTGGAGGCATTGTATGAGTACAACTCATGCTCCAAAACGGCTCTGATCCGCCGCTGCTCCCACCTGGGGATTTGCCAGAGGACTCTCCAGAGTGTAACACCACAAGCAAGGACGAGGAGTGACGACATCCCAGAGCATTGCCAGCGGATCAGAGCGGTTTGGGAGCACGAGTTGTACTCGTACAATGCCTTTAACACTCAGATTTTTGTGAGTTTGGAATTGTCTTGTCCAAATTTTATTACATTTTTTTTTATACGTTATCACACAAGGATCGGGCGCTTTTTCTGTTATATATCTATAACTATCAATCATATGGAAAGTGTTCAAAAGTACAGGACACTTCCTTCAGAGTCCAATATGTGACTAAATCTAAAATACTGTATGCATCAGCTACACTCCATCTAGGCTCCTACAAGGCCAAAGGCTTTCTTAGCCTCTTAGATGTGGACAGGTTTAAAAAGGCACATTTATTGGTATTTTAGTAAAGATCTAGGCATTATAAGTGTTGGTTTCACCAGTTTAGTAAATGGACAAGCATATCCATGCTGGAGTATCATTATGGACACATTGGTGTGACAGCCACAATTTCTCTCCAATCCTACATTTCAATGCTACCCACCTCTAATGTGGCCCAGAAACCTTTATGAAGGTAAAACTCTGCGTGCGCTGAAACATCACTTGAAAGCAAGAAATGTGATTCTCCCATAAATTTGCTCGCTTTGAGTTAGTGTTCCTGATGCATATCAGTTTGGGTATTGAATATTCACCACTTGTACATTTTGAGTACACAATTAGATCGATTGATAAACTAGAGCTGTCTTTCTCAACCTTTTGGTGCTCACCGCACACTTGGGAAATATATTTTTGCTTTGCAGCACACGCAAATTAAAATTGATTGGGTTTTATACAGAATCCAAATCATATCTCCCCCACAGCATAATATTATCTGGCCCCCTCCCCCCCCACTTGCAGCATTAACTTGGAGTAATTGTGAGTATGATGTCAGAAGTCCCTAGAGACCCTTGTCGGAACTCCTCGCTGGTGAAGATGAGGAAGATGACAGAGTAGTCCTGCAGCAGAGGGGGGCTGGCGCACTCATCAGAGTTGAGCACTCGTTGCTAAGAGGCCTCTGGTCCTGCGTCATGATGCACATCTAAACCAACTTCCGGCCCAGCGGCACAAAGCGCGGGGAAGGGTGTTGGAGGAAAGGAGAACTCAGTCGTAAATTTAAAAAAAAGTCACGGTTGGCTTTGGGGAGCACAAGTTCAGAAACACTGCACTAGCGTAATTGGAATTTGGCCACTCGGGGATAGTTAGTAGAAGAAAATAATTTTGAAGTGACTGCTTTGTAGGGACTTGGACAGCATGACACGATGAACTTCCGTACAAGAGGAGCCAACACAATCTCAAGTCTTGGTAGACTCTTATTTGTACAAGCAATTTGCTGATTTTTCTTTTAGTTGCTACTAAAGAAAATTGAACATTGTCAGATTTGTTATTAAACAAGAATGATCACTCCCATCTAATACTGGGGGGGGGGGGGAGAATTATATATATACATATATAGCAAGATACAAACAGCGCAAAATCCAAACACTTAGTTAAATGCAGAGTAAATAACAACCACACCTGGCCAATCAGTCAACCGAGAGGTATTAACCCCTAAAATAACTAACCCTACTCAAATGCTGCCACTTAGGTCCACGGCTCCACACCTGCCACAATGGATTGTATAGAGAAGAAATGACCTAGGCGCAAATAAGCCGGGAAAGAGAAAAAGAGAAAAATATCATAGGGCAGTATATCTATACAATTCAGGGTTTAGGTGGTAAGATATACACTTACAATTAATTCAGCAAATAAAAGCTGAATTTAATCCCCAATGGGACTCATGAACTCTGCTTCTGGTGGTCTTTATTTTCTCTGTGTGCCTTCTATATTTCTGCTTCACAGGTTACAGACAGCTGTTTCGACCTTAATGGGTCTCATCAGTGTGGGGTTGATTAACTGGGTATGCAAAGAAGCTAAAGGATTGGCCAACCATAATACTGAGTTAAGTTATGGTGAGTAAAAAAAGTGACAAAAACCCTCCACAGCAAAGCAAATATGCAAATGTAAATACAACTGTATGCTCATCTGCATGTCTTAGGCAGGTCTGCAACCCCGCCTTTCCCCATTATCACCCAGCACACAGCACTTCCACTGCAGCAAGAGATTCTGGGAAATGACATGCAAATGAGCACACAGTGCCACTTTTTGCTTCAAAAACCATTTTTAACATGGTTCGTATATATACATACGACCTAGGCAGCAAGTGTGGAGCCGTGGACCTAAGTGGCAGCATTTTGTGTAGGGTTAGTTGATTGCAAGGGTTAATACCTCTTGTTTTGACTGATTTGGCCAGGTGTGGTTTTTAGTATTACTACATTAACAAAGTGTTAAGATTTGTGCTGATTGTATCTTGTTTTATATATATATATATATACACACACACACACACACACACACACACACACACACACACACACACACACACACACACACACACACACACACACACACACACACACACACACACAGTGGTCGACAAATCACCAAAAAATCTACTCGCCACACAAAAAAAATCTACTCGCCACCTAGTATCAAACGTGTGCTGCTTGGGCCAATAGGAGCTCGCCACAATGTTAAATCTACTCGCCCGAGGCGAGCAAATGTATAGGTTTGTCGAACACTGTATATATATATTTGATTTCCCCCCCCCCAAGTATTAGATGGGAGTGATCATTCTTATTTAATATATATTTATGCACACGCACTCACTCTCACGCACTCACTCTCACGCAATCACTCTCACACTCTCACGCACTCACTCTCACACTCTCTCGCACTCACTCTCACGCACTCACTCTCACACTCTCACACTCTCACACTCTCACACTCTCACACTCACACACTCACACACTCTCACACTCTCACACTCTCACACTCTCACTCTCACTCACACACACTCTCACTCACACACTCTCTCACTCACACACTCTCACTCACACACTCTCACTCACACACTCTCACACTCACACAGGTCCAAGGACCCAAACTAGCAAGGCTTTGAGGTCTTCAATTCCACTTGCTGCATTACAATGGAAAGCATGTGAATGATACTTAGAAAGTACTTATGCCTGAAAGTATTGAGTATAGGGTGAGTGAAACTTGGCAAGCTTGCACTAGCAGAATGAATCCTATTTTTCAAAAGTTTAAAGAAGGCAGAAAGGTCCATGATTGCACGTTTTGACTGAATAAACACAAACACACACAACAAATTTCGCTAATACTAATTAACATTGCTATGGGGTTTATTCCAAACGTATCTTGCATACAAGAGCCAAATCAATATTTACAGAGCATTAGAGCCTCAGAGAATTTGAAACCTTGTGATTAGAGTTCATCGCCGTTTTATCCGCTCTTCAAAGAAAGCCCAGACATCAAACGTAATTAGCCTTCATTCAGGAATCAGTGACATTGCGCTGGTCCCATGCGCACTTCTTCTCTGGGTTTAATAATTAAAGATCCTTTTCTTTGATATCTCCCTTAATTTCTTTTTCACTGTTCTCCTCTTGGAATCTAGGAAATGTGAGACGCAGAGAATAGTGATTCAAACTCCCCAAATCCCTCTTTTATAACCCACACATTTAAGGCTTTTACTGCATTAGTTAGTGTGCCACAGATTACCTTGCCATGAACTGAAACGGAGATGGAAAAGAAATGCTGAATTAGAATATGAAGTGGTTTGTCAGTAGACAACATTTACATTTTTTGACGCCGCTGTTTAAATGAACTTAAAATAAGTATTGTGTGTGTATATAGGACCTATTTACTTATTTATGTTTTTTTTTTTTTAATGTAGTGGAAAAATGCCTGTGTTTTTAAGCTATCAGGCTTTCACACAGCACTGTAGTATCACGGTGGTAAAACTAGGGTGATATTGATCAAGCTGCATGCTCTGACACCGAAGTGTGCTGGAATCCGATTTAAAGTTCCTGGGATTGGGTAATTATCCATTGAACTTTTCTTACTGTAGTTGTAAATTTCAATCCACAATACAGTGTCTCCAGGTTACTTGTTTGTAGGGTTTAGATACCTCTCGCGCAGTCTGACTGCTCGTGTGCCGGAGTCATCTGTATATTGTACATAGGCAAAAATAATTTTTCTATATTGAAAGCGCTATGCGTAAAATGGATGTTTACAATTAGAATGTCTTTTATGAATTTCAAAGCTTATGCCCAAAATGGTGTTTACACAATTTATTTAAAGATTTGCATACTGAAGGCATGAAAGAATTTGATACTTTTGTATGCTATTATGCTAAGGAGATTAGCTTTTTATTTGAATATAAGGAGAAAAGTAAACCATTTTTAGTTTATAATTTTTGTTTCTTTTTTGTATAATTCAAGGATCAGTTCAGGGTCTCTGAACTCCAGTACTCAAGCCCCCCCCTCCCACCCCCCCAACAGGCCAGGTTTTTAGGATATCCCTACTGCAGCACAGGTGGCTTAATCAGTTTGACAGAGCCACTGATTGCGCCACCTGTGCTGAAGCTGGGATATCCTGAAAACCTGACCTGTTTGGGGGGGGGGGGGGGTCGAGGGCTTGAGTTGAGAGCCCCTGCAGTAGTTGCTTTGTTACCATGACACTGGTACTGTAGATATTCCAGTCACTCATAATTAAGACAAACAGCCACAACATCTGCGTGTGTGGTTTGGAAAATTGAAATAACTTTTAGGAGTGAAATTGAAGTCATCATAAACCTTAAACTAGCTATTGACAGGTCTGCTGGTTTTAGACTATACGCTCATGTTGCTAGTATGTTTTGTATGCACATACTGTAGTTGGGTAACATTGACAGTGAAGCCACTATTTAAATTGACACCACAAGCCTTTGTGCATTTTTGATTGGCAATAAAAACAGATATTGCCACTTTGCTTAAGTGGTCACATACCAGGCTTTCTCCTTTACAAACCTAATCTAATAAATGTGATCTTAGGTTGAGAGCCAAGACAATGGCTGAAATACCTGGTTACTTCATTATGTTGCTTAGTGATACCGGCCTGGACCATATAGATGTCATCCAATCATTTGGGATCCCTGAGGGATTTGACGGTAAATGTCAGATGTTTCTTAGGCTTTTTGTGGTTATTATATTATCTGTCATGTCAGGATTATGGTTTGAGAATATAAATTTCCACATTTGACACGTTCTCTCCCCCCCACCCCCATCCGTTGTTTTTAGTGTTGAAGCGGGATGCCTTCGTATATAGTATAAAGCACTCACACACACACACCTTTATCTTGTATAACATTGCAGTTTGGAGATAAATAATTATATAGACAGACAATGGATGCCCATAAAATGCCAAGCCAGGTGTGGGAAACTCCATTCCTCAAGGGCGACCAACATGTCGAGTTTAGAGGATATACCTGCTTCCACACAGGTGTTGAGCCACCTGTGCTGAAGCAGGGGTAGCCTTAAAATCTGACCTGTTGGTAGCCGTGACTGCAGTTGCCCACCCCTGTGCTATGCCTACAAACTACTAATGTTGTATAAAACTTAAGCTATTCTTATCTCTTCTGAGATGTTGGATTCAGTGCTTAAAATAGTCAGAATTTGTTATAATTGGTAATTATAGCATCATTTCCTATCTAGTTCCATTGAAATAAAATGTATGTTTAAAAGTAATTAATACAGGAAAACCCCCTTAATCATGCACTTGTCCCCGTGCTACCTCCATACTCCTAAGGCCGCGTACATGGTGTGTTTGCATAGCGCACGCTCGCCTGTATCAGGAGAGATTTCTGTCCTGTAGGCAGAGGCGTGTCGGGGGGGAGGGGTACCGTGGCTGTGACGTCACGGAGCTGGTTCGCCCACTCACGTGACCCGGCCGTCGCACAGCAGAGACAAACAAGTTCCTTTCCACGCATCGGGCGCTCACGTGCACGCACACTATGCACGTGCGCATTGGCCTCCATTGGTTAGAATTCGGTGCGAGCAACGTGGGAACCACTATGGACACAGCCTAAAGCACACCTCAAATACAATCCTCTCTTCCCTGATTTGCTCGGACTACCTCACACATCCCTATCTCATGCAATGAATGCTTTTTCCATTGTGCACATGGCTCCCTGCCTCATTATCCTGACTCTCCTACTGTGCAATACAGAATGAGAGCAGAATGTGCTGCATCCTAAATTCCTTCATCAGCAAAGACCCGGGATTTAAGAGATAGAAAAGACCCCTATTTCTCTCACTGTTCTCACTCCCCTTGCTCGCCGTCCCCGCTCGCCCGCCACCCCCCCCTTTTTGCTTGCTCGCCCACCGCCCCCCCTTTCGCTTGCTCGCCCGCCGCCCCCCCCCCCCTTTCGCTTGCTTGCCCACCGCCCCCCCCTTTTGCTTGCCCGCCGCCCCCCCTTTCGCTTGCCCGCCGCCCCCCCTTTCGCTTGCCCGCTGCCCCCCCTTTCGTTTGCCCGCTGCCCCCCCTTTCGTTTGCCCGCTGCCCCCCCTTTCGTTTGCCCGCTGCCCCCCATTTCACTCGCCCGCCGCCACCCCTTTTGCTCGCCCGCCCCCCTTTCGCTTGCCCGCCTCCCCCTTTCGCTTGCCCGCCCCCCCTTTCGCTTGCCCGCCCCCCCTTTCGCTTGCCCGCCCCCCCTTTCGCTTGCCCGCCGCCCCCCTTTCTCTTGCCCGCCGCCCCCCCTTTCCTTTGCCCGCCGCCCCCATTTCACTCGCCCGCCGTCCCCCCTTTTGCTCGCCCGCCCCCCTTTCGCTTGCCCGCCTCCCCTTTCGCTTGCCCACCTCCCCTTTCGCTTGCCCGCCCCCCCTTTCGCTTGCCCGCCCCCCCTTTTTGCTTGCCCGCCCCCCCTTTTTGCTTGCCCGCCCCCCCCTTTTGCTTGCCCGCCCCCCCTTTTCGCTTGCTCGTCCCCCCCCCCTTTCGCTCGCCCACCGACCCCCTTTTCTCGCTCACTTGGTTTCAATATATGCAGCCTTTTGATTACCTTTATTGAAAACTAATTACCTAAGCTGCCGATCGATTCAGTCTCCCATAATCAATAAGCAAAGATCCTGCTTCCCAGGGTTCACTACATGGCTTCTTATCAGTTTCAATCAATCCTTCAGTCAGTGCAACTCAGCAGCTACAATGTATTCTTACATTACTAAGGTAACATCATACCCGATGAAGGACCCAGAGAGGTTCGAAAGCTTGTACCATTTCAGCTACTTGTTGGTCCAATAAAATGTATACCCCCTGCTCCTTCTCTCTACTTTTGTTGCTTTAAAGCAACTTTATCTATTGTTACAGTTTGCAGATCAAACTGCTGAGACTATTGGCAACAAATGATTACAAACGGGAAAGTGTTACAAAGATCTTGCACTGTTGGGAGGTGGCTAAAGCCTGCTATAGAAATTCAAGGATGCTCATTATAATAAAACTCATTCAAATGGCATTAAGAGTTGAATAAAAAAAAAATATATATATACTTTAAGCATCTAATACTTATATATATATTTTTTTTCAAAAGGGGAGTGTGCCGAGCACGTGCATTTTAAGTGAAACTTCTTTGTCTTTTGTCGCAGAAATTGTATTTGTTATGGTGACGTTTTTAATTAAAAATCAAAACACCATTTCGGTGACACAACGCAAAGAAGTCTGACTTAGAACGCGCGTGCTCGGCACCCCCCACCCCCCTCTGTTTTAGCTATTTGCACTTCTATATTTATACGAACTGTGAATTCTGTGGGTGTGTGACTGGGTGTGTGTGACTGTACAGCATTGGGAAGGGTTGTGCTGGTAACCTTACTGTTGAGAAGGGAGGGGACCCACCTGTGCAGCTGAGACCCACCTGTGGGCCAGGCATAGGAAGGGGTCCAGCCGGTTGATAATAGAAGTTGCGCCCGACGTCTGTGGTTCTGCGCATGTGTGTGGTGCGGGGCTGTCGTGCTCGGCGCCGTTACTGCGCCTGCGGAGGGGAAAATGAATTTGGGCCTCTGTGCATACACGGCACGATTTACAACCTCCTCTTCTCCGGTGCAGGGGTTTGATCTTATTTGTTGCACTTATCATACTATAATTCACTGTACTGTATTGTCTCTCTTGTAAAGCAATAAGCTGTGGGCGCTATATAAATATATACATACATCAACCAAAATAGTTACATTATCATCCTGCTTAGTATTTACTGACATGTTCATAATGACATCCTGACAGTGATTTGCAATCTGTGATCCCTATCACATACTGTGTAATTTAATACAGACACATGCCGTATACATTGGATTTTCCCTGGTACGTACTTCATACTCGTGTCTTCTTGTCCTAACCTCTTGAACCCCAAGCCTCTCGTGTTCAACTCCGGAGACCCCCTGCTCCTTTTCTTTGTCTTTCTGTCTTCTTTTCCACATGTCAAGTTACACTAAAAGAGTTGTGCCAATATAACATTGGGGCCTATCTGTGTCTGTGCTAGCACCATATAAACCGTATAGAATTATCACAACATCGTGTACACATTTCTGTCAGTTTTAATCCTAAATCCAATATATTTTCATGGATTTAAATAATAGCGCTTACATGTCAGCAGAGTTGCCACAAATAAGTACATCCTTCACCCACCTAGTGCACCTCTCCCCACCTAGTGCACCTCTCCCCACCTAGTGCACCTCTCCCCACCTAGTGCACCTCTCCCCACTATACTTGTAGTAGTATTCTGTTGTCATTATTTGTTCTTTTTTCCCTATAAATTCTAAATGTCTTTATATTTCTTACAAAGCATGTTGAAGTCTACTTCTGGATTTATCCTACCCATCTCTTCTGGGACTTTGACAAAGTGGTGGGTTTATTGAACAGTGATGATGCACTTTGTTACACAGCCCCTCACCAATACTTATTCTGCTCTTTATTTTTTGGCAAATCATGGCTCTTAAAAACATTCCATGTCTCGCTGCACTGCACGTCTATGGCAGCTGCTATATTCAGTTAGGAGAGTATACTGTTGGCATGTTGTAACTACTTGGGAAAGAAAGAATCCCGTTGTTGCTGCACTAGAATGCACCCCGAGCAGTGTAACATACTAATATTTGTAAATAATAGAAAATATACATGTGGGTCTAATAGTAGAACAGTAGCAGTGTTGAATTCCTCCCAATGCTGGTTATGGAACTGATCTGCTGTACTGTGTTACACTTGGTGGACGCTTCAATTATAAGCGGGCACTAGTATTTTAAATACAGTAAATAAAATAGTTGCTAGTTTGGTAGTTGGCGCAGACCTGCGTTTTCATTGCATTGAACATGTATACTCGTATAGAGAAGGAGTAAGAGCGTTGTTGCTGCCCACTGTGCTGTCTGCTAAACGCTCTGACTTTGATCGCAATGCTTGCCTCTCCGATGGGCCGACACCCCTTGGAAGGTGACGTCTGACGTTCACCAATTATGGCTTCATCGGGAGCCCCATGCTCAATACTTGGGCGCGACCTGCGATTTCAACTACATAACTAGCTATTATTTTATTTACTGTATTTAAAATACTAGTGCCCGCTTATAATTAAAGCGTCCACCAAGTGTAACACAGTACAGCAGATCAGTTTCATAACCAGCATTGGGGGGAATTCAACACTGCTGCTGTTCCATATTACCGCACTAGCTGGAACTACACTGCTTGGGTTAAGACAATACAGTGCTGTGTATACTTCATGCAGCTTAACTGGTCTTAGGCCGCGCTTATAGTGCCGGCGACGCGACGTCGCCTGAAAACAAATGCATTGTCGACGCCGCGTGCGCTTATGGTAAGCGCAACGGCGGTGTGGCAACGCGATTTTTAGAAGCCGGGAATATTTGATTTTTCAGGGGCTGTCGCCTCGTGACAGACCTTGAACCAATCAATGCTCGGGTCGCCCACGACGCGGATGCAAAGTGAAATACAACTTTCTCTAGCAGCGACGGTGGCGTCGCGGCCACTATAGGCGCGGCCTTAGGCTGGGGCCAAGGTACCGCAGACCTTGCGCACGAACAGACTGCCTTAAGGCAGTGTTCGCGGCCATGCGGCGGGCAGGAGGGGGCGTGTGTTGCAAGTTCAGTTGAAACTGATTTCTTGGCGCGACAGGCCGGTCACGTGAGCTGTTCGCCCAATCAGAGAGAACCAGGTCCGTGACGCCATAGGCACGCCCCCCCTCCCCCCCCCCAAGGCCTGGCACGGCCGTTGACCGTGCCCAGGGAAAGCACCCGCTTTCCTACAGTCTACACACCCCTCCGCGCGGGCGAAGGCCCCATGGCCCGGGCCTTACATCTATTTAGATGAGGGCCAGGTTGATTCTACTGTTTGGTGTATATATTGAACATATAAAAAAACGACTACTTGGTTACATGTATTTACCTACAATGTTTAGCAACATATATAGAAGATTACAAATGGGATTCTGAATTTACTTCTATTGACTTACCCACTATGTATAATAATAAAGGGATATAGAAGATTAGTTGCATCATACAGTTCCCACGAAGCACGCACGCCTTACTTCAATTTTTAATTTATTTTACCGTTCTTGTCGTTACAACTACTAGACCCACATGTGTATTTTTTATTATTTACAAATATTAGTATGTTACACTGCTCAGGGTGCATTCTAGTGCAGCACAACGGGGTTCTTCCTTTCCCAGGTAAATCCGATGAACCTACTCCCGGCTAGCATCACCCTTACATTTGGGTGCACATATATCACCCACCTTTTGCCCTCTGCAGCGTAGTGCAGGGTCTGCACCTTACTCCTTGTGGGTCTATGTTATCTGGCATTTTGTAACCACTGATCTTTAAGAAAAACACACACACACACACACACACACACACACACACACACACACACACACACACACACACACACACACACACACACACACACACACACACACACACACCAATTGTAATGTTCACATCCGTGCTCTCTAATGTGTCTTCTGAAACAAGTTGGTTGTACACATAAAGCCTGATGCTGCCAGCATCAATTTTCAAGACACAAAATAGATAATGCAATGTTGAATACTTCCCTTCTGCAATTATTCTATTTAAACGGAAGAAAACCTCAAAACCACAGATCGAGAAAAGCATAAAAGAAATCTGATAAAAGAATCTGCTGCTTTTCGCTGAGACCTTTCTATCAATATACAACGGTTGTCGTACATTGAGTGAATCCATCTATCAGCGATTTGTGATTATTTTCGTGACATCCTCATAAAAGTATGTTTCCTGTCTTTGTGGATATCTCAGTCCATGAAGAATTGCAGTGGGCGTAGGTGAAGACGTGTAAATTACGAATCTATAAGCTGTGAACGGTCTGAAGTGATTTCCATTGCCCACCGCAAAAATTAATTTGCAAGATGGAATGGCTACTATTGAAGTAAAGTCTGCTCAACATATGGATATATATTTTAAATTATTATATATTGTCCCTGAGAAGCTCATCTGTTCTACTGAGTATTTCAGGGGGGCTGCAGCTCAGTCCTCGAATGCTACTAAAACACCAGATTTTCAAGATTTCTATAAAGAATGGTGTGCGCTCATTTGCATGTCATTTCCCAGAATCCCTTCCGGCAGTAGATGCAATGGATGCTGGGAGATAACGGGGAAAGGCAGGGTTGCAGACCTGTCAGAGACATGTGAATGCGCTCACAAGTGGTATTTGTATTTGCTGTAAAGAATGCAGAATTAACCAATGGGCTTAACCTTGATTGTTACAAAGACGACTTGCCTAGGTGTACATTACCTTAAAAACCTGGCCTGTTGCTTGCCCTTCAGAATTTGAGCGCCGCTGGAATATTTTTGTCTTCCTCCCCTTGGGTTTGTGTTTTCTATACTCTTCCCATTGTTGCAGCATTTTCACCTCACTGAGGTTCCTGCCCATCAGCATTTATCGCTAAGTTCTTATCTTATTTTCAGATTAAGTGCCACATGGTTCTTATCACTTTACATATAGTTTGGATACTGTTTTACAGACCCATGTTGCACTTGACAGATATTTTTTGAAAGCACAAAAGGCAGCTGCCTTAAATGTAATCCTAATAATGTAAATGTATGAAGCGCATCTGCTCTAGGTCAGGACAGTAGTAGTCTTTGTGAAACAAATATGAATATAAGTCACTTTGCTTTGTCACTTGTGCCTTTATTATATAGCAATTCTAGTCAGCCAATGTATTTTTTATCAGGTTATAGCAGAGGTGGGTAACTCCTGTCCTCAAGGGCCACCAACATGTCAGGTTTAAAGGCTATCCATGCTTCAGCACAGGACTGCACAGCATAGACTGATAGAGCCACCTGTGCTGAAGCAGATATCCTTATCAGTCTATGCTGTGCAGTCATATGCTGAAGCAGGGATAGCCTTTAAACCTGACCTGTTGGTGGCCCTTGATGACTGGATTTTTCCCACTCCTGGGTTATAGGGACTTTTTAATCCTTAAAATGTGTGTGTGTGTGTGTGTGTGTGTGTGTGTGTGTGTGTGTGTGTGTGTGTGTGTGTGTGTGTGTGTGTGTGTGTGTGTGTGTGTGTGTGTGTGTGTGTGTGTGTGTGTGTGTGTGTGTGTGTGTGTGTGTGTGGTGGATGAGCCTGCAGCATCTCTAGTTTAGTGAAGATAACTGTGCCGAAGTGGGAATTTTTCATCTTGCTTTTTGTTTTAAGTACAAAATAATAAGTTCAACTTCCATGTAGGAACTCTGGTGTATTTGACCCTGTGATTTCTTTTTATATATATATATATATATATATATTTTTTGCCCTAATAAACTTCAGAGCTCCCGAGGACTATTACCTATCCATTTTTCTGGGACACTGTTTATTTCATTCTGATTGATGACAGTTCGATCCTTGAAGAAGTAATAATCTCTTCTGGACCCTCTGCCTTATCCTCTGCCTACAGAGCCAATACCTGTCAACTTGAAAAATGAATTATTGCCTAAATATTACTCTGCTGTTTACTGTAGCAGTGCAAACTCTCAGCCAATGAAATAATACATTGGATGTGTCAAGCAGCAGATAGTAGGCTGCTGTGATCTGTCAATGTGACCACCTCTTTTTCATCTGGAGCTTTTCCTTTGACCTGTTTCTTCCAGTGACATGTTCCCAATGCCAATTTAAAATCTAATGGGACCCGTATTATAAAAAAACGGATCGGTGATTTATTTAAGAAATACCCTGTTGCGCACAACATTACATCTTCTTTATATTGACATTGGGGTATATCTAGACCCCTTCAGCGCTCTAAATCTTTACAACTTGTCGGCCATTCTTACTAGCCGACCGAGCAGCTAGATCACTAGCCCCATTTGGCACAATATACTGTATACTCAGGGATGCAATAGTTATGTAACGGTGATGTTCGTATCATCATTTTGATTTGATTAGTGTCTTTTCAGCGCTGTAAATATAGAAAGAACAAGAATTTGCACAAAAGGCACAACACATACTGCTTTTATTTGGGGAAAGAGAATATGTAAAAAGAATAACTGTTTGGAGCTGTTGAAATTGAACCAGGCTTTACAAATCAGCTGCATAAATGGAACAATATACAGTATCCACACGACCCTCGTTAACCTCTGCAATGTTGGCAGTGCCCGTTGAACATGACTTGGGCAGATGTTTTGTGCAGTCTCAGTAGTAATGTGGTGCGTTGTACATTTGTTCGTATACTGGGATTTGTGAACGTTGTCACAATTGGATTTTAGGGAAGAGGAGAATATAAGCACACAAAATAATGTTATAAACAACTTAACAGCACCATTGACTCCATTAAACAAATGTGATCGTACTTAAAGCAAACATTTGTCTGTTTTGACATCTGCAATGTGACACGTTTTGGTCGGTAGAAAAGGGGCTAAAACCTACCAATGTACCTGCTTGGCCCCATTGTCATATAATGATTAAACTGCAGGAACGTATTCCGGTAATAACATGCAAATGAACACAATGGGTCTATCATATCACTGGATACCTCACTGCCAGAGTGATCTATGCCCAGGCAGGTTAATGTCCGCTGCCATCAGAGCCATGGGTAGGCTGAATCCTTGTACAGTAGTATATCCTCTAGGTCTACAGCGTAACTCCGAGATAAAGGAAAGATAATAGGTGCATCATAGGATGATGCAATAAGGTGCATACTATCTATGGTCAGAAATAAATAGGTATATGTAGGAGATGTGTGCAGAGGTTTAAAAAAAGACGGCTTTTGAAAACAAATGTAGGCTTTTATTTCGCCTACAGCTTTAACAAAGTATTATCTTGTGAGAAGCACAAACGGGGTGAACAACGTAAACCAGGCCTAGCTCCTATAGGGAGCACTGACTATACATAGAATTTAATCCCCGTCTGTGTGTTGGAGGGTTAAACCTCTTTCAAACCATAACACAAGCTTAGTCTTGGTTAGGTTTTACCTTCGGGCCTCCTGCTTGGGACAGAGGATGCAGAGTACAGGTGCTGGATGGTCTCTTCTGCAGTCCAGGGTGGTAGCTTACTGGACTAGAGAAAGTTCCAACTCTGCCTGCTCTGTATAGCAGTTCATGGTATGTTTTTAGATCAGAGAGACCCTTGCAGTGAGTTACGGGTTTGTATACCCCTAATGAGGCACCTGAGGAGATTAATCAAGATAGGCTGCTTTGAAATTAACCTCTGCTGTACCGGCTATGTGAACAGAATTTCTCTGAATCATTGTGACGGGATCCACCCTGTAACAGTGTAATTGTTTTTTTTTCTTCCATTTTCCAAATAAATAGGGAGAAGGAGCGGCTCAGTGAGTAAAGTCACTGACTCTGGCACTGAGTTTGAAGCAGGGGAACCTGGTTCAATTCCCGGTGTCAGCTCCTTGTGACCTTGGGCAAGTCACTTTATCTCCCTTTTCCTCAGCACCAAAATCATAGATTGTAAGCTCCACGGGGCAGGGACTGTGTCTGCAAAATATCTGTAAAGCGCTACGTAAAAACTAGCAGCGCTATACAAGAACAAACTATTATTATAAAAAAATGACATAATATTGAATATTTCTTCAAACTACGCACGCCTCCCCTGAAATCCTGATGTGCCCCACCGGTTGAGAAACACTGCTCTATGGGCTTCCCAGAGACATACAGTAGGTTTTCTCTAGCAAGACACAAGGAGCTAATTAACTTTTGGCTTATTATTTGTAGGGTACAGCAATAGGTTAATCCAGCATGCTAGTAGGGATAAAACATGAATGGGCAAATACTCTCAAAAGGGGGTTAATCACTTCCTTCCAGGATCCTGCCAAGGCTTGGCAAACCTTGGCTCTTTTAGTCAATGTGAGTTGCTCTTGCTGAACCCAAAATTCAGTCCGGAAGAACAGGAAGAGTCCTCTGACCACTTCCTAGACTTCTAGGTCAGGGGTCTCCAAACCTGTCCCCAAGAGCCGAACACAGGCCAGCTTTTATGGATATCCTTGTTTCAGCACAGGTGGCTCAATCAGTGGCTCAGTGCTTGACTGAGCTACTGATTGAGCCACCTTTGCTGAAACAGGGATATCCATAAAAGCTGGCCTGTGTGCGGCTCTTGAGGACAAGTTTGGGGACCGCTGTTCTAGGTGAACAGTGGCCAGAAGTGGCTGGTAGCCTCCAGTTTACCTAGTTCGGTATGGTTGGGACTGTCACCTGCCGAACTTGATGTCCAAAACAGGATAAAACCCCAAGTAAATCCCCTTGGATGCTGCCTGAAGCTTGGCTTTCCAGGTAGCTCTCCTGGAGATTGCAGGTATCCTACACCACTCTGACATAATCTACAGAAAGGGGGGGGGGGGGTGGGGGTGGCTCGGCTCGGCTAAAAAAGAATTACCCAGATGTTCTGGTACTCCAATCAGCTCCAACTGATGCACACGAATACCGCAGCTTCCGTGTAGCGAGTATTCTCCCTGAGAACTCTCTACCAGCTCCAGGTACTCTTCTCCAGCTTCCAAACGCATGGCTCCTTCAAGCGCATCAGACTCCTGCACAATATTGCTTCATGATCCTCTGCTGAACTACACACAGGCTCTCACAAAGTCCCCCACAAGCTCTCTTGTCCATAGGCTCTGGCCTGATTATATTAGCAGGAGTTCCCATTCATAAAATGGGAACACCGGGTGTAGCTCCAGTTTTGAAATGTGAGTCCCCTCAGCAGGTGGTCTACACCTCCTCAATTCGGCCAAAAAGTGTGCACACAGAAACAGGCCCATACAATGGGACTAGTACACAATGACATTCCCATGTACAGTAATGGGTTTTTCCTTCCCTGATATACATTGATATTATCCAGTAATTGCAGCGTTTTTTAGAGTAAGTCCAGTTTAACCCCAGAGGTCCACAACCTCACCAACAGAGCTATATATCACTGTATAAAACATGAATTAAATAGGCATCCCCTGTGCCCAACATCAACCCTCGGGTGACAACAGTAATACTGATGAGAATGGGCAGCACGCCAAGGCTTCACCTTTATTTTTGCCAGTTTCATCAGTGTCCGTGTCTGTTTTAAATAAAGCCCTCTTGTAAATTCTTCTATACCAAGTAACACAGTTTGCAGAAAGCTTTTATTATGTATGTTTTATACAGCACATTTATAACTGTGAGAAAAATATTCAGGAGGTGTGAAACAGAATGACCGTTAAGTGCTTATGTGTTTATACACACACCTGGTAACATGCAGTATTTGCTATATTTTCCGGGTCAGCTTTGGTGTTTAGCCGACTGCTGAAAGCTGTCATAAAGTATCCCCTGAGAATTGTGTATTAAACACTGAAAACAGAAAATGTGGTCTAAACGTCTTCTTAAAATGAAGTTTTTAATGCTTTGAGTGCCAGATGATCGTGTGGTTGTTACGACTTTGTATGGAGGCATTAAAGTGAGCTGCAAATGTACTTGAGGAATTATTGTGATTTCCCTTTTCTTGATCATTGTAAGAAAGCATACTCACACTGTTGGCAAAATTACAGAGCATTTCTGTCTTGGTGGCTTTACTGATACAGGGATGTAGATAAGCTGTAGGCATCCTAAGGCCAAGAGAACTTTAAAGATTGCACCAGTGTCACTTGCTGAAGTTTCGCTATTAGATATAAAATAACATAATGCTTCCAAATTAAATGGGGAAAAATTAGGTGAATCCTTGAAGGAGAGAAGGATTTAGGAGTGTTTGTAGACAGCAGGCCTAGCAGTACTGCCCAATGTCATGCAGTAGCTGCAAAGGCAAATAAGATCTTATCTTGCATTAAATGGGGAATGGATGGAAGGGAAGAAAGCATAATTATTCCACTGTGTAAAGCATTAGTCAGAACACACATTGAATATGGAGTACAGTTTTGGGCATCACTCCAGAAGACCTTCTAGAACTAGAAAAATTGCAAAGAGCCCACAAATTAATAAAGGGGGTGGATAATCTGATTTACGAGGAGAGGCTAGCTAAATTAGATTTGTTTACATTAGAAAAGAGGTGTCTTAAGAGGGGATATGATAACTCAAAAAGAAATATCCTGGACGCCTAAAATGTCTCCACTAACACCTATGCTATGCGCCGTAAGGACTGACCTGATTGACAGGCGTAGTCACCGCCGGGCATCTTGGTGCAGGGGGAAGCGAGATAGGGGTGCAGGAGGCATCAGCTGTATGATAATTGGGGTGCGGGGCTATATGGTGGTCTGGGAGTGGCACTAGTTACAGGGGACAGAACAAGCCAGGCTCCCCCCTGCCCTGAATGCACAAAGTTATGGGGGGAGGGTGCCTGTATGAGAGGAGATATTATGTCGGTGTGTCACAGGTACCCTGACACTTTGCATTTCCTATTGAGGGATCTCTTGACTATATATTTTGTGTAGTTGGACCAGGAGCAACAAAGCAAGACCAGGATCATCCTTGCAACAAGACCTATGGTTTACCAATAAAGGTCATGTACAGTTCCAACTGGTTTGCAGTTTTTTCACTTGTCTAAGAGACTGGACATGCGACAAACTGATTCCTAATAGAGAGACCCTACAAAAGAACTGCTAGATACTGTCCCCTCTGCGGATAGGGGAAAACCATATGGTTTTGTACTTTCTTCAATAAAATAAATCTGACACCAAAAATATGAATATATTATTGCTAAAAAAAAAAATAGAGGAGTAAAGACGTCCACAATACTCGTAGGAGCTGGATGACACTGGCCACTATTTTTGAATATATCAAGATATCTGTGTGGGAGGGACAAGGTTTAGCAAAGCTCGCAGGCAAAAAGATATGCAATATTAGTTTAAAGTCTAGTCAAAGAAGATATCAAAATGTTTCGTATGATTATTTTATCGAGAAGCGGCTTTCGTTCTAAAGACAATGTATTCAAATTTAATAGGCAAGTCGGTGTTAGTCAACGTCTCTATGAAAGGCTTTATTCTTCTCCAGGAAGATTGCACCGTGTCGCAATAAAAGAACATGTGTCAGTTTGTGTTTTACATGCCCAACAAGTTTATTTATTTATTTATAAAATGTTTTACCAGGAAGTAATACATTGAGAGTTACCTCTCGTTTTCAAGTATGTCCTGGGCATAGAGTTAAGACAAATAATACATGGTTACAAATACAGTTACATAAATGAACAGGGTATACATTATATACAAGACATAGCGTGCACAGTTAGAGATAATATATATTATGGGCGTATGTAACAGTTACAGACCAGGTTAAAATGTGAGACAGCCTTAGATTTGAAAGAACTTAAACTGGTGGTGGATGTGAGAGTCTCTGGTAGGTTGTTCCAGTTTTGGGGTGCACGGAAGGAGAAGGAGGAACGTCCGGATACTTTGTTGAGCCTTGGGACCATGAACACTCTTTTGGAGTCTGATCTCAGGTGATAGGTGCTGCATGTGGTAGGGGTGAGGAGCTTGTTCAGGTAGCTGGGTAGCTTGCCCATGAAGAATTTAAAGGCAAGACAGGAAAGGTGAACTTTGCGCCTAGACTCGAGTGATGACCAATCTAGTTCTTTGAGCATTTCGCAGTGATGTGTGTTGTAGTTGCATTGGAGAACAAAACGACAAATTGAATTGTAGAGGGTGTCAAGTTTGCTAAGGTGGGTTTGAGGTGCCGTGCCATGCCATATACTATGTCTCCATAGTCAATAATTGGCATTAGCATCTGCTGTGCAATACATTTTATGACCAGGAGACTTAGGGAGGATTTTTTCCTGTAATGTACTCCTAGTTTGGCATAGGTCTTGGTTGCCAGGGTATCAGTGTGCATCCCGAATGTTAAGTGGGAGTCAAACCATAAGCCCGGGTATTTAAACAAGTGTCTGGTGAAAGCAGTTTGGTCTGGAAGAGTTTCTTGGGGGCACAAAAGGACCAGTAGGGTTAGGTCTTGAGGGATCGGAAAAAAATAGCATGTTCTGCATAGGCAGTGAATGGTGACAGTCTGGCGAACTGGTGAAGCTACATGACGGTGAAACTTGGCTCGGAAACTTCATCAGCTTTTCTGAGTCATTGGAACTATTAGGCGACACACAATACACTGCTACAGGTAACAGGGGCATATCTGTTTTTTAGTGCTTATGGAAGTAATAAGATAATGATATAATTCCATTTTTGGGTATATATGAGAGTACTGTGCAACCCTCTCAGTACTACAACCCGTCAGTTTTTTTTTTTTTTTTTTTTTTTACTAATCATAAACAGATCAACCCAATTTGTTTTGCTGGATGCCTAATTTTCCCTGTCACCCCCATGGCAGATTCCAGTCTGTAAAACATTGCTAAACCTAATAAGGGCAGTGGGAATATCTTCAGAAATGTTTGTATTTTGTGCCAGTAATTTCTTAATGACCCTTCATAACAAGCAGTCCTATATATAAACCATAGACAATTGGGGTTGCATTCGGCACACGATAGATCTGTGCTGAAACTGCACATGCAAAGTATACAGAACCCACAGACCAATCAGAAATAAATATACTGCATGACAAATGTATTTCTATTCTCTGCAATACTAATGTTGGGGAGCCAGTTCTTTCCGTATACTTAATGCTTATGATTAGTGTCGGTGGGAACTCATTCCAATAACTGTCAGCAATTGAAAAAAAAAAAAGTGTGTGTGTGTGTGTGTGTGTGTGTGTGTGTGTGTGTGTGTGTATGTACAGGCATACCCCACATTAACGTACGCAATGGGACCGGAGCATGTATGTAAAGCGAAAATGTACTTAAAGTGAAGCACTGCCTTTTCCCCACTTATCGATGCATGTACTGTACTGCAATCGTCATATACGTGCATAACTGATGTAAATAACGCTTGTGTAACAGGCTCTATAGTCTCCCCGCTTGCGCACACCTTCGGTACAGGTAGGGAGCCGGTATTGCTGTTCAGGACGTGCTGACTGGCGCATGCGTGACCTGTCGTTTGCCTATTGAGCGAGATGTACTTACTCGCGAGTGTACTTAAAGTGAGTGTACTTAAACCGGGGTATGCCTGTATGTGTGTGTGTGTATATATATATATATATATATATATATATATATATATGTATATATATATGTATATATGTATGTGTGTGTGTATATATATATATATATATATATATATATATATATATATATATATATATATATATATATATATATATATATGTATGTATGTATGTATGTGTGTGTGTGTGTGTGTGTGTATATATATGTATCTATATGTATATATATGTATCTATATGTATATATGTATCTATATATATATATATATATATATATATGTGTGTGTATCTATATATACATGTGTATATATGTGTATATGTATATATATATGTATGTATATATATGTATGTATATATATATATGTGTGTATATGTATATATATATATATATATAATCACACACGTATCAATATATGTGGATGTCATTGTTATTGTTCTATCTTTGTCTAAAATGATTTTCCATCAGGACCCTACACATTTACATAAAAACCTGTGGGTCATGTTTGGATGGTTATTGACACAGTATATTGAGTTGATTGTGTTTTATTTACTTTTAAATTAATTACACATACCCTATACATATTTTTCACTTTGCTACTTTGATTATTATACAGATCATACTTTATTTATTATGCAAGAAAAATAATTTCTCAGAGCCTGGTACCTACCTCGTGTCCAATATATTGCCAACATAGACAAATAATTGTAGTATTGGCACTGAAATGGGAAGGGAGAAGATGAGATTTGATTGCTGTTTTTTTTTTTAATTACTCTATAGTTTAAAAATAATGGGGGTTATCAGTAATTATGAGTTTAATGCAGTGCAAGAAGCAGCCCTGAGATGAATTCAGTTTAGTGAGTTACTGACATGTTTTCCTCCAGTAATTCTAAAAGTGTGTAATTTTCGGAAATGATATATTCAGAATATCCAGATGCTGCCATTAGGATAAATGTTTTCATTCTCTAGCACAGATCAGATTTATGGCCGCGTTTTGCATCTCAAAAGGTACGATCCTACCAGAATTTTTTGGGGGGAAAACACAGGAAACCAAATTGCTCTTGAAAAAAATGTCACCCTAGGTTTTATTTTATATTCCTAATTTTGCCATAGAAAGGTGTATATGTGGAGTCTGACTAAACATGAAGTCCCTGTACAAAGCATTAAAGTGTTTTTTTTTTTTTTTTTTTTTTTTTTAAACAGCGGTTATTTTGTAAATACCACAATATACAATCTTAAAACAAGGTTGTACGTTTAATAAAGGCGCTTAATTTTTTTTTAAAAAAAATGAGGTACGGTTAGGAAATTAGGTTCTCTTCGGTTTCAAGGTTGTGCTTCATAACTAACAAATACGGTTTGCTGTCATTTAAGATGGAGAAAATGGTTACAGTAACTAATAGTTTTTGCATCTAATTTGTGCCTTTCAGATATGCCACTTCATGTGCGACGTAGCAGCGACCCGGCGCTAGTTGGAGTATCAACCTCTGTTAGCGATAACAATTGTTCTGCAGAAGAGCCATCGCGTAAAAACCCCACACGATGGTCCACAACAGCAGGCTTCGCCAAGAAGAATTCTACCCTGGGTCCTGTCCCCAGTGGGAGAAAGGTATGGACTCATTTGTGTTCTAGAATTGAACTGCCGGCAGAACTTCTGTATATGTATTTTGCACATTAAGAATCCTTAATCGCTAAACTAGGATGCTCAGCAATCGTAACGAGTATGTCCTCTCAGAGTGTTAAATGTTTTTAACATTTAGTGATGAGGTATTTTGTCATTTGTGACCCACTGATCTTAAGAATACTATATTAAAGCTGGAGACCAAGCAATATCCTACATATTTTTTTTTAATAAATCAGTTCTGTACTATGAGAAAATACTTGTAGCATTTAAAGAAAAAAAAAAAAACCTGAGAATTTTAATGTATTAGTATAATGTAACAAGCATTTTTTGTTTCTATAAAAACGATTTACAAAGTCACATCAACCTTTGTCTTCTGAAACAGGGTCTGGCGCACCCCTTTTTGAGCCCTTCCTTCTCTAGCAGTGCACCAATTGTATCTAGTGACTTCCTGGTCACATGATCTTCCCCACTGACAGCCATTTAGTGAACCCCTGTGCCGAATTTTAATCGATCGGCAACGTAGCTAATTATTTATCATTGTGTAGATTGTGTTGATGCACATATTTTACAGGCGAACCCCCCCCCCCCCCCAAAAAAAAACAGCATCTTGGACTGCTGCTTTAAAGGTAAATTTTATTCTCCTCACTATGTACTAACCTTTTGTGGGGTCTATGTGTTCAACTTCAACGGTCCATCTTTTCTCCACTCTTTGCTCTAAAGCCCAGGTTCCTGCTAGAAGCACCCCCTGTGTATGTACACAACTTCAAGTTGAGCAGGATACTCCATCTAGTATAGCCGTAATATCCTTACTCGATTTTAATATTAAAGGCCTTCCGACAGCCATATTTGTGCTGTAATCCTGGCACTTTGATGTGCCTGACTCCCCAAAAAGGGAAGAAGTATAGGAAAGAACAGTGTCCTTGACTCCCAATTGCAGGTGGTAATGTGAGGCACATGGTCATGTTTGTGTTGTGGGGCAAGGTGGGAATTGAAGCCACGACTTTTAATTTGTAATGCCGACACTTTAAATTACCTTAAATGTTTCCTTACGGTGCTGTTTTGTACACCAGGGATGCGCAAACTTTTTGCCTTGCGCCCCCCTGCCTGCTCTCCCTCACTGTTAGGACCCCACCATACCTAGCCATACCTAGTCTGAAGCGTCAAATGACGCAGTGGGGTCATGTGACGTGTTGTCACATGACCCTGCGTTGCCCAAACGACTCAGTCACGGTAAGGGAAGTTAGAGAGGCCTAGTGCGGCCCCCGGCATTTTATTTAAATGCCTTGGGGAAGAGCACGGGGCCTCTGTAACCGCCGCTCCACCCCAAAAAAATATCTTGTGTTCCCCCCAGTTTGCGCAGCCCTGCCGTACACGACAAATTGAAACTACATTGATTTGATCAGTATAATAGGTTAAAACAAAGTTTTAATACTACAGTTCAACCCTATATAGCGCGCTCCGCTTATGACGCGGTCTGAGCGTGGGTCCCGTTTTTTTTTTTGCATAACATACAGGCTACACAGACACACAGAGCATGACTACAGCATTACCCTGTTTGATAACACATAGTTCCATAGCATGACACAAACTTTTTAATAGCAGAGAGAGAACTACATGTACAGTGTTCTTCCTATGCTGCTTCTAATAAGTGGGAATACAGCTTTAATGTATACAAAGGGTGGATACCGCTCAGCCTCAAATACTGATAAACTACTAGAGGGGTGCTCAGGGAATGTGCATAACATATATACTGGCAAGAAAGAATCCCTTTAGAAAGCACTCTTCCGCCACTAATTTTAATGATTATAAGAAAACTGCGAGAAAAACAAAAATAAATATACTTATTAAAACCTTTTTGATGCTGGGCGCTATATTGATATCCGCTTAAAGCTGCCTGGCAACCTCTATGGTATCAAGGATCCCAAGTTATTGCAGCAGTGATGATACTTTTCAAAAAAACTACCTAATAGCAAAACTGGATGGTTTTGATGTGTAATAGGTATCACATACCAACTATGAATAATATCTTATATCACACACAGACGGTTATTAGTAGATGCATAGAAATCTCCTAGTACTGCACCGACACACTTTATTCGAGCAAATACCCGGTATGTACCTGGCAGATACCTGGAATGCGCCGCTCCTCACCTCTGACAAGCCCCGTTGCATTTGCCTTCCCAGCCTGGGTTCATGCCTGGCTGATGGGCGGCTGATCTGTTAAATGATAATGATTAGGATTTAATAGGCTGCAATGCTTCGCGTGTCTACCAGATGGCATAAATTCATGAATTGTAATGCAGTTTATATATATATACTGTGCAGTATTGCAGCCAGCGGGAATAAAATGCTTCAATCCCTGCTTGGAAAATAACTCAATGCACTCGGGCAGAAAACAGTCACAAACCTCAATACACCCGGGTATACCCGAATTCGTGGGACTAGCCAAGCTCGAATAAAGTGTGTCGCCAGTGTATGAGGAGACACTGGTTATTGCAGCAGTAACGATGATTGAACATTCTAAGTGGCAAACTGAGTAGATCAAATGATTATTGGTAGCCTACTTTAGCTGTATAGACATCTCCTTAGTATGAGGAGATACTGGTTATTACAGCAGTAACAATGTTGAAACTGTGGCAAACTGTAAGTAAATCAAATGATTAGTAGCATATTTTAACTGTATAAACGTCTCCTAGTGTAGAGATGCTAGTCAGCAATGACAATGTTGAAAAAATACTAAGTGGCAACATATCGTATAACTTGTTTGTAGCGTTTTGTAATCTGCATTAAACGCACTCTGAACACTGAGCTGTGCCCCCTGTGCTGCTGATTGATATCGGGAGGGGGGGGGGGGGGGGGGGGAACACACACAAACACACCTGCAGAGTCTCAATGCAGATAACCAAGTTGTGAGAGCTGCCCAACTCCCCATGATATGGCTGCAAAGCATCATGGGCACTGTAGTTCTTTGCCTGCTAACTATTCTCTTACTGGTTACTGATCACGTGATGTCACTGGGGGCGGGGATTAGTGTGTAGCAATGTAACCAACCAGCCGTGTGATTTTCACAGAGGGAGTGCTTTCCTCTACTCCAACACTGTGCCAGCAGCGGGTCCCTAGAGGTAAGATGGCCGCCTCACAAGGGGCCTCGCGTCGCCTCTGGGACAGCTGGGAGAGTTATCCCAGCTCTCCCCCTCTGGCGGATGCGGAACCCCTGATCGCGGCGGCCATTTTTAACAAAAAATCGCGATCCCACTTATAACGCGGTGGTATCGGGTGGACCCCAAGCACCGCGTTATAACGGGGTTCAGCTGCACTTGGAAAAAAAATCTGTCGTGTGTATGTATTGAAAATCTGATAATGTTTCAAATGTTGTACTTCACATGGGGATGTGATTGTCAATTGTGTTTTGCTACACTTTCTTTATCAGATAATTAAATTTCTGCATACAGTACAATACATGTCGTATGACTGTGAACATGGAATACGACAAGTAATATAGTTCAGGCATCAATTAGGGTAGTTCCAAAATGTCAATGTTCCAAAATTGACAATCGGGGTTCAGTTGATAATAAGTAGTTTATTTAATACATAGTATAGTATGACTCTCTCTGCCAGGGAGTGTCCAGGCAGCCTCTTTATACATTTTTGATTCCTTTGTCTCAAACTGTTACTAGGCAGATTACACTAACCACTCCTTAATTCTTAAACCAATCATATTACAGCTCATTAAACTTGGTAAGAACTAGCCTCAAAACGGCAATGAATAGTACCTGGTACCAACACTCTCCAGGAATGTGGGCGTTACTTTAGGCCCAGTCGTAAATCAACTTAGAAGCGAAATCTCTCATACACTCCACATACATTCTTTCACACAAAATGGAAACTGGACTTGACTGACTTTACAAAATGGAGACTGAACATCACTTTCAATCCTTCTCCAGAGACCCCCCCCCCCCCAGTCCATTTCAAAAATATATCAACAGTATCTTCATTTTAGCAATATTATTTTGTCAGTAGTAAAAACCCCCTTTAGTTTCAGGTTTCAATCTTCACAAAAAATTCTGTTGTATTATTTGAAAGAGTATATTAAAATAATTGTTTTTTTTTGGGGGGGGGGGGGGGGGGGGGGGGTCTTTAATTTTTTTTTTTTTTTTAATTTATTAGTCAAACACATCACTTTGGTTAGTTCAGTTTGGTCTGACGTGGAACTGCATGTTTAAAGGGATGATTTACGAAAGTTTGTGGTGGGATAACATGCCTGATCCAGGGTTAACACATGAATGGCAGTCAACACCGGATCGGGTGCGTTTACTCACAGCAGACGTTAGTGAATCATCCCCCTATGTGAGAATATATTTTAAAAGGTGCATTCTAGCATACTGTGCTCAACCCAAGCACCTGGCAAGCTTAATTATATGCAAGATGTTATTTGTTGGGGATGCCAGAGAAAAGGATCTGAAAGGTGCAGGCCCACGTAGCTGCCCCCTTCTCCCCCAAAAAACAACCTTTTGTAAAGAATGTAACAGTTTAATTGGTTTATCTAACCAAAAGTAACCATGCTAACACATACATTTGGCTGCTTTAATTTTTGGGGGAAGTTATTCACAAATGTAATTTTTAGGTACCTCTGAACGAGAGGAGTGTGTGTCAATCAAGTGTTTTCTATACCCTTATTCTCCCCTATTCTAGTCAGGCGGACAATACAGATGAGGGGAGATGGATAGCGATGGGGCTCTGGCTGTACAAGCACTGGCTGAACACATAGTGACATCATAGAATATGGAGTATCCAGAGCAAAGGAAAACACTGCGTCTCGGCTCACCATGCTTACAAACAAACTTAAACAAAAAAGTATTTAAAACTACTTCCGGGGGTTAGATTTGAGAAAATCGGGCACCAATCAGCCAGGTTGAACCCATTTAACATGTCACTGGCAATATTTCACTTTTCCATAAAAAATGGCAGCTTCCAACTTGGAAGAAGACTAAATATGAGAAAAAGGTCCTTATGCCATAACAGATCTGACGCTTGTTATCTAGAGGCTTGTTGCGCTGCCCACTTCCTGCCTTGGAGGGTTGGAGTGCCATTTGATTGCTACTAAAGCAATCATATGACTCGTGGTCCAGTGCACCTTGGCAGCTGCCAGACTTTTGGCATAGAAAAGATTAGCCTGTAGTACTCTGTGTTACCATTGGATCAAGTTAGTGCCATGTCGATTGCAACATCAAAACTCAGACAGGAAATGTTAGCAACAAACCTATTCCTCAATATCTCCCTTAGTGCTCCGTGACAAGGTACAGTATCTGATAATGTCCTCTTGTGTGGGGTGCAGAAATCTGAAGTGGAAGGTGCAGTCTCGTATATCCCCAAATTGATCTGCTATAGCAGGGGAGTGCAAACTTTTTGCTGCTGCGCCCCCCTGTCTTCGCTGCCTGGATGCTTGCGTCCCCCCCTCCTTACCTTAGACCTGCGTCACATCATGCTGCGGGGTCACGAAACCTGCGGCATCATTAGCCGCGTGTTACGTCACATTACCCCGCGGTGTCGTTTGACGCCACGTTGCCATGGCGATGCGTCACAGAGCACCTGAACCTCAGTAAGTATAGCGTTGCAGAGGTCTCACACAATCCCCCGGCATTTAATTTAAATGCCTTGGGGAAGAGCGCAGGGCCCTCTTGCGCCCCCCCCCCCCCCCAGTTTGCGCACCGCTGTGCTATAGTGTAACTGAGCTAAGGATATTCAATATACTATATTAGTTTGAACATATTTATCATATCCATTATGACTCTTTCTCAATACAGTACAGGGTTTGCAGTGCTTGTGATAACTAATTGCATAAACTGTCAATTTCGCAAAGACCTTTTCATTTTGTCACCTTTTCCTTTGTATTGCCATAATATGCCAGGATACATAGCAGTGGTCCACTGATTTGCTAAATAAATGACTTCAAAGAAATGTCTCACAGCAATTTGCTGGACTTGCCCTTTCTGTCTGGGAACACACTGTTTTGCAGTGGAGGATGTAGTCTTATCAAATCCATACCGCACTAGTTATAATTGGACTTCAAGGGTAAAGAAAGAAGTTCTGCACATAGTGAATTTTAATGGTCTGAGCTCTTGCATTTTGGGTGCAAACCGTTGGAGTTGTAGTAGAAGAATCATTGTAAGTAACTAATGTGCAATACAAACCTGATGTATTGTGCCGGATTATAATAAGACTTGGATCTTCTCCATCTATCAGTCCTCCCAGTTACCGCATAGTAACACGAGGGCAGCTACAATTCTTATTGGTAGTTTTTTTTTTTTTTTCGTACGCCAGAATTTATTTAAAACTGTTGAATGTAAGCAATTTGATAAAAGATGCGGAATAAATTAACCATTTGCGTGGTGGCAGCCAGAAAAAATCTCTCAAGAACAGTATTTTATTGCAGCGTTTCATCATAAATTGTTGGGTTGTTTTTTGTGGTGATTCGGTCAGACATTTTATCCAAGAGCGTTAGTCTGGATGGCTGTGTTTCATGGGGCTCAGAAGTACGTCTTACTCTGCTGCTTATCTCAAAGCCTTCTAGGAAGTGGCAGTGCGGCTTCAATATCATACAGGCCTGCTTCTGCTGCTTTGTAGTGAACTCTACAAGCTGTGACACTATATAAATTCAAGCAATAAGCATGAAGCTGAAACCAGTCATGCCTCACAGCATGGAGTATTGTTCCTGTAAAAAAGCTTTCTGAATTCTCTATCGCTACATGAACCATATTGGCAACTAAAGTTATCAGCGTGAGCTGTACTTCATATTTGAGCTTAAACCATTTTTATTTTACTTTTCAGAAAGTTCTTTTTTTTTTTTTTTTACTTGTTCATTTTCGTAGCGGCAGGATAACAAAAAGTTTGTCGTTAATGAAAATGACATTTTCATTTTCTATATATATTTTTTTTTTCTCTCTCATATACCCTTTTTTATTCTCCTGACATCTGAGCTAAATTTTAAAGGCTGTTCTTGTTTCTAGTGGCTAGAACATTCATCATATTTCGCTATTCACTTAAAAGTCAATCTCATAACAAGCCAGTGCAGAGGTAGCCTGGAAAATGTGCTGAAGTTTCTCACGGACAGAATGTCTGTGTATAGGAGGGCATGAGATGGTCACCTCACAGCCAAAGGACCGCAAGCAAGCCAGGATTCCTGGGCATACTGCTGTCATTTGCTAAATGATATGTAAACGAAATTGCATTAAAGCAGATTTTGGATGGGATAATAACTTTAATTGCATTCTAAACCTTTTATAATCCGATTATTGCCAACATATAAATAAGCTTTCTTTTATTTGTGTCTGGATTCCTTTATACCAGTGATCTGGTGTGTGTGTGTGTGTGTGTGTGTGTGTGTGTGTGTGTGTGTGTGTGTGTGTGTGTGTGTGTGTGTGTGTGTGTGTGTGTGTGTGTGTGTGTGTGTGTGTGTGTGTGTGTGTGTGTGTGTGTGTGTGTGTGTGTGTAAGTTAGAGGGGGAGTGTGTGGAAGTATAAGTGAGAGGGGGGGTAGGGGTGTGTGTGTATCGAGGAGGGGAAGAGTGAGTGTGAGGGGGAGAGACACGGGGAGTTGGGGTTCTGCAGAATTTCACAACCAAATGCTGGGGTTCCTTAACCAAAAAAAGGGAGGGAGTAAAACATGGTAATGGCATATCATTGAGCCCCTCAGCATATCTTATACATGTACACACACATGCTTCAGACAAGGATTCTGGGTAGTGACATACAAATGAGAATCTGGACATGCATGAGCAGTCTATCCTTACTGTACTTTGCATGGTTGTTGTAACTTTACTTTCTCGTTAAAACCTATTTGTGTCTACTGGAAAACTAAGAGAGAAATGTCCCTTGGACAAATAGGATTAGCTTCCTATCAAATTTACACAGGCTCATATTGATCACCTTCTTTGTAATTCTTCAACTATTTCCAGTATAGTCTGTAAAAAAAATTATATGTAATTGTTTATAAAACCAGACTTATTTTTTTTTCATTTTTTTTTTTAAATAACATTTTTCGGAGGAGCAGCTTTAATGTGATCCCAGTTCTAACATTCTACTTTTTATTGGGTACAGTGCCTATTTAGTGTAGTAGAATCATTGCATCAACATATAAGGATATAGACACAGCACAATATAAATATATATAGCTCTAGATTTGCAATACTATAATTTCCTGGCAAGGATAGACTTCCCCTCAATAATGAATTTTTTCTTTCTTTTAAAACAGAAAGATGAGAACTACAGAAGTCTCCCCAGGGAAACCAGTAACTGGTCTAAACAGTTTCAGAGGGATAATGCTCACTCGTCACTGAGTGCCAGTCACCCTCTGGTGGACAAGTGGCTAGAGAGGCAGGAGCAGGTAACACTACACTTTTATTTGCTGCTCGCTGAAATGGGGGAGGGGGGTTGCTAAGGCCAAAGTGAACTAATGGAAGTAGCATATTTAGCAGGTAAAATGAAGATTACGGACTTCAGTCTCTACCAAATCTCTTGGGAAACAAATTTCAGTCTTGGGCCCTTACTCTGTTTGACAGGGGCGCTCCGCTCCTGTCCTCAAGCCCCCTACCCCCTCAACAGGTCATGTTTTCAGGATATTCCAGCTTCAGCACAGGTGGTGCAGTGAGTCCCTGCTTCAGCACAGGTGGCTGGAAGACTGAGCCTCTGATTGAGCTACCTGTGCTGAAGCTGGGATATCCTGAAAACCTGACCTGTTTGGTGGAAGGGGGGTATCTGGAGCACTTTAGTTGAGCACCCCCTGCTGTAAGATGACGTTTTGTTGCAGGTAAAGCCCCATTCACTTTAATGGGTCTTTTCCTGCGATAGCACGTCATCTGCACTTATGTCGCCTTACAGAATAAGGGCCTTCCAATCCACAGATGCATATCTTGTTGCCATAATTAGTTGTTCGACAGATAATCACGAAGGACTGTGTGTGAGACCTGCATTCATTCCAGCAGATCAGAACAGAAGCAGCGGTTTTACTGTATGGATGAATTGACTCTCTAAGGCCTCGGCCATGTTAGTTGCTTGCTGGCGGAAGCGCGCTGAGGCGCGCTCCCGCTCAGCACTGAGCCCCTACAGCCGAAATTAGAGCGGCTTTAGTAGGGGCTCACCTGCGCTTCCGCGCGCTTGCAGAAGCGCAGGTCTTAGGGGAATGTAAAATTCCCCCGCTTGCCGGCGAGACAGGCCGGTCACATGAGCGGTTCGCCCAATGAGGGCGAACCAGCTCCGTGACGTCACTGGCCCGCCCCCGGCCAGTGACGCGCCCGCCCCCGGCCCGCCCGCTGACGGCGCGTGCGGTAAGCAACCGCAAGGCCAGGGAAAGCACCCGCTTTCCCTGAGCCTCAGCGAGCAAGCAGGGAGCATGGACTCAGCCTAAGGAAGACCATTACACTCATAAGTCCTTTCCCCCCTGCTATGTACGACTGCTTCTCAAACATATGAGCGCTGAATTGTTTTATTTTACTTTGGAAGAGAAGAAGAGAGAACAGTAGCCTGATACTCATATAGAAAACGGACGGTTTGAGTTTGACATATACTATTGCTTATACTGCAGATGTTTGATCAGGACTTTATTCTAAGCTGATTCTGTGTTGGCTATTCTGTGTCTTGTAGGGGGGTTAAGGGTTAAGGGAAGTACCTTGAGGTTCAGTTGGACCCAAGGGAACGGGCCTGAGGAAAGGGTCGTTACCCTGAAACGTTGCCCCTCTTGCCCTCTCCCATTGTCTTTATATGTTTTTTTGTTAGCAGTTTTCCATTTTTTCCCCCACTCCCCTTCCCTGTGTTTTTCCCCCCCTACTGTTGTGCTTTTTAAGAAACATATATTCTGTGATTATAGTCGTTAAGCATTCCTATTTGTGATACCTATTGTTCTATTATTATCACTATAAAATTTTGGCTTATTCCGAGACACTCTTCGTTTTCTCTATCAATAAGTGTGTGCTGGAGCTTTTTTGGGTTTTCTATGATCTTCAGTGGGGTTGTTTGGGCCCACTTCGTTCCGTTTGCACCCTGTACTTTATGAGTTTTTACTTTATTTAGAGTGCTGTCTATTTGTGTATATATTTTATTTATTTCCGTTTTTGTATCTTGTGGAAGACAAATGATAGGAACGGTGTTAAATAGTAGTCCTAGAACAGTTTGTGGCAGCAATAGGTTCTTTCTGTCACATTTGTGTTTCTATAAAATGCCCATTGTAAAGTAGTCGCAAAGAGACAATATAAATGACTCCAAGTATAATGCAGTGATTAGGGCTGCGGACACGAGAAGGCAAAATGGGAACCCTGCCACAGGTTGCTCACAGCCGTGACCGCAGCAAGTGAATGCGCTCTGCGTACATAGGGGAGGCAGAGAGACCAGCACTGCAGATAATGCACAGTACAAGTGAGGGGAACGCTGTAATGTTCATAAGATTCGTGCTGGTGGTTATTTTTGAAGAACCATACAAACATTACTTGTTCGTTTATTTCTTGCTTTTATTTTGGCCAAGTTTTCACCTGTATTATTTCACTGCCGTCTGGTGTTTCCATGGCAACCTCTGCTGACTTTGTGTGGACGGCGTCAGTGGCCATATTAAGTTCCCTGGAAGGCAGTTTTCAGCAAATGATATCTCCAAATTGCAAATACAGAATAATAATAAAAATATTATAGGGCATTATGTGACCCGTGAACCCTCAAAAGGCTCATACATTAACCATGTATGTAATGGGGGGGGAGCGCGTGACATGGGGAGGGGTTGTACAGTACCATTACATTTCTCCCCCAGTGCATATTCAGCAGGGACACTCCAGCTTGGGGTAGGAGCGTCTCCTATTCCCCTCCACTGAGCTGCTTAATGCCAGCACGCTGTCTAATACTGTCCTGCTGCTCTTCTTACACTGGGTAATAGTGTTCAGCACATGGTTTGTGGGCCGGAGGTGAATAATAAACCATTCTGTAGATGTTTTTCCTATGAAGGAGATGTTACTGAATTGTCAGCTTGGTTTCAACATGGAAGTCACTGCATTGTATTGTATGTCTTTATTTATATAGCGCCAAAAGTGTACTCAGAGTTTCACAAAGAATATAGTACAGGGAACTGCGTGTTCTTATAAAAATTATTATTATTATCGTGGTATTTGCCTGGAACATTTGGTTGTTGGAATTGTCTTTGGTTGATCCTCCTGTGCCCTAAGACAATAACACAATCCATCCTTATACAATGAAATAATTATATGTACCAGTCTGCTCTGTTTTTCATTTCTATCCAGACTGATACAAAAATTAGATTTTCTGAAATCAAATTGTACAACATCACTAACTGCAGTGAACTAAATTAAAACAATACAGACCTATGTAAGTCAATCTCCACAAATTATTAAACAAAAAATAAAAAAAATAAACCTGATTTTATTTGAGCTCCGCACAAACCTTAACAATGTAGATAGGAAAATGAATAGCATTAAGGCTATTAACTCGATTTAGTAATTCAAATCTAACTTGATTTCCAGTACTACGGTCATAGTGAAGCTGGAAGCTTGTTTTATTGACTTGTTTAAAGAAAATCAACAAGCAAAAGAAGCAATTTTCACCACATTATTTCTAGAGTGAAACATTATTCTTCAAATGATCTGTTTCCTGGAAATATTGCATCTTCAATGCATTACGGAAGATACTTTGCTCTTGTTTTGCTACACTTCAGTAAAAGTGTCAATTGTGAGCAAAACAATTATTTACAGTAGTTGATAAAGGTGTAGTCACTTCTATGACCAAAATGAACCAATGGCATTAACATAATTAAGGGGTAAATGGAGGTGATTGATTCCTTTCTTCCAAACATCAGCCACCTAAAAGTATATTTAAATTATTTTTAATTACTTTGTAAACATAGAAAACTGAATTTGAGAGCAGTCTTATATCCTCCAGCAAATACTCAATTTTGTGTGATGTCACTGTGCACTGTGTATTAAATAAGAGCTTATACAAGCAATCCCCCCCCCTCACTTTCTATAGTACCTGTCCCTCATCTCACTCGGCCCTCAGTCAGAATAAGGGTGGGCTAACATTGGATGGAACACTTGAATGACAAACATTCAGAGTCCTAGTTCAAAATAAAATCTCTTTCTTCATTCCCAAAAAATCCAACGTAGACAAATGTTTGCTTTGACATTATAAATAAGTAGGCCACTAAGCTTATAAACATTTTTGTAAACTTCATATTAGGTTTTTTTTTTTTAACCTTTCAATAGACACTTTTTCTTGAAAGACGTCCAAGTAAAAGACCATGTTCTTGCACGTTATTTTGTAACATTGGTCTGCACATCAACAAACAGTATACACTGTGAAATACAGGTTTACTTTTTAATGTTGGCACTGAGAATGAAATGCCAATCAATACATATTTAAATATCAAATGGTCAGCCCTATGCTTGTGACTTGGTTTAATTATATTAGTATAAATGATTATGACCAAGTTCCATGCTGTAACGTCCAATATAATAGTTTTTCTAAATACCCTTTACCCTACCCGATGTAAAATAATGAGAATGAAAGTGGTTTTTGAAAAGGTTTGTGTTTTTGACGGCTCCTACATATAAAATTAGAAGACATATCCTTTCTGTCCAGTGATTTTAAAACACTGGCTATTTTTCAGATAACAGTTTAGAATATGGCGACATAAGAATAAACTCCCTAATATGGAAATCAAACTCTTAAAAGTGTAATAACTCTACCGTAATACAACTTGTGTAATAAAAAAGTGCTATAATAATAATTTCACTGTATTCTAATAACACAAAAAACAGCCAATGTCCACATATGAAAAAATGAGAGGGATAGGGGGGAATATCAGAAGTTCTCCAGCTCGCAGGCTCATATAGGGTTGATCTCGTAGCTAATTGTTCAGCAGCTGATCTCGGGTGACTCACGGCCTATGCAGTTGGAAAGAAAAGAGAAAAGCGCAGGGACACACACTAGTGTAAAACCAAACAATATAAAAAATAGCAATGCCCATACAGGAAAACAGATCTTTAAAGCATATATCACCAGTTCGAGGCTCGGATAGGTAGTGAGAATACTTAAGGCTGCGATTATAGTAACCGTGACGGCGCGCGAGACATAGCACGCGCCGCGAACAAAAGGCCGTACCTCTGAGGCAGGACATAGGGCGCTCGATGAAGCGCGACTGGCCCCACGGTTCTCGGACAGACAAACAATTTTGAGATTGTCACGCGACGGCCTGTTAACGTGTGCGATTCATCCAATGAGGGCGATCCGCTCATGTCGTGTCACGGCCACACCTCTCCGTTGCCTTGGACCTCCGTGCACGTTTCACCCGAGCGGCAGACGTGACGTCACACGCTCCGCCACTATAAACGCGATCTAATGAATGGTTCCTGCACACATCCGTTGCTGCTGTTGTTCTGAGTAGGGGAAGGCAGCGTCGCATTGATAGGAGCCCCCTCACTCTGATCCACTTCAGCACATCTCCAACCCAGGCAGAAAGACAGACGGCAGCAAAAGCTTCGGGCCCAATACAGCCAGCGGCAGCAAAAGGTTTTATTTGCACCCAGGGACCCCAGGCAGTTGGGTTGGGGGTCCCCTGCAACAATGTATTCCTGGGCAGCCTGATAGGGTTTGGCCCAGGAACCGGTACCCATGGACGGGGTTGCCGGTGAAGCTACAGGGAGAGGATACTCTTGTGACACCGGTCACAGAGAGCCACAGTTGGGCAGTTGCTCTGCCACCGGTGGTCTACACTCCTCTACATTTGGAGCACCCACACGCAGAGGATTTTGTGATCAGGAAAGTGAGTCAGACTGTCCGACCAATACCCCCATGCATGTGTTTTTCCCCACTGTGGCTTATGTTCAGATGGTATGACCCGTAGGGAACTATCGGAGTGCAGTGAGGTACGGACAGATGCGCATCTGCTTGTGGACTTGGGCATGGGTTTGGACTGGGTCTTAGCCCCAGGAGCTCCGGCTAAGGTAGATGCAACAAGGGACCAGGTAGTGGTACCTTGCAGGTATAGGGCAGGCTCTGAGGAGCAAGGGGTGGCAGCTCTGCTACTCGCATCTCCCACTGGGAGGGGAAGCAAAAGGTGTTAGAGAGACAGAGGGTCCCTATTAGGGATAAGCCCGGAGGACCCAGTGGACTGAGCGTCCGGTAGACCCAGGCTGTCAGCAGCCCCTCCATCCGACTGAATCAAGTGTCGTAGTTGGGAGGGAAAGGTTAGCCAGGGAGATCAGGGACACACGGCAGTACTATAGGGATTTAGTGACTGGTTACAGTGTCCTGACAGACCCCCTGACTAAGATGACTGACCAGAGGGCATTGGTACTGGCAGCCTGGTCCCAAGAAGATGAACTGGCAATTCAGAATTTTCAGCCCTGCATTGCAGCAGTCAGCCGCCCCAAGACCCTGCAGTCATGTGTGACCCAAGTGGTCAGTGTTCCCAAACCCGGGGAGGGAAACCTTGTGTGGAGAGGGGGAAAAAAGTGTAGTACCACCCCAGAACTTTGCCCAGATGGACATGGACTATGGAGGGGGAAAGGACTACCACTGGGCTGAAGGACTTTATCAGCCCGAGAGACTTTGTTTCACTTCCACAGCCTCAATTTCTTCCAGGCTCATAAAGCCACCTGATATGGTGACTGTCCTAGAGCCTTCATCTTGAGGGGGGAGGTGTGACGGTAGGGGGGTAACCAGACTCTCAAATAAAGGGTTAAGCCCGTTTGTTTACCCTTGATCCGTTATAAGGGTTCAAGAAGTGTCAGCTCTTGTGCCCAGTACTATTGAATGAATAAACTGTAATGTGTTAATAAAGTATTTGTGTTCTTGCCTTTCCAGGGATGCCAGCAAGCAGGGATTGCTAGGGTAGGAGTTTCAAGGGGGGGTTTTGCGGAGAAAGTGTTGTCAGAATGTGCCTAGGTAGTTTGGGTTCGACGTTTTCACTTCTCCTAAAAATGTACCCCAGAATCAAGTCTGATTCCTGGATACATGTAGGCACATTGTCCCAGCAATATCTCTCCTTGAAAACGCTTGCGCGACTCGCCACTAGGGTTCCCTGCTTCAGCACAGCCAGAAAGGTAAAATGAGGCACAGGGATGAAAAGTGTTCCTGTAGCTGCAGGGATCCCTAGGTAACAAAGGGGAACCCCAGTTAGTGCCAAGGTGTCACAGAACCTGTATTGAGTTTGTGGGCTATGGAAGTCCCCTGTAAAGTATAGAAAAACCTGACCTGTTTAGGGGCTTTTGGGGTTCCCTGTGTCATAGAAACTCCAGATTTTGGGAGTGTAAGTTTTAGGTTGGATATTTGGGCGAAATGCATTCCTTTTATTTGTAGGAGTTCTGGGGGGGCGAGCTACTGGTGGTCCCCTGATTCTCCCCTGATTCTCCCCTGCACCTTGTCCCCCAGACTCCTGGTTTTCAAGCCCAGATATCCCCAATTAATTTCCCACAATGATATACAGTACCCCAAGGTTTACACTTTATTAAAGAATGGTTTAAAGGGTGTTAAACTGTATGTATAAAAATCCATGCAGTCAGCCTAAGCATTTGCTTAGGAGCCAGGATGTCTGTCTAGTATCTGGGCTCAATGGAGACCAAGGATGTCAGAGGTGTCAAGCCATTTTGGTTCTGTCAGACATGGAGGAGCCTGTCACCGCGGTGGCATTGAGGGGAACCAGGGACAGAGGTGCCAAGTTGCACATGCCCTTTGGATCATTCACATTTTCAGCTAACCCTGTTTCTTCTACTGTCTGGTCTCTGATTGGTTGCTGAGATAGTTCTTGCGCTTCTGATGGGGCTGTAATATTTGGTGCATGGAGTTAGAAATTATATAAAAATCCATGCACCCATCAAATTTGAATCTCCAGCAAGAAAGAGGACATTGCGGGCTAAGTCCCGGTCAGGGGAAAATCCTTATGTAGGATTCCCTGCACCTAGGAGAGTATAATTTTTTACCCCAGTTCCCAAGTTAGTGTGTCTTTTTGCCTCTAGTTTGTGTTCCAGTGTATGCCTATTTTAAGTGAATAAACTACAATTTATTTAATTATCTCGTTTTGCTCAATGAATGATCCTGGTAAAAAGGTGTAAATGCCTTGTCTCCCGTGACAATCTGTTCTCCTGTAAGGGCATTGCTATTTTTTTTATACTGTAATTTTCTAAGTCAGGTTTTACACCATTGCGTGTCCCTGTTCTTTTCTCTTTTTTTCTTATTTTTCAGATAATGACAAATATTACAACTAATTATATTACTGTATATTGATCTGGCTAAACGTCGTGCTTGCGTTAGATAGCATCTAATCAATGCCTTATACTATATGTATTTACTAGATTCACTAGACCGTTATCAAATAGTAGCAAATTCCTCATTAGATACATTTTTTCCTAAGTGTTTCCATCTACAAATCATAAGAGAGAGTTGATTTGGCTGTGAGCATGTTCAGGGATCGGATAAGAAGAAGGTTCTCGGTGAGCAACCTTAAAGTTTTAGAAGTACCACATTTCTTTTATTATGTAATGAAAACTGTTCCTATCGAAAGTCTGGAGACCATCAGTGAATAGAAATGCTTTAAGTAGGTTACACCTGAGTACCTCCAAGCTTCATGCCGGGTTCAAGGGCGGGATAGCAAATTGGAGTAAAAGGCGATTGGATGGTGGTAAGCGCAACAAGATTTTAAATGAGATTGAATATGTACTTTCTTATTGTTGGTCTGCTATAGAATGGCAAGTAGTTCAGATCTTCAGACATTATGTTCCAAAAGAAAAAGGTTAATTGCTTTTGCCTGGAGGAATATCATTTGGGAATAATGGATGACTTCCAGATCCTTCTTTTTTATTACTGTATAAAGATCAAAACAGTTTAGTTAATATTGAGAAATTAAGTAGGATAAATTGGTTTACTGTCTGGTATCAGAAGATAGTATGCGGGACTGGGAGCGAAACACATTTGTCTTTTATCCAATCCCTATATGTTCAGAATTCACTTATGACATTGTAGGAGAGAATAAGAAATAGGTTAATACTGTAATGTGTCAGTAACGTAACATAAAATACAGAGCAAACCTCTTTTAAAAACTTTCTAGAAAGTTAGAGGAGAAACAAATATATTTGATATTACTGGGCACTCAGCTACTTTGGCCCTACCATGGCACGCCCAACTAAAGATGCAATGGACACGTTTGAGAAGACCAGCTTTTGGAATCACTCTTGCTGATAAAGTAGCCATGGTACAGATGAAAACGAACCATTCAGCTCAATCGTGGCACCATTGGCTGTTTTTGGACCTTTTTAAATTAGAGACAATGTAGGTTTCTGCAGCGAGCCCCCCACCCCCCCTTTCTAGATATTAAAGCTCCTGTGGAGGTGAATGTGGGGTGATTGACCTATGCTTTGCAAATACACGTGTTGTCTGTGCTGGGGGAACCATTGCTTCTCGTGCATTTCATGTCCCCCAGCGCTGAATGCACAACATGTGTATGACCAAGGTATTGAATTGCAATAGCAGTGAAGTGCAATACATTAGTAAAATGAACAGCTGCCTTTTAGACCTTCATGGAGCATAATATTGCTAATGAATATAGATCTGGCCAAATGAATGTTATTTGTTTGCTTGGTTTACATCACTGCCAAAACTAAGCGATCTTACAAAAACTGAAAAATGAAGTTCTCATTTCTCACAGGTTTATGATTGAACACCATTCGGACTACCAGTAATATTGTAGTCCTAACTGTAATAAAGTACGAGTCCATTTTTACTTGTGCCTTGCATTTTGCAATTTATCTTGGGTATTGTTGAATAGTAGAGGCTTTGAGATTGTTGTATACTTTAAAATAAAATAAATAGCATCTGTTTGCAGTGCCATTTATTTACCCTGCTCTATTTTGTTAACAAATGACACAATGGAAACATCCAACATTTGTGTTGAATAAAAGTCTGCTTTTGAGGTATGTCCGTTATAACTGAGTTTCTGTGTTGTGTGTGTGGTGTGTGTGTGTGTGTGTGTGTTGTGTGTGTGTGTTGTGTGTTGTGTGTGTGTGTTGTGTGTGTGTGTGTTGTGTGTGTGTGTGTTGTGTGTGTGTGTGTGTTGTGTGTGTGTGTGTGTTGTGTGTGTGTGTGTGTGTGTGTTGTGTGTGTGTGTTGTTGTGTTTTTTTTTTTTTTTTTCAAAATGGTGCATTCTATATTAGAAATGTAATGTTTTTCTACCTTTTGGATTGAAAATGGCAAACAAGTAGTGAAATTGGACCACCTTTGGTATTAGAAATCCATGTTCTGCATTTATTTTTTATGAATGATATTTTTTAGAAATGCAAAGGAGGGGTATGATCATTTAAACCAGGTGTGGGCAACCTATTTTTCAATGTAGCCACAGGTGTGGCGAATTAAAAGTGAAAATAGCCACACAATGTACAAATTGAGGTATTATGATACACATGCGAACATTTTAAACACACACTGTTTGAACAAGTTTATAAATTCTCAGGACCGTTCTATAGTGTGTGCGCCCGTGCGAACGCGCGTGCATGTGACGCATGCTTCTTGTGTGTATGCTGTGAGCGAGTGAGGTACTGTGTGTGTGTGTGTGTGTGTGTGTGTGTGTGTGTGTGTGTGTGTGTGTGTGTGTGTGTGTGTGTGTGTGTGTGTGTGTGTGTGTGTGTGTGTGTGTGTGTGTGTGTGTGTGTGTTATAAATACGTTTGAAATAAATAAAGAAATGCTTTAATAAATTATTTATTAACATTGTACACACACACACACACACACACACACACACACACACACACACACACACACACACACACACACACACACACACACACACACACTTCAGTGGTGGTAGGGCGTAAAATCTTTATTTTTCTCATCTTTCCCCCCGTCGGCCGGTTCCACGCTCCCTGCCCTAACCTCAGCCAACTATAACTGTCACGCGCGCACGGCACAGCAAGCGCACGCCCTCAGACCGCAACCCCCTTTACGCCACCACTACCCTCCTCATCATCATCATCATCTTCTCACCCCCTCATCATCACCATCTCATTTAACTCCCCCTCATCATCTTCCCCAGCACCCTTGATCAGCACCCTTGATCTCCCCCATCATCAAGCACCCCCTCTCCCCCCAGTGGTGGGATTCAAAATTTTTAGTAAAAGATTATCTCCCACCCGGGGGGGGGGGGGGGAGGGGGAAGGGGAAGGGGAAGGGAGATGAGGGAGATGTCTCATGTTTATGTATTATATTTATGTTTTTTTTAATAATGTTTTTATTCAGTTGAAAAGGACTGCATGTGGGGGGGGGGGGGGGTAAAGACCAGAGCCCCCCCCCCCCCCCATCTCACCCAGCCCTCCTCACATCTCACTCAGCCCCCCTCCCATCTCTCCCAGCCCCCTCCCATCTCTCCCAGCCCCCTCCCATCTCACCCAGCCCCCTCCCATCTCACCCAGCCCCCTCACATCTCACCAAGCCCCCTCACATCTCTCCCAGCCCCTCACATCTCACCCAGCCCCCTCCCATCTCACCCAGCCCCCTCCCATCTCACCCAGCCCCCTCCCATCTCACCCAGCCCCCTCCCATCTCACCCAGCCCCCTCCCATCTCACCCAGCCCCCTCCCATCTCACCCAGCCCCCTCCCATCTCACCCAGCCCCCTCCCATCTCTCCCAGCCCCCTCCCATCTCACCCAGCCCCCTCCCATCTCACATCTCACCCAGCCCCCTCCCATCTCTCCCAGCCCCCTCCCATCTCTCCCAGCCCCCTCCCATCTCTCCCAGCCCCCTCCCATCTCTCCCAGCCCCCTCCCATCTCACCCAGCCCCCTCCCATCTCACCCAGCCCCCTCCCATCTCACCCAGCCCCCTCCCATCTCACCCAGCCCCCTCCCATCTCACCCAGCCCCCTCCCATCTCACCCAGCCCCCTCCCATCTCACCCAGCCCCCTCCCATCTCTCCCAGCCCCCTCCCATCTCTCCCAGCCCCCTCCCATCTCTCCCAGCCCCCTCCCATCTCACCCAGCCCCCTCCCATCTCACCCAGCCCCCTCCCATCTCACCCAGCCCCCTCACATCTCACCCAGCCCCCTCCCATCTCACCCAGCCCCCTCCCATCTCTCCCAGCCCCCTCCCATCTCTCCCAGCCCCCTCCCATCTCTCCCAGCCCCCTCCCATCTCTCCCAGCCCCCTCCCATCTCTCCCAGCCCCCTCCCATCTCTCCCAGCCCCCTCCCATCTCACCCATCCCCCTCCCATCTCTCCCAGCCCCTTCCCATCTCTCCCAGCCCCCTCCCATCTCTCCCAGCCCCCTCCCATCTCTCACAGCCCCCTCCCATCTCACCCAGCCCCCTCCCATCTCACCCAGCCCCCTCCCATCTCACCCAGCCCCCTCCCATCTCACCCAGCCCCCTCCCATCTCACCCAGCCCCCTCCCATCTCACCCAGCCCCCTCCCATCTCACCCAGCCCCCTCCCATCTCTCCCAGCCCCCTCCCATCTCACATCTCACCCAGCCCCCTCACATCTCTCCCAGCCCCCTCCCATCTCACATCTCACCCAGCCCCCTCACATCTCTCACAGCCCCCCTCCCATCTCTCCCAGCCCCCTCACATCTCTCCCAGCCCCTCACATCTCTCACAGCCCCCTCACATCTCTCCCAGCCCCCTCCCATCTCTCACAGCCCCTCACATCTCTCCCAGCCCCCTCCCATCTCACCCAGCCCCCTCACATCTCTCACAGCCCCTCACATCTCACCCAGCCCCTCACATCTCTCCCAGCCCCTCACATCTCTCACAGCCCCCCTCCCATCTCTCCCAGCCCCCTCACATCTCTCCCAGCCCCCTCCCATCTCTCCCAGCCCCCTCCCATCTCACCCAGCCCCCTCCCATCTCTCCCAGCCCCCTCCCATCTCACCCAGCCCCCTCCCATCTCACCCAGCCCCCTCCCATCTCACCCAGCCCCCTCCCATCTCACATCTCACCCAGCCCCTCCCATCTCACATCTCACCCAGCCCCTCCCATCTCTCCCATCTCACCCAGCCCCCTCCCATCTCACATCTCACCCAGCCCCCTCCCATCTCACCCAGCCCCCTCCCATCTCACCCAGCCCCCTCCCATCTCACCCAGCCCCCTCCCATCTCACCCAGCCCCCTCCCATCTCTCCCAGCCCCCTCCCATCTCACCCAACCCCCTCCCATCTCACCCAGCCCCCTCCCATCTCACATCTCACCCAGCCCCCTCACATCTCTCCCAGCCCCCTCCCATCTCTCCCAGCCCCCTAACATCTCTCCCAGCCCCTCACATCTCTCCCAGCCCCCTCACATTTCTCCCAGCCCCTCACATCTCCCCCAGCCCCCTCACATCTCCCCCAGCCCCCTCACATCTCACCCAGCCCCTCACATCTCTCCCAGCCCCCTCCCATCTCTCCCAGCCCCCTCCCATCTCACCCAGCCCCCTCACATCTCTCACAGCCCCCTCCCATCTCTCCCAGCCCCCTCCCATCTCTCCCAGCCCCCTCACATCTCTCCCAGCCCCCTCCCATCTCTCACAGCCCCCTCCCATCTCACCCAGCCCCCTCCCATCTCACCCAGCCCCCTCCCATCTCACCCAGCCCCCTCCCATCTCACCCAGCCCCCTCCCATCTCACCCAGCCCCCTCCCATCTCACCCAGCCCCCTCCCATCTCACCCAGCCCCCTCCCATCTCACCCAGCCCCCTCACATCTCACCCAGCCCCCTCACATCTCACCCAGCCCCCTCACATCTCACATCTCACCCAGCCCCCTCACATCTCACATCTCACCCAGCCCCCTCACATCTCTCCCAGCCCCCTCCCATCTCACATCTCACCCAGCCCCCTCCCATCTCTCCCAGCCCCCCTCCCATCTCTCCCAGCCCCCTCACATCTCTCCCAGCCCCTCACATCTCTCACAGCCCCCTCACATCTCTCCCAGCCCCCTCACATCTCTCCCAGCCCCTCACATCTCTCCCAGCCCCCTCCCATCTCTCCCAGCCCCCTCCCATCTCTCCCAGCCCCCTCCCATCTCACCCAGCCCCCTCACATCTCTCCCAGCCCCCCTCCCATCTCTCCCAGCCCCTCACATCTCACCCAGCCCCCTCACATATCTCCCAGCCCCTCACATCTCTCACAGCCCCCTCACATCTCTCCCAGCCCCCTCACATCTCTCCCAGCCCCTCACATCTCTCACAGCCCCCTCACATCTCTCACAGCCCCCTCACATCTCTCCCAGCCCCCTCACATCCCTCACAGCCCCTCACATCTCACCCAGCCCCTCACATCTCTCCCAGCCCCCTCCCATCTCACATCTCACCCAGCCCCCTCACATCTCTCACAGCCCCCCTCCCATCTCACATCTCACCCAGCCCCTCACATCTCTCACAGCCCCTCACATCTCTCACAGCCCCCTCCCATCTCTCACAGCCCCCTCAATCTCTCCCAGCCCCCTCCCATCTCTCCCAGCCCCCTCCCATCTCTCCCAGCCCCCTCCCATCTCTCCCAGCCCCCTCCCATCTCTCCCAGCCCCCTCCCATCTCTCCCAGCCCCCTCCCATCTCTCCCAGCCCCCTCCCATCTCTCCCAGCCCCCCTCCCATCTCACCCAGCCCCCTCCCATCTCACCCAGCCCCCTCACATCTCTCCCAGCCCCCTCCCATCTCACCCAGCCCCCTCCCATCTCACATCTCACCCAGCCCCCTCACATCTCACCCAGCCCCCTCACATCTCTCCCAGCCCCCTCACATCTCTCCCAGCCCCTCACATCTCTCACAGCCCCCTCACATCTCTCACAGCCCCCTCACATCTCTCACAGCCCCCTCACATCTCTCCCAGCCCCCTCACATCTCTCCCAGCCCCCTCACATCTCTCCCAGCCCCCTCCCATGTCACCCAGCCCCCTCCCATCTCACCCAGCCCCCTCCCATCTCACCCAGCCCCCTCCCATCTCACCCAGCCCCCTCCCATCTCACCCAGCCCCCTCCCATCTCACCCAGCCCCCTCCCATCTCACCCAGCCCCCTCCCATCTCACCCAGCCCCCTCCCATCTCACCCAGCCCCCTCACATCTCACCCAGCCCCCTCACATCTCACCCAGCCCCCTCACATCTCACATCTCACCCAGCCCCCTCCCATCTCACATCTCACCCAGCCCCCTCCCATCTCTCCCAGCCCCCCTCCCATCTCTCCCAGCCCCCTCACATCTCTCCCAGCCCCTCACATCTCTCACAGCCCCCTCACATCTCTCCCAGCCCCCTCACATCTCTCACAGCCCCTCACATCTCTCACAGCCCCTCACATCTCTCCCAGCCCCCTCCCATCTCTCCCAGCCCCCTCCCATCTCACCCAGCCCCCTCACATCTCTCCCAGCCCCCCTCCCATCTCTCCCAGCCCCTCACATCTCACCCAGCCCCCTCACATATCTCCCAGCCCCTCACATCTCTCCCAGCCCCTCACATCTCTCACAGCCCCCTCACATCTCTCCCAGCCCCCTCACATCTCTCACAGCCCCCTCACATCTCTCACAGCCCCCTCACATCTCTCCCAGCCCCCTCACATCCCTCACAGCCCCTCACATCTCACCCAGCCCCTCACATCTCTCCCAGCCCCCTCCCATCTCACATCTCACCCAGCCCCCTCACATCTCTCACAGCCCCCCTCCCATCTCACATCTCACCCAGCCCCTCACATCTCTCACAGCCCCTCACATCTCTCACAGCCCCCTCCCATCTCTCACAGCCCCCTCAATCTCTCCCAGCCCCCTCCCATCTCTCCCAGCCCCCTCCCATCTCTCCCAGCCCCCTCCCATCTCTCCCAGCCCCCTCCCATCTCTCCCAGCCCCCTCCCATCTCTCCCAGCCCCCTCCCATCTCTCCCAGCCCCCTCCCATCTCTCCCAGCCCCCTCCCATCTCTCCCAGCCCCCTCCCATCTCTCCCAGCCCCCCTCCCATCTCACCCAGCCCCCCTCCCATCTCACCCAGCCCCCTCCCATCTCTCCCAGCCCCCTCCCATCTCACCCAGCCCCCTCCCATCTCACATCTCACCCAGCCCCCTCACATCTCACCCAGCCCCCTCACATCTCTCCCAGCCCCCTCACATCTCTCCCAGCCCCTCACATCTCTCACAGCCCCCTCACATCTCTCACAGCCCCCTCACATCTCTCACAGCCCCCTCACATCTCTCCCAGCCCCTCACATCTCTCACAGCCCCCTCACATCTCTCCCAGCCCCCTCACATCTCTCACAGCCCCTCACATCTCTCCCAGCCCCCTCCCATCTCTCCCAGCCCCCTCCCATCTCACCCAGCCCCCTCACATCTCTCCCAGCCCCCCTCCCATCTCTCCCAGCCCCTCACATCTCACCCAGCCCCCTCACATATCTCCCAGCCCCTCACATCTCTCACAGCCCCCTCACATCTCTCCCAGCCCCCTCACATCTCTCCCAGCCCCTCACATCTCTCACAGCCCCCTCACATCTCTCACAGCCCCCTCACATCTCTCCCAGCCCCCTCACATCCCTCACAGCCCCTCACATCTCACCCAGCCCCTCACATCTCTCCCAGCCCCCTCCCATCTCACATCTCACCCAGCCCCCTCACATCTCTCACAGCCCCCCTCCCATCTCACATCTCACCCAGCCCCTCACATCTCTCACAGCCCCTCACATCTCTCACAGCCCCCTCCCATCTCTCCCAGCCCCCTCAATCTCTCCCAGCCCCCTCCCATCTCTCCCAGCCCCCTCCCATCTCTCCCAGCCCCCTCCCATCTCTCCCAGCCCCCTCCCATCTCTCCCAGCCCCCTCCCATCTCTCCCAGCCCCCTCCCATCTCTCCCAGCCCCCTCCCATCTCTCCCAGCCCCCTCCCATCTCTCCCAGCCCCCCTCCCATCTCACCCAGCCCCCTCCCATCTCACCCAGCCCCCTCACATCTCTCCCAGCCCCCTCACATCTCTCCCAGCCCCCTCCCATCTCACATCTCACCCAGCCCCCTCACATCTCACCCAGCCCCCTCACATCTCACCCAGCCCCCTCACATCTCTCCCAGCCCCCTCACATCTCTCCCAGCCCCTCACATCTCTCACAGCCCCCTCACATCTCTCCCAGCCCCCTCACATCTCTCCCAGCCCCCTCACATCTCTCCCAGCCCCTCACATCTCTCCCAGCCCCTCACATCTCACCCAGCCCCCTCCCATCTCACATCTCACCCAGCCCCCTCACATCTCTCCCAGCCCCCTCCCATCTCACATCTCACCCAGCCCCCTCACATCTCTCCCAGCCCCCTCACATCTCTCCCAGCCCCTCACATCTCACCCAGCCCCCTCACATCTCTCCCAGCCCCCTCCCATCTCACCCAGCCCCCTCACATCTCTCACAGCCCCCCTCACATCTCTCACAGCCCCCCTCACATCTCTCACAGCCCCCTCACATATCTCACAGCCCCCTCACATCTCTCACAGCCCCTCACATCTCTCACAGCCCCTCACATCTCACCCAGCCCCCTCACATCTCTCCCAGCCCCCTCACATCTCATCCAGCCCCCTCCCATCTCACCCAGCCCCCTCCCATCTCACCCAGCCCCCTCCCATCTCACCCAGCCCCCTCCCATCTCACATCTCACCCAGCCCCCTCCCATCTCACCCAGCCCCCTCCCATCTCACATCTCACCCAGCCCCCTCCCATCTCACCCAGCCCCCTCCCATCTCACATCTCACCCAGCCCCTCCCATCTCTCCCAGCCCCCTCCCATCTCTCCCAGCCCCCTCCCATCTCACCCAGCCCCCTCCCATCTCACCCAGCCCCCTCACATCTCTCCCAGCCCCCTCCCATCTCACCCAGCCCCCTCCCATCTCACCCAGCCCCCTCCCATCTCACCCAGCCCCCTCCCATCTCACCCAGCCCCCTCCAATCTCACATCTCACCCAGCCCCCTCCCATCTCTCCCAGCCCCCTCACATCTCTCCCAGCCCCCTAACATCTCTCCCAGCCCCTCACATCTCTCCCAGCCCCTCCCATCTCTCACAGCCCCCTCCCATCTCACCCAGCCCCCTCCCATCTCTCCCAGCCCCCTCCCATCTCTCCCAGCCCCCTCCCATCTCTCACAGCCCCCCTCCCATCTCTCCCAGCCCCCTCACATCTCTCCCAGCCCCTCACATCTCTCACAGCCCCCTCACATCTCTCCCAGCCCCCTCACATCTCTCACAGCCCCTCACATCTCTCCCAGCCCCCTCACATCTCTCCCAGCCCCCTCACATCCCTCACAGCCCCTCACATCTCACCCAGCCCCCTCCCATCTCACATCTCACCCAGCCCCCTCACATCTCTCACAGCCCCCCTCCCATCTCACATCTCACCCAGCCCCTCACATCTCTCACAGCCCCTCACATCTCTCACAGCCCCCCTCCCATCTCTCCCAGCCCCCTCCCATCTCTCCCAGCCCCCTCCCATCTCTCCCAGCCCCCTCCCATCTCTCCCAGCCCCCTCACATCTCTCCCAGCCCCCTCCCATCTCTCCCAGCCCCCTCCCATCTCACCCAGCCCCCTCCCATCTCACCCAGCCCCCTCCCATCTCCGCCAGCCCCCTCCCATCTCACCCAGCCCCCTCCCATCTCACCCAGCCTCCTCCCATCTCACATCTCACCCAGCCCCTCCCATCTCTCCCAGCCCCCTCCCATCTCACCCAGCCCCCTCCCATCTCACATCTCACCCAGCCCCCTCACATCTCACCCAGCCCCCTCCCATCTCACCCAGCCCCCTCCCATCTCACCCAGCCCCCTCCCATCTCACCCAGCCCCCTCACATCTCTCCCAGCCCCCTCACATCTCTCCCAGCCCCTCACATCTCACCCAGCCCCCTCCCATCTCACATCTCACCCAGCCCCCTCACATCTCACCCAGCCCCCTCCCATCTCACATCTCACCCAGCCCCCTCACATCTCACCCAGCCCCCTCCCATCTCACCCAGCCCCCTCCCATCTCTCCCAGCCCCCTCCCATCTCTCCCAGCCCCCTCCCATCTCTCCCAGCCCCCTCACATCTCACCCAGCCCCCTCCCATCTCTCCCAGCCCCTCACATCTCTCCCAGCCCCTCACATCTCTCCCAGCCCCTCACATCTCTCCCAGCCCCTCACATCTCTCCCAGCCCCTCACATCTCTCCCAGCCCCTCACATCTCACATCTCTCCCAGCCCCTCACATCTCTCCCAGCCCCCTCCCATCTCACACAGCCCCCTCCCATCTCACACAGCCCCCTCCCATCTCTCCCAGCCCCCTCCCATCTCTCCCAGCCCCCTCCCATCTCTCCCAGCCCCCTCCCATCTCACACAGCCCCCTCCCATCTCTCCCAGCCCCCTCCCATCTCTCCCAGCCCCCTCCCATCTCTCCCAGCCCCCTCACATCTCTCCCAGCCCCCTCACATCTCTCCCAGCCCCCTCACATCTCTCCCAGCCCCTCACATCTCTCCCAGCCCCTCACATCTCTCACAGCCCCCTCACATCTCTCACAGCCCCCTCACATCTCTCACAGCCCCTCACATCTCACCCAGCCCCTCACATCTCTCCCAGCCCCCTCCCATCTCCCATCTCACCCAGCCCCCTCCCATCTCTCCCAGCCCCTCACATCTCACCCAGCCCCCTCACATCTCACCCAGCCCCCTCACATCTCTCCCAGCCCCCTCACATCTCTCCCAGCCCCCTCACATCTCACCCAGCCCCCTCCCATCTCTCCCAGCCCCCTCCCATCTCACCCAGCCCCCTCCCATCTCACCCAGCCCCCTCACATCTCTCCCAGCCCCTCACATCTCACCCAGCCCCCTCCCATCTCTCCCAGCCCCCTCCCATCTCTCCCAGCCCCCTCCCATCTCTCCCAGCCCCCTCCCATCTCTCACAGCCCCCCTCACATCTCTCACAGCCCCCTCACATCTCTCACAGCCCCCTCACATCTCTCACAGCCCCCTCACATCTCTCACAGCCCCCTCACATCTCTCACAGCCCCCTCCCATCTCACCCAGCCCCCTCCCATCTCACCCAGCCCCCTCCCATCTCACCCAGCCCCCTCCCATCTCACCCAGCCCCCTCCCATCTCACCCAGCCCCCTCCCATCTCACCCAGCCCCCAGCCCCCCTCACATCTCTCACAGCCCCCTCACATCTCACCCAACCCCCTCACATCTCTCCCAGCCCCCTCCCATCTCACCCAGCCCCCTCCCATCTCACCCAGCCCCCTCCCATCTCTCCCAGCCCCCTCCCATCTCTCCCAGCCCCCTCCCATCTTACCCAGCCCCCTGCCATATCACCCAGCCCCCTCACATCTCTCTCAGCCCCCTCCCATCTCACCCAGCCCCCTCCCATCTCTCCCAGCCCCCTCCCATCTCTCCCAGCCCCCTCCCATCTCACCCAGCCCCCTCCCATCTCACATCTCACCCAGCCCCCTCACATCTCACCCAGCCCCCTCACATCTCTCCCAGCCCCCCTCCCATCTCTCCCAGCCCCCCTCCCATCTCTCCCAGCCCCCTCACATCTCTCCCAGCCCCTCACATCTCTCCCAGCCCCCTCCCATCTCTCCCAGCCCCCTCCCATCTCACCCAGCCCCCTCCCATCTCACATCTCACCCAGCCCCCTCACATCTCTCCCAGCCCCCCTCCCATCTCTCCCAGCCCCCTCACATCTCTCCCAGCCCCTCACATCTCACCCAGCCCCCTCCCATCTCTCCCAGCCCCTCACATCTCTCCCAGCCCCTCACGTCTCTCCCAGCCCCTCACATCTCACCCAGCCCCCTCACATCTCTCCCAGCCCCTCACATCTCTCCCAGCCCCCTCCCATCTCACATCTCACCCAGCCCCCTCCCATCTCACCCAGCCCCCTCCCATCTCACCCAGCCCCCTCCCATCTCACCCAGCCCCCTCCCATCTCTCACAGCCCCCTCCCATCTCTCACAGCCCCCTCCCATCTCTCACAGCCCCCTCCCATCTCTCACAGCCCCCTCCCATCTCACCCAGCCCCCTCCCATCTCACCCAGCCCCCTCCCATCTCACCCAGCCCCCTCCCATCTCACATCTCACCCAGCCCCCTCACATCTCTCACAGCCCCCCTCCCATCTCTCCCAGCCCCCTCACATCTCTCCCAGCCCCTCACATCTCTCCCAGCCCCCTCCCATCTCTCCCAGCCCCCTCCCATCTCTCCCAGCCCCCTCCCATCTCTCACAGCCCCTCACATCTCACCCAGCCCCCTCACATCTCACCCAGCCCCCTCACATCTCTCCCAGCCCCTCACATCTCTCCCAGCCCCTCACATCTCTCACAGCCCCCTCACATCTCTCCCAGCCCCTCACATCTCTCCCAGCCCCTCACATCTCACCCAGCCCCCTCACATCTCACCCAGCCCCCTCACATCTCTCCCAGCCCCTCACATCTCTCCCAGCCCCCTCCCATCTCACCCAGCCCCCTCCCATCTCACCCAGCCCCCTCCCATCTCACCCAGCCCCCTCCCATCTCACCCAGCCCCCTCCCATCTCTCACAGCCCCCTCCCATCTCTCACAGCCCCTCACATCTCTCCCAGCCCCCTCACATCTCACCCAGCCCCCTCACATCTCACCCAGCCCCCTCACATCTCTCCCAGCCCCCTCACATCTCTCCCAGCCCCTCACATCTCTCCCAGCCCCCTCACATCTCTCCCAGCCCCCTCCCATCTCACCCAGCCCCCTCCCATCTCACCCAGCCCCCTCCCATCTCACCCAGCCCCCTCCCATCTCACCCAGCCCCCTCCCATCTCACCCAGCCCCCTCCCATCTCACCCAGCCCCCTCCCATCTCACCTAGCCCCCTCCCATCTCACCCAGCCCCCTCCCATCTCACCCAGCCCCCTCCCATCTCACCCAGCCCCCTCCCATCTCACCCAGCCCCCTCCCATCTCACATCTCACCCAGCCCCCTCCCATCTCTCACAGCCCCTCACATCTCTCACAGCACCTCTCACAGCCCCTCACATCTCTCCCAGCCCCCTCACATCTCTCACAGCCCCCTTCCCATCTCTCCCAGCCCCTCACATCTCACCCAGCCCCCTCACATCTCACCCAGCCCCCTCACATCTCACCCAGCCCCCTCCCATCTCACCCAGCCCCCTCCCATCTCACATCTCACCCAGCCCCCTCACATCTCTCACAGCCCCTTCCCATCTCTCCCAGCCCCCTCCCATCTCTCCCAGCCCCCTCACATCTCACCCAGCCCCCTCACATCTCTCCCAGCCCCCTCACATCTCACCCAGCCCCCTCCCATCTCACCCAGCCCCCTCCCATCTCACATCTCTCCCAGCCCCTCACATCTCTCCCAGCCCCCTCACATCTCTCACAGCCCCTCCCACATCTCTCACAGCCCCCTCCCACCTCTCACAGCCCCTCACATCTCTCCCAGCCCCCTCCCATCTCACCCAGCCCCCTCCCATCTCTCCCAGCCCCCTCCCATCTCTCCCAGCCCCCTCCCATCTCTCCCAGCCCCCTCCCATCTCACCCAGCCCCCTCCCATCTCACATCTCACCCAGCCCCCTCACATCTCTCCCAGCCCCCCTCCCATCTCTCCCAGCCCCCTCACATCTCTCCCAGCCCCTCACATCTCACCCAGCCCCCTCACATCTCACCCAGCCCCCTCACATCTCTCACAGCCCCTTCCCATCTCTCCCAGCCCCCTCACATCTCTCCCAGCCCCCTCACATCTCACCCAGCCCCCTCACATCTCTCCCAGCCCCCTCCCATCTCACCCAGCCCCCTCCCATCTCACATCTCTCCCAGCCCCTCACATCTCTCCCAGCCCCCTCACATCTCTCCCAGCCCCTCCCACCTCTCACAGCCCCTCACATCTCTCCCAGCCCCCTCCCATCTCACCCAGCCCCCTCCCATCTCTCCCAGCCCCCTCCCATCTCTCCCAGCCCCCTCCCATCTCACCCAGCCCCCTCCCATCTCACATCTCACCCAGCCCCCTCACATCTCTCCCAGCCCCCCTCCCATCTCTCCCAGCCCCCTCACATCTCTCCCAGCCCCTCACATCTCACCCAGCCCCCTCCCATCTCTCCCAGCCCCCTCACGTCTCTCCCAGCCCCTCACATCTCACCCAGCCCCCTCACATCTCTCCCAGCCCCTCACATCTCTCCCAGCCCCCTCCCATCTCACATCTCACCCAGCCCCCTCCCATCTCACCCAGCCCCCTCCCATCTCACCCAGCCCCCTCCCATCTCACCCAGCCCCCTCCCATCTCTCACAGCCCCCTCCCATCTCTCACAGCCCCCTCCCATCTCTCACAGCCCCCTCCCATCTCTCACAGCCCCCTCCCATCTCACCCAGCCCCCTCCCATCTCACCCAGCCCCCTCCCATCTCACATCTCACCCAGCCCCCTCACATCTCTCACAGCCCCCCTCCCATCTCTCCCAGCCCCCTCACATCTCTCCCAGCCCCTCACATCTCACCCAGCCCCCTCCCATCTCTCCCAGCCCCCTCACGTCTCTCCCAGCCCCTCACATCTCACCCAGCCCCCTCACATCTCTCCCAGCCCCTCACATCTCTCCCAGCCCCCTCCCATCTCACATCTCACCCAGCCCCCTCCCATCTCACCCAGCCCCCTCCCATCTCTCACAGCCCCCTCCCATCTCTCACAGCCCCCTCCCATCTCTCACAGCCCCCTCCCATCTCTCACAGCCCCCTCCCATCTCACCCAGCCCCCTCCCATCTCACCCAGCCCCCTCCCATCTCACATCTCACCCAGCCCCCTCCCATCTCTCACAGCCCCCCTCTCATCTCTCCCAGCCCCCTCACATCTCTCCCAGCCCCTCACATCTCTCCCAGCCCCCTCCCATCTCTCCCAGCCCCCTCACATCTCTCCCAGCCCCCTCACATCTCTCCCAGCCCCTCACATCTCTCCCAGCCCCTCACATCTCTCCCAGCCCCTCACATCTCTCCCAGCCCCCTCACATCTCTCCCAGCCCCCTCCCATCTCTCCCAGCCCCCTCCCATCTCTCCCAGCCCCTCACATCTCTCCCAGCCCCTCACATCTCTCCCAGCCCCTCACATCTCTCCCAGCCCCTCACATCTCACATCTCTCCCAGCCCCTCACATCTCTCCCAGCCCCCTCCCATCTCACACAGCCCCCTCCCATCTCACACAGCCCCCTCCCATCTCTCCCAGCCCCCTCCCATCTCTCCCAGCCCCCTCCCATCTCTCCCAGCCCCCTCCCATCTCACACAGCCCCCTCCCATCTCTCCCAGCCCCCTCCCATCTCTCCCAGCCCCCTCCCATCTCTCCCAGCCCCCTCACATCTCTCCCAGCCCCCTCACATCTCTCCCAGCCCCCTCACATCTCTCCCAGCCCCTCACATCTCTCCCAGCCCCTCACATCTCTCACAGCCCCCTCACATCTCTCCCAGCCCCCTCACATCTCTCACAGCCCCTCACATCTCACCCAGCCCCTCACATCTCTCCCAGCCCCCTCCCATCTCCCATCTCACCCAGCCCCCTCCCATCTCTCCCAGCCCCTCACATCTCACCCAGCCCCCTCACATCTCTCCCAGCCCCCTCACATCTCTCCCAGCCCCCTCACATCTCTCCCAGCCCCCTCACATCTCTCCCAGCCCCCTCCCATCTCTCCCAGCCCCCTCCCATCTCACCCAGCCCCCTCCCATCTCTCCCAGCCCCCTCCCATCTCACCCAGCCCCCTCCCATCTCTCCCAGCCCCTCACATCTCACCCAGCCCCCTCCCATCTCTCCCAGCCCCCTCCCATCTCTCCCAGCCCCCTCCCATCTCTCCCAGCCCCCTCCCATCTCTCCCAGCCCCCTCCCATCTCTCACAGCCCCCCTCACATCTCTCACAGCCCCCTCACATCTCTCACAGCCCCCTCACATCTCTCACAGCCCCCTCACATCTCTCACAGCCCCTCACATCTCTCCCAGCCCCCTCACATCTCACCCAGCCCCCTCACATCTCACCCAGCCCCCTCACATCTCACCCAGCCCCCTCCCATCTCACCCAGCCCCCTCCCATCTCACCCAGCCCCCTCCCATCTCACCCAGCCCCCTCCCATCTCACCCAGCCCCCTCCCATCTCACCCAGCCCCCTCCCATCTCACCCAGCCCCCTCCCATCTCACCCAGCCCCCTCCCATCTCACCCAGCCCCCTCCCATCTCACCCAGCCCCCTCCCATCTCACCCAGCCCCCTCCCATCTCACCCAGCCCCCTCCCATCTCACCCAGCCCCCTCCCATCTCACCCAGCCCCCTCCCATCTCTCCCAGCCCCCTCACATCTCTCCCAGCCCCCTCACATCTCACCCAGCCCCCTCACATCTCACCCAGCCCCCTCACATCTCTCACAGCCCCTCACATCTCTCACAGCCCCTCACATCTCTCCCAGCCCCCTCCCATCTCTCACAGCCCCCTCCCATCTCTCACAGCCCCATCCCATCTCTCACAGCCCCATCCCATCTCACCCAGCCCCCTCCCATCTCACCCAGCCCCTCCCATCTCACCCAGCCCCTCCCATCTCACCCAGCCCCCTCCCATCTCTCCCAGCCCCCTCCCATCTCTCCCAGCCCCCTCCCATCTCTCCCAGCCCCCTCCCATCTCTCCCAGCCCCCTCACATCTCTCCCAGCCCCCTCCCATCTCTCACAGCCCCCTCCCATCTCTCCCAGCCCCTCACATCTCTCCCAGCCCCCTCCCATCTCTCCCAGCCCCCTCCCATCTCTCCCAGCCCCCTCCCATCTCTCCCAGCCCCCTCCCATCTCTCCCAGCCCCTCACATCTCACCCAGCCCCCAGCCCCCCTCACATCTCTCACAGCCCCCTCACATCTCACCCAACCCCCTCACATCTCTCCCAGCCCCCTCCCATCTCACCCAGCCCCCTCCCATCTCTCCCAGCCCCCTCCCATCTCTCCCAGCCCCCTCCCATCTTACCCAGCCCCCTGCCATATCACCCAGCCCCCTCACATCTCTCTCAGCCCCCTCCCATCTCACCCAGCCCCCTCCCATCTCTCCCAGCCCCCTCCCATCTCTCCCAGCCCCCTCCCATCTCACCCAGCCCCCTCCCATCTCACATCTCACCCAGCCCCCTCACATCTCACCCAGCCCCCTCACATCTCTCCCAGCCCCCCTCCCATCTCTCCCAGCCCCCCTCCCATCTCTCCCAGCCCCCTCACATCTCTCCCAGCCCCTCACATCTCTCCCAGCCCCCTCCCATCTCTCCCAGCCCCCTCCCATCTCACCCAGCCCCCTCCCATCTCACATCTCACCCAGCCCCCTCACATCTCTCCCAGCCCCCCTCCCATCTCTCCCAGCCCCCCTCCCATCTCTCCCAGCCCCCTCACATCTCTCCCAGCCCCTCACATCTCACCCAGCCCCCTCCCATCTCTCCCAGCCCCTCACATCTCTCCCAGCCCCTCACGTCTCTCCCAGCCCCTCACATCTCACCCAGCCCCCTCACATCTCTCCCAGCCCCTCACATCTCTCCCAGCCCCCTCCCATCTCACATCTCACCCAGCCCCCTCCCATCTCACCCAGCCCCCTCCCATCTCACCCAGCCCCCTCCCATCTCTCACAGCCCCCTCCCATCTCTCACAGCCCCCTCCCATCTCTCACAGCCCCCTCCCATCTCTCACAGCCCCCTCCCATCTCTCACAGCCCCCTCCCATCTCACCCAACCCCCTCCCATCTCACCCAGCCCCCTCCCATCTCACATCTCACCCAGCCCCCTCACATCTCTCACAGCCCCCCTCCCATCTCTCCCAGCCCCCTCACATCTCTCCCAGCCCCTCACATCTCTCCCAGCCCCCTCCCATCTCTCCCAGCCCCCTCACATCTCTCCAGCCCCCTCCCATCTCTCACAGCCCCTCACATCTCACCCAGCCCCCTCACATCTCACCCAGCCCCCTCACATCTCTCCCAGCCCCTCACATCTCTCCCAGCCCCTCACATCTCTCCCAGCCCCTCACATCTCTCACAGCCCCCTCACATCTCTCCCAGCCCCTCACATCTCTCCCAGCCCCTCACATCTCTCCCAGCCCCTCACATCTCACCCAGCCCCCTCACATCTCACCCAGCCCCCTCACATCTCTCCCAGCCCCCTCCCATCTCTCCCAGCCCCCTCCCATCTCACCCAGCCCCCTCCCATCTCACCCAGCCCCCTCCCATCTCACCCAGCCCCCTCCCATCTCACCCAGCCCCCTCCCATCTCACCCAGCCCCCTCCCATCTCACCCAGCCCCCTCCCATCTCACCCAGCCCCCTCCCATCTCACCCAGCCCCCTCCCATCTCACCCAGCCCCCTCCCATCTCACCCAGCCCCCTCCCATCTCTCACAGCCCCCTCCCATCTCTCACAGCCCCTCACATCTCTCCCAGCCCCCTCACATCTCACCCAGCCCCCTCACATCTCACCCAGCCCCCTCACATCTCTCCCAGCCCCTCACATCTCACCCAGCCCCCTCCCATCTCACCCAGCCCCCTCCCATCTCACCCAGCCCCCTCCCATCTCACACAGCCCCCTCCCATCTCTCACAGCCCCCTCCCATCTCTCACAGCCCCTCACATCTCTCCCAGCCCCCTCACATCTCACCCAGCCCCCTCACATCTCTCACAGCCCCTTCCCATCTCTCCCAGCCCCCTCACATCTCTCCCAGCCCCCTCACATCTCACCCAGCCCCCTCCCATCTCACCCAGCCCCCTCCCATCTCACATCTCTCCCAGCCCCTCACATCTCTCCCAGCCCCCTCACATCTCTCACAGCCCCTCCCACCTCTCACAGCCCCTCACATCTCTCCCAGCCCCCTCACATCTCTCACAGCCCCTTCCCATCTCTCCCAGCCCCCTCACATCTCTCCCAGCCCCCTCACATCTCACCCAGCCCCCTCACATCTCTCCCAGCCCCCTCCCATCTCACCCAGCCCCCTCCCATCTCACATCTCTCCCAGCCCCTCACATCTCTCCCAGCCCCCTCCATCTCTCCCAGCCCCTCCCACCTCTCACAGCCCCTCACATCTCTCCCAGCCCCCTCCCATCTCACCCAGCCCCCTCCCATCTCTCCCAGCCCCCTCCCATCTCTCCCAGCCCCCTCCCATCTCACCCAGCCCCCTCCCATCTCACATCTCACCCAGCCCCCTCACATCTCTCCCAGCCCCCCTCCCATCTCTCCCAGCCCCCTCACATCTCTCCCAGCCCCTCACATCTCACCCAGCCCCCTCCCGTCTCTCCCAGCCCCCTCACGTCTCTCCCAGCCCCTCACATCTCACCCAGCCCCCTCACATCTCTCCCAGCCCCTCACATCTCTCCCAGCCCCCTCCCATCTCACATCTCACCCAGCCCCCTCCCATCTCACCCAGCCCCCTCCCATCTCTCACAGCCCCCTCCCATCTCTCACAGCCCCCTCCCATCTCTCACAGCCCCCTCCCATCTCTCACAGCCCCCTCCCATCTCACCCAGCCCCCTCCCATCTCACCCAGCCCCCTCCCATCTCACATCTCACCCAGCCCCCTCACATCTCTCACAGCCCCCCTCCCATCTCTCCCAGCCCCCTCACATCTCTCCCAGCCCCTCACATCTCACCCAGCCCCCTCCCATCTCTCCCAGCCCCCTCACGTCTCTCCCAGCCCCTCACATCTCACCCAGCCCCCTCACATCTCTCCCAGCCCCTCACATCTCTCCCAGCCCCCTCCCATCTCACATCTCACCCAGCCCCCTCCCATCTCACCCAGCCCCCTCCCATCTCTCACAGCCCCCTCCCATCTCTCACAGCCCCCTCCCATCTCTCACAGCCCCCTCCCATCTCTCACAGCCCCCTCCCATCTCTCACAGCCCCCTCCCATCTCACCCAGCCCCCTCCCATCTCACCCAGCCCCCTCCCATCTCACATCTCACCCAGCCCCCTCCCATCTCTCACAGCCCCCCTCTCATCTCTCCCAGCCCCCTCCCATCTCTCACAGCCCCTCACATCTCTCCCAGCCCCCTCCCATCTCTCCCAGCCCCCTCACATCTCTCCCAGCCCCCTCCCATCTCTCACAGCCCCTCACATCTCTCCCAGCCCCCTCACATCTCTCCCAGCCCCCTCACATCTCACCCAGCCCCCTCACATCTCACCCAGCCCCCTCACATCTCTCCCAGCCCCTCACATCTCTCCCAGCCCCCTCACATCTCTCACAGCCCCCTCACATCTCTCCCAGCCCCCTCACATCTCTCCCAGCCCCCTCCCATCTCTCCCAGCCCCTCACATCTCTCCCAGCCCCTCACATCTCACCCAGCCCCCTCACATCTCACCCAGCCCCCTCACATCTCACCCAGCCCCCTCCCATCTCTCCCAGCCCCCTCCCATCTCACCCAGCCCCCTCCCATCTCACCCAGCCCCCTCCCATCTCACCCAGCCCCCTCCCATCTCACCCAGCCCCCTCACATCTCTCCCAGCCCCCTCACATCTCTCCCAGCCCCCTCACATCTCTCCCAGCCCCCTCCCATCTCACATCTCTCCCAGCCCCCTCCCATCTCACCCAGCCCCCTCCCATCTCACCCAGCCCCCTCCTATCTCACCCAGCCCCCTCCCATCTCACCCAGTCCCCTCACATCTCTCCCAGCCCCCTCCCATCTCTCCCAGCCCCCTCCCATCTCGCCCAGCCCCCTCACATCTCTCCCAGCCCCCTCACATCTCTCCCAGCCCCTCACATCTCACACAGCCCCCTCACATCTCTCACAGCCCCCTCACATCTTTCCCAGCCCCCTCCCATCTCTCCCAGCCCCCTCACATCTCTCCCAGCCCCCTCCCATCTCACCCAGCCCCCTCACATCTCTCCCAGCCCCTCACATCTCTCCTCCCATCTCTCCCTGACCCCCTCATATCTCTCCCAGTACTCCCATCGATGCCTACCTTGTCCGGTAGTAGAATCGCTTGAGTCAGAGCAGGAGCAGCACGGGGAGAGGAGCCGTGAGGTAGCAGCAGACAGGAAGTTCCGGGTCAGGCTGCTAGATGGCGCACCTCCCCTGCAGTCCTGCTCTGACTCTCACAAGTAATTATGTTACCGGCTCATACTTTCAGCCCGGTGCCATATACCATCTCCGCGCAGCTTACCATCTTCCACCGCTGAATATCATCACCCCCTGCCGCCTGTTAGGAAAGTTAGAAATCCCCCCCATCAGGGAGTCCTGGCAGCCCTGTTCGCCACAGTGTCACTGCCAATTCGCCACAAGTGGCGAATGGCGACAGAGATGCCCACCCTGGATTTAAACCTTGTGAAATAATGCATCATTCTGAAATGAATGTGCCCCATGTCACTTATTTATTAAAACTTTACTGCATGGACATTGTACTGTAAGGAAAATAAAAATGCAAGTTTGTAGATACATGGCCATGTGTAATACAGTATGTGTTTTTAATTGAACAAGTAACCAATGGAATTGTGCAACTTTTTACACTAACTTATTGGTTCTCTCATTGAGCAAAAACAGAGTAAAACTTAACTCTCGCCTTATTACTCTTATTCAGTGGTTTGCAGTGAATTGAAGGCAATAATTGAACATTTTTAACTTATTGATGCTGGCAACACATTAACCCTCGTCTTACCCTTATGATGTTCCCAGCAACTCTCAAGGGCTGGCATGCCATGGACGGGTTTTGACGTCATGAGGGGTTATGGCAGTTTTCCAAGAGAGACCCTATACTTCTGTCATGTCATCCGAGAGCCCACAACCACACGAGTGCTGCCCAAACAATCACTATGTGGCGTCTTGCCTGAAATGGTTTTGATACTGTGAAGAAATAATGAGAATTTGGCATGAGAATATACTTTTGTGTACGCGTTGGGCCTGAAGAGAGGGCCCACATAGGACCAGAGGTGGTGAAATAAAGGATAGCAGGATGGAGGACACTTCAGCGACAAAGGGAGCGCGGTGAAGAGTACGAGGCTATTTGAAGTGATCATGGGAGGGGCCTACTGCCACCCCCACAATCACAGGCCCCCACAATCCAACCTTAAAATTAATTTCCATTTGCGGTCGTTCTCACTTCTAATGTTTCATTCACATTTTATTCCCAAAGGCATCGATCGACGGCCCTTATAAAGCGGGCCAGCCCAATTGGGCGGCACAGCCAGTGACCGGGGGGCGCGGCTTGCCCGAACCGGGTTGGCCGCAGTAGAGGCCAGGGGAGGGGCCTGAGGGGTTAAACCTGCGGCCAGGAACAAGGATCGGTCACTTGTTCCTGGCTCGCAACAAATTCCCATCCACCCATCCCGTTGCGTTACCTAGCACCGAGCACTTTCGGCGCGGACTGGGACAGTAGCTATCTCCAGTTGTCATTGTTAATAAACAAAGCCGCAGCCTTTATACCTCCAAAACTGTGTCCTCTCATTGTTTGTTACAGGTAAATAGCTTAAAGGGAGAGGGGGGAAACTCGCGCCTCCCTGGTCATTCACTATCCTGTGAAGGAGTCTTCCCTGTGCTTGACTCTTCTCTAGCAAGGAAAGAAGTCTCAACAGCATTTTGAATAGGAGGAAAGGGCTCCTATTCTGTATTGTTTGAAGTCACTTCCCTATGCTAGAGACGAGTTCAGCTGTAGTCAAATGAATGGCTCTAAAATCTTCAACAACACAGGAAAGCAGGTTTCTAGCATATTGAATAATGGTCTGTAAGAGGCAGATTTCAATTAATGGAAGTGTTCTACATGGTTAAAAAAAAAATGCACATTAAAAAAATAAATAAAACAAAGATGGAAAAGGTGAAATAAAAAGAAACAGACAAAAGTAAATGTGCAAAAACCTGTGGTATTGATTGGAAGTCCGTGGCATGTTTATTGTTCAAGGCCATGTTGTTTTCACTTGTGATGGTCGCCTCCTACTTCTGCAAAGCATATCCCTTTATTACACGTGACAGATATGGAAAGGAAAGCATTATGTTTGAAGGCCCCATGATTCACACTGCATTATAGTCTTCTGAAACCAGTGCCCATGACCTTCAGCATGAAAAAAAAAAAAAGAATGTTCACCTCCATTGTGGTGCGGAGATAAATGCATCTATTTTAGACACAGGAATTAATTCCTTTAGCAAGCTTGAACGTTGGAGTGATGGTGTTATAATGATAACGTGATGTTCAGTCTTTTAAAAACATCCTTGATGCTGTCCAATTAAAACCTTCACTACGGCAGGGATCGTGAAGGCTTCTCAATGCCACATATGGTCATGTTGTGATACATATAGTTACTTTAAATATACGAGTAGTTATGCTGATAAAAGGCGTGCATATTGTCTTGTAATTGCGGGTGAGGTTTCAGGTGTGGTATTTGTTCCCTTTGAAAAACAAACCAGCTGTAATTTTCTGAATCTACAAAATTGGATGATAAACAGTCTACACTGGTGTAATATATGTGGCATAGACTGCTAAATATACCTCTGCTTTCAGTTTCTACATCCGAGAACAATTGTATGCCAAAGAAATGAAAACCCAGTATTAGTAGGGCACGCAAGGAATGATGTTTTCGCTTGGCCATTAAAAACATGCAGTTCAGTTTCTCTCATAACGTTGTCCCCAGGTTATTGCAGTGCAGGGGCGTTAAGGTTGTACGCTTTAGTGCCGAGGCAGTCAATGTTTTTTTTGTCAAGTTCATTACTCCAGAAAAACTGCACTTGGTCACAGCCCTCCTCAATGGCAGGTCATGGTGCTGCGTGGTGGTGCTCACATCGTCTACAGTAGTCACTGCCCAATGAGATTCTTCTGTAATACATCCCGTGTTATGCTCTGTTCCCTCAGTAACATGTTCTGTGACTCCCCTAAGGCCTTGCTCAGACAGGCCGCGTTGCGACGTGCGCACGTCCGTCGTAATTTCTGGGTCGGTGGGAGTTTTCAAACTGAAACCTCCACCGGCGGCAAAGTGCGGAGTTGTCGATTCGAAATTTTACCGCCACAACCAAAATTGAAATTTGTTGCTACTGTTGCGTGACGTGAGCTGGTTCAGCCAACAAAGGCGTACCAGCTCCGTGACATATGCGTTGCGCCCCCAAACGCCGCGACCCAACTCCTGCAGTTTGAACAGAGATCGCTGGGCTGCAGGAGCGCGCGGCGGAGGCGCAACGCAAGCACGCTACTTCAGTGGTCTGTGTGGTGGGGGAGGGGGTCTCTCCTCTCTGGAATCCTTCACTAGATGAGTCCCTCCCTGCTTCCGGTGCACGCTGCCCTTCATTACCCTCTGCTCCCCTCACATTTGTTCCCTGCCTTTCAGGCATCATTGCATGTCTACCAGGTGTCAACATTCTCACTCCTCACAGTTGCATAGTAGATGAAGTTGAAAAAGACATATGTCCATCACGTTCAACCTATGCTACATTTAGGCAGATACTTCTCCTAGATTTGTATTTACAGTATTTTGATCCAGTGGAAGGCAAACAGAAAAACCCCTGTGAAATGTGAAATATTATCCAATAATGTCTCATATGGGGAAAAATAAATTCCTTCCCAACTCCAAATATTGGCAATCAGATACTCCCTGGATCAACATCCTTCCTATGTTTACTTTTTTGGTATATCCCTGTATACCTTTTCTTTCTAAAAGATGTCCAATGTGGAAAAAGATGTCCAACCTTTATTTGAAGATATCTATTGTATCTGCCATCACAGTCTCCATGGGTAATGGATTCCACATTGTAACTGCCCTTACTGTAAAGAACCCTTTCCTTTGTTGTTGGTGAAATCTCCTTTCCTCCAACTAAAGGATGCCCGTGTGTTGTTGTACTGCCCTTGGGATGAATACTCCTCTTTCACGTCCCTGGGCTGCATCCCAAACTAAACCTGAGCGCCGATTGGCTGCCCCTTCAAACGTGATCTGAATAATAAGGGATGGATAGAATTGCTGCAGGGCCCTCTATCAGAAAAACAGCATTCTACACATTGGCCCCTGTCATGTGGCTTGCGGCAAAGGATTATGGGGTGTGAAATTGCAGACTGCAGTTGAAGCTAGTGACGGATCACTGCTGCTTGTGTTTTCTAGAAAGATGGACGTGGACTGTAAAATCATTTTTTTTGTAGTCTATTCAAAACGGTCTGACGGTCCAGATTTGGCCTGCGGTCCAACTTTTGACTACCCCTGCTTTAGTATTACTCACAGTATTACTTTTGTTCCATTTGTGCTGTTGCTATGAGAAGGCTCTACAATTCTTAAACACGTTACAAAATAGTAAATGTACGCTGCAAAGTCTTTTTTTTTTTAATTTTACTTTTAAAAACCCACAGGTATTAATTTTCGAGCTATGTAGGGATTATTATCTGCAAAAAAAATGGGACTATGAAATTTTACAAATACAGCTTTGATGAAACCAAGTTTAGATGGTCTCCAGTTTCCCTCATGGTCATGTTTTCAATATTGGTAGTTTCAATGCAATTTGTGACAATGTCATTGTGTAATGCATGGTACATTAGCTAACATTACCGCAGTCCATGATAGAGGTGTTCAAGAACCAAAGATCATTAGTTCACTGCAGGGAAGCATATAGCAATTTACCATTTGATCCGCTCCTTTTTATGTTTCCAAATACAGAAAACAATGCTTTAGGAAAGGATAGTGCATGCGGCTTGTTAATTGTTATTACATATTGGGCAACCATTGAATTATTCAATAATTACACTGTGCATTAGCTTTTAAGGTAATTACAGTTATTGAAATTGCCAAGGTAAGATTAAAAACTAGTAAAGTCACGAAGAAGCAAGATGTAACCATTCAGAAACAGTAATAATGTAGCCTTGTTTTTCCATCTCGAGCTTTACATTCGGTTCACTGCACGTGTTTCCCAGGACAGAACACGGCGACAAACAAATCCTGCTCATATTGTAATAATATATTATAAATCTGCAAATGTATTTTCTGAGCCACGTTTCCGACCCTTTACGAAGGTAGCAGAGCAGTGTGCCTGCTGTGCAGCATTCATTATGCAGTGTAGCATTGCCTCCGTTCTCTGTTCTCATGTCTTAGGCAGGGGAGGCCAACTCCAGTCCTCAAGGGCCACCAGCAGGTCAGGTTTTCAGGATATCCCTGCTTCAGCACAGGTGACTCAATCCAGTGGCCCACTCTTTGACTGCACCACCTGTGCTGAAGCAGGTATATCCTGAAAACCTCACCTGTTTGTGGCTCTTGAGGACTGGAGTAGGGTGTCCGTCCGTCCGTCCCCCCCCCCCCGCCCTAAGAGACTGGCACCTCGGATAGCACTGTCTGTCATTTTTCTTTTTGCCAAAGTGTTCCCGGACTTCTGTTCTTCAAGATCATTAATAACTGGTAGACTGGCCCGGAATCACAATCTGGGCTGACAGTCTTTGTGTATCCTAAAGCAGCAGTATTTTAAACGCCTCACGTCTGTTGGTTCTGAATGAATACTAGCTATGCTGATTTTCCGTTTGCCAGCTTTAACCATCTGCTTCTCTGTGTTTGTAAGTGCAGCTATTTTAGTTTGAGCTTCTATCGTCTGATTTTCTCAGCGGCCTCCTTAACTCTTTCTCATTGCCAGGACTTCTCTTCTGGTTTTCCGGGCCCTTCTCTGTTCCCCTGCCCTTCTTACCAGGGCCACACATTCTGCAGGAAGCCTTTTTACTGCCTGTGTATAACCCGTGTTCCTCTCTCTGCTTCTCCATTTACAGGACACTTTCCCTGTTTCCTTATCTATTTCTTGCCTGGGTTATCTCATGTGTTTATGGGAATTTGTTATAGGGGTATTTGACATGGCAGTTTTAAGTAATACAATACTTTTGAATGTAGTGAGACCCTGCCGGCTCTAACCCTCCACCCCCCCCTCCTCGCGCCCCCCTTCCTTACCTTGGCTCCGGCGTTCTGACATCACAACGTCACGTGACGATGGCAACGTGAAATCACGTAACCCCGTAGCGTCATTTGACGACGCGTCACCTGAAGCCATCTGAGCCAAGATAAGTGAAGTTACAAAGGCCTTCGCCGCTTCCCCGGCACTTAATTTAAATGCCTTCGGGAAGAGCGCGGGGCGTCTGTAAACACTGCGCGCCCCTCAGTTTGCGCACCCCTGGGCTAGACAATGTTAGACAGTCATTGTATATCCTATTCATTCGTAAATTAAAGGTATAACTGATAACATTCAACATCAATGAGCCTGTGTAACAAAAAGGAAGAGCGTGTGTTTAAATGCAATTTTTTTCTTTCTATTATTCTGAGAGATTAATGGCACTTTTAATGCTGGCAGAGGTTTTTGTAACGAACAGAAGAGGGAAGTGATGAACAGTGACACCGGATTTGAAACATAGCTTTAATATATTTATTTTCTAATCCCTCAACTCCTAATATGGGCAAATCATTCATTTATGACCCAAAGTTGCAGAATACTTTCATTCATTATCCGGGAGGCAAACTCAAAATGCCTGTCAGTGTTAGTTTAACAGCCGTATTAACTTTATGAATAGTCCTAAAGTTTTTAGTCTTCTGATATTGCGTTTGTTTTACTTCCAATACAGTTTAAGATATAGATTTTATCAAGTTAAGTGCTTGGAAGTGAAATTGCATAATTTGTCTAATAAGACTTCACAGTTGCTATTTTCAATTATTCGGTATTACAGACTTTATGTGGTTTAAAATTACAGTCTGATAAGATTAACAATGGCTTCTACTACCCACTGAGCTTGTTATGCTCCGGAGGGAATGCGCTTCTTGAGAAATGTGTGTTGTAATCTTGTGCAGACATAATTCAGTAACTCTCCCACAAAATATTGGCTGAAGTTCTGGCATAAGCCACCAATACTCCCAGAAAAGGGAATACATTCTTGTATCCCTTCCAACTGAAACATTTCTTAAGTAAAATCAGACTAAAATAACATTTTGTGTCAACACACACTTCTTGTCCATTTAATGGCAGTCTAACTTCTTTTCCCAATGTGTTATCGGTGGGGAATTTTGAGTTGCAGTATGCAGTGCAGACTAATAGCTGCACATTATACCCGCATACGTCTAAGGCCTCGGCCATGTTACTTGCTTGCTGGCGGAAGCGCGCTGAGGCGCGCTCCCGCTCAGCACTGAGCCCCTACAGCCGCAATTAGAGCGGCTTTAGTAGGGGCTCACCTGCGCTTACGCGCGCTTGCGGAAGCGCAGGTCTTGGGGGAATTTAAAATTCCCCCGCTTGCCGGCGAGACAGGCCGGTCACGTGAGCGGTTCGCCCAATGAGGGCGAACCAGCTCCGTGACGTCACTGGCCCGCCCCCGGCCAGTGACGCGACCGCCCCCGGACCGCCCCCGGACCGCCCCCTGACGGCTGCTGAGAGCGCTTGCGGTAAGCAACCGCAAGGCCAGGGAAAGCACCCGCTTTCCCTGCGCCTCAGCGCGCCTCAGCACGCCAGCAGGGACCGTGGACTCGGCCTAAGGCTGCGCTGACAGCGACGCGACTTCGCGGCAAAACAAATGCATTGCCGCCGTCACGTGCGCTTATAGTAAGCGCGACGCGACGGATTGGTCGCGATCGCTGGTAGTCATCTCTATTTGAATTTCGGTCGACTGTCGCCCGACCGTTTGCGGCACTATAAGCGTAGCCTTACAGAACGTTGCCATGCAAAGCCAAAGTTTCTGGGTAGCGCCCCCCATATATGTGATTATTGTACAGGTGTAGCAAGACATGCTGACCCCAGCGCCGCGGCCAAGAAAGGCCACAGCGCTGGGTACAGTGTCTTCCACCGTTGCGCGGCAGGGAGTCCATGCTTCTGGGACTGACACCCCCGCAGCGTTAATCCATCTGGGCCGCGAGCAGCCTCGGCAAGACAAAAACCGTAAGTGGTACATCTGTAGTTGAACACAAGACGAGATGGAATATCAAATGGAAATGCAATATGGCAGAGCAGGACAGCACAACTGGGTATTAACGTTTTCTTTGTGCTCACATTTGTACACAATTGCAATGTTTGTGGCTTGATTTCCTTGTAAATAGAAGAAATTGGTCTAAAAGACCAAAATATCCGGAGCTCTCAAAACAGTAATAGTGTTGTCACGCTGGAATCAAATGCTGTAATACAAACCACGCACTTGCAGACTTTATAAGTGCTTTTTTCAATGTCTCACGCAAAATGGCAATAAAGGGTTAAATTCAATAACCACTCGTATACAGCAGGCAATGGTTGCTTTACTCACGCAACTTCAGACCGGTGAGACCCAATCAAACCGGAGCCCCGATCCTTCACATTTGGTGGCGGTTCCCCTGCGAAGATCTTGGAGGTAGGTAAGCGCGGCGTCACTCGTGATAATAGTCACCGGGTGTTGGTCAGGCGATCACGCTGACTCCATGGCACCCTGCGTGATGTCATCGCCGTCCATATGCGCGTCCTCCTCAGCTCAGGAATCGCCGAAATCCTCCAAGGGGTAGGTTGCCGTGAACAATAAGGCAGGAAAAGCCTCTGCACAGCGTATGCAGACCGGCGCGCATCCAGGCAGGTTATCAGCAAGAGAGTATATCCACGTAGGAGCCGAAGCACAGCCACACCAATGGAGAATAGGACACAAAAGTTCTTTCAAGAATTTATTGGCTAAAAAGGCACAAGGACAGACATCCTAATAGCACTCTGACATGTTTCACTCTTCATGAGTAGCACTCTTTGATAAAGCGCCCTGTGCGTGAAACATGTCAGAATGCTATTAGGATGTCTGTCCTTATGCCTTTTAACCAATAAATTCTTGAAAGAACGTTCGTGTCCTATTCTCCATTGGTGTGGCTGTGCTTTGGCTCCTACGTGGATATACTCTCTTGATTTCCTTGTATATGTAGCCAGGTCACCTGTTTCCCCCTTCGTCCTCCTAGGGAGCCTCCGTGGCCAGGAGAGATGCCGGGTGCTGCCGGAGGCCAGCGGCAGACCCGACGGCCATCCCAAGGGTGGGGGCCGTTGCAGGGAGCGGTGCGCTGTCTCCGCGAGCGGGCCGGTTGCCGGGGACGCGATCGGGCCGTTGCTAAGGCCACGGTCGCGTCTCTAAGGTCCCGGCGGCCGGCGAAGAGAGCGCCGCCATTACTCCACCACTCGCGCATGCGCAGTGATCGCGCGAGTGTAGGAGCCAGCCAGGAGAGTCGCGCGAGAGGTAGGGAGAGATTGCGGCGGCCATTAGGGGTTAGTGTAAGTACAGGGAAGGCACGCCCGCGGCCCCAATGTTATTGCAGGTGCCCAGGGACTACAATTCCCATAGTGCTTAGCGAGGGAGGCACCAGGTGCCTCATAGGAGCCAATAGGGCTGTAGGACTGCCAGGAGGAGAAGTGGATACATTTGGCGGGCTTGCAGCTACGTGGAGGAGTCAGAGTCAGGAGCCCAAGGAAGGAAGGAGGTAGGGTGCAGGAGCCGGAGACTCCCTGCACTAAGGCCCTAGTTAACCCTGTATTACCCCAGGTTAGTGAGTGTTGCCAGGGATAGTCTCAGAGAGGGACCCTGTCACTCATGGTAGTCAGAGCTGGGGAATAGCCAGGGATAAAGGGGGCTTAGGTTAGTCTGCAGAGCGTTGCGGCAGGCGTTTAGGTGAATTAGTGGCACGAGACAGCTGGGGGGTTCATAGCGGTAACCAGTCCGGGGAGCCATAGCCCAGGGTCCGTGTTGCGAGTGACGAGGCAACTGGGGGGGTTCATAGCGGTAACCAATCCGGGGAGCCATTGCCCAGGGCGGCGTTGCGCGTAGTACGAGGCAACTGGGGGGGTTCATAGCGGCAACCAATCCGGGGAGCCATGGCCCAGGGCCCGTATTATGAGTAGGGTGGGTACAAGACCTACCTATATAGGATAGGCAACCCCGAATGCCCTAGGAGATTGACCCTTAAGCCACTTAAGGATGCTGTGCTATAGGGACGGCCTGTAGTGCAGGGTGTGTCACGTTGCTGTATCGTTAGAGAGGGACTCAGCGGATGCTGCGGTTCCAGTGACGGAGTTCGGACCCACGTTGGGGGTCCACAGAGAATATCGCCAGGATAGGATCAGACGGATTCATCACGCGTCTGACCCTTTGTGAAGCGTTGCTGATCCGAGCACTGGAGTGCTTGGCAGGTATCTACAGTTCTAAGTGCACCACCGGGCCCTTAGCTTAATAGTGACTGCGCAGTCACCCATTGACTCTCTGCAAGAGTACGGGACATTGGGTGGGGTTCTTTGGACACTGGGTGGGATCACCTAGTGTTGGGGAATCGTCCTGCGAGACATCACGGTTAGTGTCTCCTCCTGAGAGGGACACAGGTTATGTTATGAATGTGATGTGTCGTATTACATGTTAGTAAAGTCCTTAGTTATTATACCCCATTGTGTATGTGATCATTGTGTTTGTCCTGCGAGGATCCACTCCCCCTCTGGTGGGAGCCATCGCAGGTGGAGGCGCTGCACCTATTGTAAGTGGTTGTCCATAGTATTGTAATTGCCCCAGGTTCCCCGTGGCGGAAGCTCAGCCCTCCTGTGAACCAACAGGTAACGCACCACACACACCTGGTAACACGTATGTTCTCCGCACCCCCACTGTATATGCGATTGGGAGGGGTGGAATACCCGTTACATATATTTGGCAGAAACATACCATTGTTAGTGGGTTAGCGTGGGGTACTATTTCTTTGTTCAACATTGTGTTGGTGAAGATTCTTCTTGTTTTGTGATCATTGTGGTTGCCTTCCGCATTAGAGGTACATTATATATGATCCAGATTAATATTTCATATACTGTAAGCATCTTCTTTTCCACAAATCTGTGTGTGGCCTTTAAATGTCAGCTACAGTACATTCAATTGTTTATTGTTTTAATTGTTTGTTGCATAATAATTTAATTGGGTCTAAGCAAGATGCAAAATATATTGACCATTTCACTGCTGAATAAGGGCAGGTCCATACTGCTGCAGACGATCACATTGCCTAAAGGCATTAATTGCGCCCGTGCGGGCGGAGACAGGAGTGGGCGCACGTTGCGCGAGAAATCCGTTGAAACTGATTTCTCGGCGCGACAGCCTGGTCACGTGAGCGGTTCGCCCAATGAGTGCGAACAAGCTCCGTGACGCCCCCCACAGCACGTCTACCATGGCCCGCAAACGCACCCGCTTCATGCGGGTGACGTCACAGCCTCTGCGCGGGCGAAGGCTGTATGGCCTTGGCCTTGGGCCGTAGGTATCATTGCTGTACAAAAAAATCCCATTAGGTACCTTCCTATTACCATCAGCAGGTGTTTAGCATCTTAAAGATGCCTCAAATTGATCGTGGGTCTTAGAGAACTTTTGTAAAAATAGAATTATTTGTCCTGCAGCCGCCATTTCAAATATGCTGTTACAAATGTAAGCTCACAGCTAAATACTTATTTCTTCTGGTGCTAGAGAGAAATACAATCCTGGGAAGAATGTAAACAGTGACCTTGACGCCCATTTTTTTTAGTTTTGATATATATATTTTTTCAACATATACAGTATAGCAGTCATGTCAAAATCCACTCCTGATAAAACCAGAGTTGTAGGGAACACCTAAATAATGAGTTTTAAAATCACTTTAGTTCATTAGGCTGCGATATATAGTGCAATGTAGTTGCCAATAGTGTGCGTGACCGCTCGGAAGCGCAACGACGCGACTGCGTTTCGGAAAGACAAAATATTTTGTCTTTCCAAGCAACGGGTGCGTCACGTCGCCCTCTTTCACCAGGAGTGGGGTGAACTCTTTCCCATGCACATAGCCACCATTAATAAGTGGGAGATTCATTTATCTTTGAGGGTAGCTCATTTATTGGTAAGCTTAAAAATATCAAACACGTATTCAATATTTTCTATGTTTTAAAAGATGCATATTCTCCTCATTTTTGGCTTTCATGTTTTTGTTTGGCTCTTAGCCGAGTTTATTTATTTTTTCCCACAATGAAGTTTTCAGGACCCAGTCTCACAGTTTCTGGATATAATTCGTGAGTTGGTTGATCGGAGTGAAAATCATTAGCTGTTTATGCAAGGGATGCCATGAGCAGTGATTGCACTCTTGTCTTAGGGACCACCCATTAGGAATTGTACAGTATCACCATTTTCTGCAGATATGAGTAAAGTAGACCTGCTTTCCAGGGAGCGTCTCTGTCTTTTGCCCCTCCCCTGCCCAATCGCTAATGTGTAATGGGTTTTGCAAAGTATTTTACGATTTTAGCATTTGATATACAGCTGAAATTGGACCACTAGTGCGGAAGCAATTGCACATACGGTACACAAAATGGGGCTGAAGATTTGGCAGGGAATTGATGAACATTCGCATATTCTGTGATATCTTAGCTTTCTATAACGGAGCTACTCTATTATTTGGAGACCTAGATCTTCATCTGAATGTAGGGTGAGCTCATACCAATCTAAAGTCAATTTTATACCTTTCAAGTTCTGGTAGAAAAAAAATTGTATCCATATGAAGGCGTAAGATAGTAGGGGGAAAAGGTCAGATATTTACAATTTTTTACTTATGGCAAATTGTAATGGCTTTGGCTTTCCTGGAAGAAAACCCATTATAGATTCTCGAAAGGTCTGAACTCAGTTGTCCAGATTGACACAATGCTTGGTCATCTCTACTGGATTCACTTGCCAGATAATGGTGGAATAAAATGTTTATAGCTGTAAAGAAAACTTTTGAGAGCCTGTGCATCCTGCCACTCAGAAAAAGGTAGGTAGATAAAGATTCGTAAGAAGCATGCAGGGTGTTCTATACTGCTCCATCAACAGGAAATGTGCAGCTTGAACAGCCTGAGCGCAGGCTATAAAGTTAATATCTAGTCAGGAATCAGATTTTTATTCATTTTGAGTGGCGGAAATCCGGAGAAAGTGTAAGGCCGTGCGGTTAGTGCCCGCGACCGGCGACGCAACGGGTGACGTCAGCCGTCAACGCTAGCGAAAGTTATATTTTGCTTTGCGGCGGCGGCGCGGGCTTTCTGGCATTTGATTGGTTCAGAGGCTGTCAGAGGCGACAGTTCTTGAAAAATCTAATATTGCAGGCTTCCAAATTTGGCGATACTCCGTCGCTCCGCCGCGCTTACTATAAGCGCACGCGGCGGCAATGTATTTGTTTTTGGCTGGCGACGCCCGTCGCTGGCGCTATACGCATGGCTTTGCGTTGATGGACTGTTGGACAAAACCGCCTGTTTAGGATTGTTGTATCATGACAAGCTCCCTTTTTACTTCCTGCCTTCTCTTCTGGCTTCATGCAACCTCACGGTTCAATAGATTTATTTAAATGTTCATTTCAGGTCTTTTTTATTTTTATTTTTTAAAATCTAGAAATGGCATCTGACAAATTCTTACGCTGCTCGGAAACCATAAATGTTGATATGCTGACTCGTTGCAGGATTCGGGTGCCACGACTGACATCACTGTGTGTGTGTGTGTGTGTGTGTGTGTGTGTGTGTGTGTGTTGCCGAGAGTAATGCTGCTTGCTCAAGTTTTTCTCAACTATTCTGAGTACCGACATGCAGCATTTAAAAAAATGATACCCTCTCTAATTCTGAAAATGTATTTGCTTTCATTATTTGTCTGGAAACCAGTTACCCCCTTATATTTTACATCAATATTGGGGGATAATGCCCATTTGCCTCTATTCCTCCCTAGTCCATTCCTATAAATAGAATGTTTAGTCTACTTTGGGCCAACAACAGATACTGTACCTAGATACTGGTTTCTCTGTCAAAATACAGGGCAGCCGCTGCATTAGATATAGTCTATCCTCATTAGCAATATATGAATTTGTAATCTCCACCATAGTTTTGTGTCTTCCTTTTTTTGTTTTTGTTTAAGCACTACAGCTGGGATTGAACAATGTAGTCACATGCTGTTGTCATTTAAATTAATTATTCTGAACTTTGTGTCTTATAAAGGAAAGTTTGTGTTGGTAGAATAATAATTAGACTATGAGCCGTTCATCTGTGCTAGATCTATGATTTCTCTCATGAATATGCTGTAAAAGACTTTTGTTTCCTACTTCAGTGTGCCATGTATTGACTGGAATACAGTATTCCCTGGAAGTCTACGGTGGTCGCCTTTTCTTTGCTACATATTCTTGCTTGACGACTCGATGCAGTATTTTCTGCTCTGCCTAGCAAAATCTGTAACTACATTTTCTGGCCAAATAGGACCTGAATCATTTTCCGTTGTCCTGATCTCTGCTTTGGTAAAATTATTTGGGGATTTTGGAGGACTGAACGCAGTTGAATATAAAAAAAGACTTCTGATGTATTACTCTTAATATCTCACAGGGCCTTTTGGTTTTGTTTATCGATTTTGTGTTTTGTAGTAGTTTTTTCCTCCCAAAAATACTTACTTGCTGCTTTCATGTCACCCACTAATTGTTTAAGCCTTAAGCATGACATACGTACAGTCCAGCAGTGCAGTCATGTACAGTAATATGCTCCAATTCATGTGTACAGTACCCTAGCACAGCTGGGAATCCTACAGAGAAACAAATGCTTCGTAGATGTTGGCAAAGTGGATCCATTATCAATGAATAGTTGGTAAGATGTGCTGAGGCAGCTCCCTACACATTGTACTGTTCGCCATCTGGTCTTGCACGACCTTTCCCACACAATACAATTGCGTAATGCTGCCAGGGTAAGGCTGCGTCCAGGGTGGCGCTGAGCTGGTGCGGGCGCTCACGCTGACCGCGATGAGACACATTGAGACAATGTGTGTGGCCTGCGTGAGCTCCCCCCTGCGGGTGCCCGTGAGCTCCCCCCTGCGGGTGCCCGTGAGCTCCCCCCTGCGGGTGCCCGTGAGCTCCCCCCTGCGGGTGCCCGTGAGCTCCCCCCTGCGGGTGCCCGTGAGCTCCCCCCTGCGGGTGCCCGTGAGCTCCCCCCTGCGCGTGCCCGTGAGCTCCCCCCTGCGCGTGCCCGTGAGCTCCCCCCTGCGGGTGCCCGTGAGCTCCCCCCTGCGGGTGCCCGTGAGCTCCCCCCTGCGGGTGCCCGTGAGCTCCCCCCTGCGGGTGCCCGTGAGCTCCCCCCTGCGCGTGCCCGTGAGCTCCCCCCTGCGCGTGCCCGTGAGCTCCCCCCTGCGCGTGCCCGTGAGCTCCCCCCTGCGCGTGCCCGTGAGCTCCCCCCTGCGCGTGCCCGTGAGCTCCCCCCTGCGGGTGCCCGTGAGCTCCCCCCTGCGGGTGCCCGTGAGCTCCCCCCTGCGGGTGCCCGTGAGCTCCCCCCTGCGGGTGCCCGTGAGCTCCCCCCTGCGGGTGCCCGTGAGCTCCCCCCTGCGGGTGCCCGTGAGCTCCCCCCTGCGGGTGCCCGTGAGCTCCCCCCTGCGGGTGCCCGTGAGCTCCCCCCTGCGGGTGCCCGTGAGCTCCCCCCTGCGGGTGCCCGTGAGCTGCAGTCGGAGCTCAGATTCAGGAGTTTCAAAATTTTGAATCTGTAGCTCCAATTTCAGATCACATGACCAAACTTACCCAATCAGAGGACAGCAAGGTATAACCAATGCAATACAAGCATTGGGGGCTTGCATTGGTTGCTGTCCTCTGACACGGGGGGCGGGAACGAAACTGGGGGACGGTGACACAAAACAGGGGGGGGGGGACACACGAAACGGGGTGGGGAGACACAAAACGGAAAACGGAGAGATGTGAACAGAGCGGGGAGGGGTAAAACGGAATGGTGGTGGTAGTGGTAGTGGTAGTGGTGGTGGGGGGGCAAACTGAGTGGTGGTGGGGCAGGGGGGGCAAACGGAGTGAGGGGGAAGGAGGGTGAGAGCAGAGGGAAGGGGGGGTTAGAGGGGAGGGAAGGTGGGAGAGGGGAGGGTCGGGGAGAGGGGGAGGGGTAGAGCGCAGGGAGGGCGGGAGAGGAAGGAGAGGGGAGGAGGGGGGGTGAGAGCAGGGGAAGAGAGAGGGGAGAGGGGATATATATTTATATATATATATCTATATTTATATATATCTATATCTATATATAGATATATAGATATATATATATATACAGTGGTCGACAAATCACCAAAAAATCTACTCGCCGAACAAAAAAATCTACTCGCCACCTAGTACCACACGTGTGCTGCTTGGGCCAATAGGCGCTCGCCACGATGTTAAATCCACTCGCCCGGGGCGAGCAAATGTATAGGTTTGTCGAACACTGTATATATATATATATCTATATATATATAGATATATATATATACAAATATATGTATGTATGTTACTGCAATACACGCCCCCCGCCCCCCGTCGCTTGCAAATTTCTTCTAGCAGGACAAGATTGGTCTCCTGCTTACATGCACGTGACGTCACTGTGCATGAGCGCCAGCTCGCTCGCTCTGCTCTTCTCTTCATCCTGGACGAGGCCTAAGAGAGGTGTTCCAGTTGGCACAAGGCTTTCATAGTGCTCCATCTACTCGCTGTGTGTTCTTCCATAATGCACAATGCTATTTAATGTACCACGTGATAACGTGAACTGTAGGTATTTACTGTTTTGGTTGGGATATGATAATGGACCTTCTTACCCTTTCTTTCCTGAATAAGACCTATTATGTGGAAAAGGTTGGTGGCAAAGGGTTATCAGGCTGCATGTATGTGGAATCGCGCTGTATATGAGAATCCAGAAGGGACTTTGCATCTGTGCTTTTCTTTCTATAGAGAAGTTAAATAATAAAACAGATGGATGACAATCAATACAAAATACAGTATTATGAACATAAGTGGGTTTGCCCAAGTACAGTGATAGTTGAGTAGAGTGTAGTAGAAATAGAAGTTAATATGAGCAAAACACCCAGGAATTGGTAGAATAGAAAAGGGACATTTGACTACATCGTCTTTTTACAAATATGGAGTCACTTCTGCTGCTGCAACACAAATGAACGCTACTTTCTGATCCTCATTTCCTGCCGCCAGGCACCAGAAACCTAATGTGGCAGCTGTATTTTACAATGGCTGAAAACAACAAATGAGAGGGCTGAAAAGACTTCCCATTCTCACAGAACAGCTGCTTACTAGTAGATGACCCGCCCATTAAAATGCTTCTAATTGTATGTGCGCCAAGCAGCATGCCACCACTGTCCTTTGTGAAGCACAATGCAGCATTACTATCTCTCTATTAGTTGTTGCTGGATTCTAGCAAGAACTTTAGAACGTGCCAATATAATCAGCTGTGCAAAGCAGAATCACCACACAGCTAGGATTGCTGGACCAATCAAGCATTGAAGGGGTTTATTGTGAGTGCCTGAAGCTTTAAAAGTAATATGGATAGGAGTGTGTGGACAGTGAAGTATGAATTAAATTGATCTTGCATTCTTTCTGTCAAGATTTTCTCTGTATAGTTTTTCTAGAAAAGCCGTCTGCTTTTCCCATTCCCCCACAGTAAGCGAACCCGTTGTCATTTTCTTCAGGTTATTATATTTGAGAACTTTGCTGTGCGTTGCTGCCCCCTCTAGCGGAGGTGGGGTTAATGTAATACAGGGACTGATGCTTAATATATTACAGAGAGATGGTGTCTGCTCCATTGTCAAATAGTGTTCCTCTTTTCATTAGGTGGCCGCTTAAGAGCACTCCATATTCCGTAAGAAATAAATCCCTCACAAGATGCAGAAAACAAACATGTACTGTATGATGAAGCTGCGCACGCCCATCTGCTTCTTATGGATAAGAGTGCTTCAACCCTTTCAAAAATATGCAGCCTCACAATGTTAAACCACCATAGGAAATAACTTTTAAAATATCAAGTGCCAAACCAACCCCCTTGCTCAATACTCAATAAAACGCTAATGAATCCTGGTTTTCCCCGACTCCAGTGAATATCCACGTAGACAATATATGTAAAAATGTGTATTCAGGTTTGTGTCTCGTGTCTATCTCTCTCTCTCTCTGTGTCTGCCTCTCTCTGTGAGTCTGGAGTCTGTCTCTCTCTGTGAGTCTGTCTCTCTCTGTGAGTCTGTCTCTCTCTGTGAGTCTGTCTCTCTCTGTGAGTCTGTCTCTCTCTGTGAGTCTGTCTCTCTCTGTGAGTCTGTCTCTCTCTGTGAGACTGTCTCTCTCTGTGAGTCTGTCTCTCTCTGTGAGACTGTCTCTCTCTGTGAGTCTGTCTCTCTCTGTGAGTGTCTCTCTCTGTGAGTCTGTCTCTCTCTGTGAGTCTGTCTCTCTCTGTGAGTCTGTCTCTCTCTGTGAGTCTGTCTCTCTCTGTGAGACTGTCTCTCTCTGTGAGACTGTCTCTCTCTGTGAGACTGTCTCTCTCTGTGAGACTGTCTCTCTCTGTGAGACTGTCTCTCTCTGTGAGACTGTCTCTCTCTGTGAGACTGTCTCTCTCTGTGAGACTGTCTCTCTCTGTGAGACTGTCTCTCTCTGTGAGACTGTCTCTCTCTGTGAGTCTGTCTCTCTCTGTGAGTCTGTCTCTCTCTGTGAGTCTGTCTCTCTCTGTGAGTCTGTCTCTCTCTGTGAGTCTGTCTCTCTCTGTGAGTCTGTCTCTCTCTGTGAGTCTGTCTCTCTAGTCTGTCTCTCTCTGTGAGTCTGTCTCTCTAGTCTGTCTCTCTCTGTGAGTCTGTCTCTCTCTGTGAGTCTGTCTCTCTCTGTGAGTCTGTCTCTCTAGTCTGTCTCTCTCTGTGAGTCTGTCTCTCTAGTCTGTCTCTCTCTGTGAGTCTGTCTCTCTCTGTGAGTCTGTCTCTCTCTGTGAGTCTGTCTCTCTCTGTGAGTCTGTCTCTCTCTGTGAGTCTGTCTCTCTCTGTGAGTCTGTCTCTCTCTGTGAGTCTGTCTCTCTCTGTGAGACTGTCTCTCTCTGTGAGACTGTCTCTCTCTGTGAGACTGTCTCTCTCTGTGAGACTGTCTCTCTCTGTGAGACTGTCTCTCTCTGTGAGTCTGTCTCTCTCTGTGAGTCTGTCTCTCTCTGTGAGTCTGTCTCTCTCTGTGAGTCTGTCTCTCTCTGTGAGTCTGTCTCTCTCTGTGAGTCTGTCTCTCTCTGTGAGTCTGTCTCTCTCTGTGAGTCTGTCTCTCTCTGTGAGTCTGTCTCTCTCTGTGAGTCTGTCTCTCTCTGTGAGTCTGTCTCTCTCTGTGAGTCTGTCTCTCTAGTCTGTCTCTCTCTGTGAGTCTGTCTCTCTAGTCTGTCTCTCTCTGTGAGTCTGTCTCTCTCTGTGAGTCTGTCTCTCTCTGTGAGTCTGTCTCTCTAGTCTGTCTCTCTCTGTGAGTCTGTCTCTCTAGTCTGTCTCTCTCTGTGAGTCTGTCTCTCTCTGTGAGTCTGTCTCTCTCTGTGAGTCTGTCTCTCTCTGTGAGTCTGTCTCTCTCTGTGAGTCTGTCTCTCTCTGTGAGTCTGTCTCTCTCTGTGAGACTGTCTCTCTCTGTGAGACTGTCTCTCTCTGTGAGACTGTCTCTCTCTGTGAGACTGTCTCTCTCTGTGAGACTGTCTCTCTCTGTGAGTCTGTCTCTCTCTGTGAGTCTGTCTCTCTCTGTGAGTCTGTCTCTCTCTGTGAGTCTGTCTCTCTCTGTGAGTCTGTCTCTCTCTGTGAGTCTGTCTCTCTCTGTGAGTCTGTCTCTCTCTGTGAGTCTGTCTCTCTCTGTGAGTCTGTCTCTCTCTGTGAGTCTGTCTCTCTCTGTGAGTCTGTCTCTCTCTGTGAGTCTGTCTCTCTCTGTGAGTCTGTCTCTTTGTGTGTCTGTGTGTGTGTGTGTGTACACATTTATATATACAGTTCAAACCCATTATAACGCGATCCGTTACAACGCGAAGCCGCTTATAACGCGATGCAAGTGCGGCTCCCAGTTTTTGTATTTATGAATACTTTACAACACGATTATTGGTATCTTAAGTACTTGATTGTACAATGCATACAAATGTACATTATTTCTAACGCGATCCGCTTATAGCGCAATGTGATTCTTTGGACCCCAAGCCCAGCGTTATAAGGGGGTTGAGTTGTAATTAGTAAATTGAAGAGTGCACTCACATAAATGGTTACAATTTCCCAGACTTTTTAAACGAATAAGATTTTTTGTTAGAAAAATAAACTCACCCCTGTCTTGGGACCTTAAACAGGTAAAACGAGTGAAGGTCACAACACCACTTATATCCCCAGTGAGACACAAGTGAAAAAAAAAAGAATATTGGTTTGAAAACCAGCTGCCCAGCTGTTGGCTGTGCTGCTAGGCAACCAGCGTACACATGCCATGTGTATAAAGTGGGTGCAGGTGAGGCCAGAACTCGTACAACGAATAATATAAAGTGGGAACGCGGGCAGGGGATCAATAAAGGAGAAGCCTATTGCTATAAAAAAGGTATAAAGTAACTATCGCTGGCTAAAAAGTATCAAAAGGCTTTAATGAATAGATTCACTTCTATAATGTTCTGGTGTCCTTATTTATGCACTACTGTACACTTGGTATCGGTTTTATATTTACCAAAAAGACATCAATATAAAAGTATTGGAAAGATTGGCATACATGAGTTTAGGTGGAATCCAAATAAATGCTATTTACTTAAAAATCCCCGTGAGTTCCCTGTGGTCTATATATAGATTCCTGTGGACAGGTGATACTTTTTTTTTTTTTGGTTTATACATAAATAATTTTTTCTTGACCTATTCTCTGCTAAAACCCCTCTCTCTCCATATATACACAGTAATTCCTTTTTACAGTTGCATTATTAATATTGGTGTTTGAAGTTGTTTACGTGGTATGAGAAGTATTGGTTCTCAACCTCTAGCGAATATTGGCTTTTATTATTACAGTCGTAGAGATTGTCATAAATTTCCAATGCTTACTTTATTTCAAAATAAGGCCCCGTTCACACAGCGCACGTCGTGCGTGCATTCGTCACCGACCCCTAGCAGCCAATGTTAGTGTTCAGTCTTGAAACTACCATTGGCTGCAAAGTACGGCGCCCACGCTGCTGCTGCTGGAGTCTTTTGAAAGTGTGATTCCTGGCTGCAGCAGCGCGACGTCGGTTTCAGCAGCCAATCAATGCCCAGACGTTTTACATTGATTGGCTGCTGAAATTGTGGGGACTGCAGGGACGGGGACGGTAAACTAAAATAAATAAATAAAATAAAACTAGCTTCGGGGACACAGACACACACCCGGGTCCCCACTGTGCACTCCCCCGGTTCCCGCTGTACCCCCCCCCCCCGAGACCCGCTGCACCCCCCCCCCCCGAGACCCGCTGCACCTCCCCCCCCTGAGACCCGCTGCACCCTCTCCCCTCAACCCTCTCTCCATTCAACCCCCTCTCTCCTCAACCCCCCCGCCCTGGTCCCCGCTGTATCCTCCCCCCCCCTTCCGTCTGAAGGTGAATTGCCCCCCGCCGCGACCCAACTCCTGCAGCTTGAGCAGAGATCGCTGGGCTGCAGGAGCGCGTGGCGGAGGCGCGCATGGCGGAGGCGCGCATGGAAGCACACGGCCGTAGCAGGCAGTGTGAGCTCGGCCTAAGAAGGGAAATAGTGGGTTATCGGCAGTGCAGTACCAGAACAGAAAGAGGCGACCTCCATCATTAACAAATGAAAACAAGTATAAGTTACATGTATAAGATAGTGTCAGTGTTAATTCCCCTCTTGGCTCTGGTTGCGCTGGAATTGAATACATGATACATACTTACTCTGCTACCACTGCAACTGTGTTCATTTCTTGTGTAACTATCCCTGTGGTCGGTGCAGGATAGCCGTTCAGTCTATCTACCCACGGCATTATCTATTCACTGCTAGATCTGCACCAACAGTCAGTTGGGATTGATTGGGTGATCGGATGTTAATCACCGTCAATCTCTCAGCATAGCAACCTACTTACAGTGGGTTACTACATTAATGGGACCAGTCGATCACCATCTACCTCACAACACAGCAGTTTACTCATATAGCGTTACTGTATTGCTGTGAATGGTCGGGTGATTGGATTTAACTCACCGTTAACCCCACAGCACAGCAGCCTATGCACATTGGGTTACTGCATCTCTGTGATCGGTCAGGTGACGTTTATCCCCAACTCACAGCACAACTGCTCATTCACATCAGGCTACTGTGCAATTGATATGTAATTGACACTCATTTCTTATACAGGGACACGATATGTAAGACACCTATTGTTCCAATTATTACAGGTGATCTTAACAGATCCCTTTGCGATCTCTATAAGTATTAACTGCCTTGTTACATTTACCCTATGCAGAAGTTCATCCCTACTGATGGAATAGCGGCTACGTGCCCCTACATAGGGATAATCTCTGCTAGGTGTACTTTGCTGTGTTACCTCTTCTATTTATATACCTACCATCAGTTAGGGTATAAGTAGGCCAGTTTTGGTATTTTAGCTTTCAGTTAGTTGGGTCCACCTCACCCGCATATATCACTGGCCACTAAGGCAGTTAATATACAGCAGTGAACAATATTAACCCCTAATCCTATTAGGCTGTTAATGTACAGCATGAGATTTTGACCAATTGTCATATGTTCCATATGTATATCAACATAGCTTACAGCGATGTTATTTTGATTATAGTTACGTTGTATGCTGTTTATTTTAAATCCCTTTATTTTATATTCGTTGATGACAATAAAATGTTTTAATACAATCATATACTCATTTTGTGACTGAGTGCTCACTCACTAGGTTTCCTTTTTCTACTAGTTTATGCTAAACAAATGAAAACCATTAATTGGCCCATCATAAAATGCAGGTACAGTGGATCCTCCTACGCGTTTCACGCTCAGGCGCTTTATCAATGACTTTATTTCAAGTCATCGTGGTGTGGTATTTGAAATAGTTTTTAATTGACAATAATTACGCTTCTGGTTAAATCTCCTTTACTTTGTGAAACACACCACTTGCAGCAATTACAAATGTGTGGTCTTCTGTTCTCTTAGCTTATATGGCACCACTAGCAGAATTAAATACATTTAAATGTGAACATTTAAAGAAATCAAAACCTGTCATGTACATTTCAGACTTCTTTGAGAAATGCTTGCACCTAATTCACAGGTAAAGTTTTAGACTTCCAGTGTTGAATTAAGAATGGACTTGCATGTCCCGTATCCTTTACTGCATGAATGGCTAACTCAAGCATGGCCTGTTATAAAAGGCATGTCAAGCGGGTTAAGTGGGGGAGCATATCAAACACTACCAACATATGAAGTTCACATTACAGCATGATTGATAGACGTTCTTTGTTAATGGATAAACAGACATGTTTTCCTATGTATTTAAAACTGCAGCTCCTGTTACATGGGGAAAATCTGTTATCTACAAACAGTGTATGATCAAGGCCTAGTGATTCTGCTTCTTAGAACACAAAATATCACTTATTTCCCATGAAGGTTTTTTTTCTTTTCCAACTTCCATTCCTTTTAATCTTATAACATCTCAGGTATTTTTCTTCTGGAGAAATATCAATGTAAATCTTTTTGTGGGACCTAGTCACAAAGGAGTGATGCAGTGGCCATTTATTATCCATGTATGATCAATTAGGCTTTACGTTGGCTGGTTGCGCAAATGTTAAATGTAGTCATAGCAGGTCGCAAGCAGAAAAAAAAATTGCTTCACATAACTGTCTTTCTTGGAAAGATGAAATCTCCCATATAAACATTTATTTATTTGTATCCTTTAAAAAGGATTTTCCTTTCATGTCTCTAAAAGATAAATTTGAGTCTCTGATGAGCATGAAGTCACCAATCATAACTACTTTGCAAATGTAAACAACAATATATTATTTCACCAAAGCAATTACTGTAAATAAAAACTTTCTGCAACATTTCTTTCTCTGTAAAAATGCTGTGAAATTCGGTGCTAATCAACTGGGAAACATGCAAAACGTTCCTCATTTACATGTGAGCACTCGGCTAGCACCGTCAGCATGTGTATATATTATTTTGTGCTAATAAGAGTTCTGCTATCAGACTTAAATCATAAAAAGCTTATTAAACACATTGTGATACCATTTGTTGGTCAAGTGCAATATTTATTCTCAGTGTAGACAACCTGTAGGCGAACCCATTGCAGAGATTGTTCAAAGGGTTAAATCTTGGAGATTGATTCCTAACTTGGAAGGAGCCGTATCAACTAATGACATAACGTTCTATACAAGCGCTCCTCGCTTATCCCACGAACTGCGTTCTTGAAAAAAGCGAAACCCATTTTCCCATAGGATCAATGTTCTAAATTGACGTTGCGTTCCTGACCAAGGCAAAGCGAGCCTTTTTAACACAAAATTACCCAGGATATTGTATTTCGACAAGAATACAGTATATGCAGTACATGCAGTAATTATGTATGAACATGTATTTGTGAAATATCATAAGCTGCAATACTGTTAAGTATTGAAGAAATGAGCCCTAGTACTCATACATTTTACATATTAAATATGTGTGTCGTCGGATAAGGCATTGTGACATTGGAAGGCTGTCCGTTATGTTATGTGTTATAAAATGTTGGTTATGTTGTTCGTCGGAAAGCGAGGATCGCCTGTACATATAAAACACACTTCTCTATTTAACTCGAGGTGCAAAGTTTGTGACGCAGAGGAACAATGGCTGTGACCTGCTTCACGCGTTATGTCTTTTAAAGTCATCAGAACAATAGAATTATTTTGGTGGCGTGACACGTGTCAGGTGTTTACAAGAGGCAAGTTCTATTGTTTTTAATTTTTATCATTAACAGAGTGGGACTGCACCTTTAACTAAACCGCAGAAGGCATTCGCACTTAATCGCTACAGATCTGTTAATAGATATGCGTCATTGTAAACCCCTTCACTGTCACACAGCACATTGCTTTATAATGCAGTCTAAGACTTTTGGGCAGTGAAGTGGTTATACGGTATTATTGTTAATTTGTTTTTTTTAAAGATTTGCCGTGTACATATTGTAAAACAATCCAGATACTTGCTCTGGGCATTTTCTCAAAGGATTAATAAAACTGGGAAAACGTGATAAACATCAGGGAAGTACTTATCTATTGGCAATAATAAAGTAGCTCCCACAAGCCCATTCATTATTATTATCCTTGGGCATCAGTTTAAATAACTATTGACAAAAGCATGTGTATAAAAGTCCCCCTGAAGGTTGGAAATGCAGAAGTACATCACTTGTATTAATGGTTCGATACAAACTTCTTAAAATCCTCATGTCCTTACTTACTCTCTCCTAATAGAATATTATATTTTTCTGTTGTATGTAATCCAAATGAAAGGCTTAAAGAACAGTTGATTTTGTAAGTCCTGTAATTTTATAGAAGGTGCTTTGTCCTGATTCCCCAGACTCCGTTCAGTTTCCTGCCTGGGGCACTCCCTGATGAAGGCAGTAAGGCAGTGCGATGGCAGGTACATGCAAAGTGTCCTGGGAATAAGAATATTATTAGACCTCTTTATTGCAACAGGGCAGTGGGCTTTCCAAGTGTTCATCATCTTATGTCTTGCAGTTTAATTTGTCAATAGTACATGCATCTGTGTACTACAGCTTGTTCCCATTTTAAAAAGAAAATGGAAATTACTTTGTAGAACCATTATGAGCCGTTTGGATTTGTATGCTTTCCCAATACTGGTTGTTCTTCTTTATTACATACACATGCAGTAACAATCTTCCTAGTTTTAATGGGAGGGTCATGGTTTCCAGTTTGGTTTGCCGGGACGACTGCCAACGTGCCTTGTGCGAGCTTCCCTGTATCTCCTTCTCAATGTTGCTGTTATGGGGTAAAAGCCGGTTTGTGAGGTAGTGACCGGAGTTAGTCTGGGGATGATTAGACCTTTTTGGTAGCACTTAGATACCCAGATGCGCTCAAAGCTGCAACATTGAAGAGTAACAGTAGCTCAATGCACGATTGCATGATTGACAAAGGGAAGAGTGATGGGCTGAAATCATATGGAGGAGGTTTATATAGGGGATATGAGCACGTGTGTGTGTGTGTGTGTGTATGTATGTGTGTGTGTGTGTATATGTATATAATATATATATGTGTGTGTTTGTGTGTGTGTGTTTATATATATATATATGTGTGTGTGTGTGTGTGTGTGTGTGTGTGTGTGTGTGTGTGTGTGTGTGTGTGTGTGTGTGTGTGTGTGTGTGTGTGTGTGTGTGTGTGTATATGTGTGTGTGTGTATATATATGTGTGTGTGTGTGTGTGTGTATATATATATACAGATATATATATATATATACACACACAGTGGTCAACAAATCACCAAAAAATCTACTCGCCGAACAAAAAAATCTACTCGCCACCTAGTACCACACGTGTGCTGCTTTAGCCAATAGGAGCTCGCCACGATGTTAAATCCACTCGCCCGGGGCGTGCAAATGTATAGGTTTGTCGAACACTGTGTATGTATGTGTGTGTGTGTGTGTGTGTGTGTGTGTGTGTGTGTTATACTGTATATGTGTGTGTGTGTGTGTGTGTGTGTGTGTGTGTGTATGTGTATATATATGTACATGATGTGAGGGCAGATATTATTATTTGAAAAGTTGGTGACCTTGAGGAGTTATGTATCTTTTCGATGGAAATGAGAATGAGTCATATCAATTTGTTCACACTTATTCTGTTTTCTAATCCGTTTAACACATACACGATGGCCTTTCTCGGCAGTAGAAGAAGCACATTTTACCACTGCAAAATACCAAAAGTAGAACCTCTCTTGGTTGCTTGTTTTCATTCATACCACTGTTCCGAGGTTCAAGAGGCTGGTTAACCTTTAAAAAGCATTACCAGGTTGGTGCTTAAGAGCGAGAGATGTGAAAGAAGTGCATATTAGAGGCACTCCAAACTCCGAATCATCAATCTTCAAGTAGCCTGGCTTCATGCAATGAGCTGCTATCCAAGAGGCACAAAGTAAATCCACAGCAGAGATAGAAGCTGAATACATCCTCTTAGACTCTCAGAGGGAATGTCACTAGAACATTGCAGGCCGCCTCTGCTTTGCCTTGATATATTCTCAATAATTTAATATTTTGTTTCCATGTGCCAAATTTGCAGCCCTTTACTTATCATTTGCCTCCTTGAAACTGATGCTCAAAGACTTCTAAATCTGTTTAGGAACCATGCTGTTTCTTACATGCATAATTCTGTTTGGTCACATGAGTAATGAGAGCCATAAATTCAGCGTTTTTTTTTCTTCTTCCTGCGCTCATAAAAATGTAAATACTACATCATAAAATGATCTTTATTTTCCAAATTTTCTGTAAAAGCACAAGTTCTAATTGCTATGATTAAGTATTTGTTGTGCTCTTACATAGAAACGGGGATGTAGGAATCCCTTTGACACATATTAGTTAAAGCGTGTAGAACTTAGTCTTGCACATGCAGGGCACAATGTAACAGCCCCATAGCCAAACCTTGTGCAGCCTAATTTGTGTTCATCACTTGCCCCAATCCTCACCCCATGAGCAAGACCAGCAACATGCACCTTTTTACGGGACGGAGTTAAGTATTTATTTGAAGGGCTGAATAACATTTTTGAGTTTATACAACTCGGTCCTTTCAGCCATTCATGTAAGCCCATGTATTTACTGGCTCTCCTCTTCAGCCAGGAAACCTAAAGCCACAGTGCTGCCCCTAACATCAGGCCCAAAATGAGTTCTGGAACTTGGTACTGTAATCAGAATCTGACTTGTCGTACATTGTGCAGTGACAGATTGCTTTTGTGCATCTGTCCTGTTAGGAGAAGGGTTTGGGAGGTTAGTGGTTTTGGAGAGGTCAAATATGCAAAGCAAAAGTGTACCACTGCACTGGCCCACCATATAGGTTGGCGGTGTTGGTAATGTACAATTCTCAACCGTGATATGTTGGGGAAAGCTACTCACTTAATATAGCACTCTACTTAGTGGCAGAAATATGAACCACTTTAATTGTCTGATGATTTGCTATTATATATAGCGTTTAATCCTTCTGCTTAATAGTCCCCACAATCCAGATGGAAAGTCTACGTATTGATGTACACAAATCAACCCATTGAGGCCTTCCATGCACTTCACTGCAGGGGACGTTTTAGTGGGAGCCGGACATTTTTATCCTTCCACTGCAAAAGGATTGTTACAGAACCAATGTGTTTTGACATAAAACCCAATAGCACCAGATCTTTGATTAATAATTTGAATAGAGAAAATGTAATTAAGGAAAAAGGCTCTAGCTATTTGTAATATACTAGTGCCATCTCCTGTGAACTTTGCCGTCCATTGTAATATTTGAGATTTGGTACATTACTTAGAGAATATTATATTAAATAAGCCTATTTGTTAACATTTTACAATATGTATGTTGATTGTAATTTGTAATGCCTGTATCATTGTGTGGCTACAAGAGGATTGATCTGGTGTCGGAAAAATTGCTTTACTAAACTCTGTGATTGGTGGGTAGGATTAATGCAAATCCAGAATCCGCTGCTCAAAAGACCACACAAACCAATAATACAGTGATGATAGTCCACTTCAATGTTGACACACATTGCAGCAGCAGCGGAGATCATTGAGTCCATAAACGTATAGCGCAGCGTTGTGTCCACACTGTGTGTGAAAGTATGTGAGTATATATGCAAGCCAAACTCCACTCACAAAGGAGGGAGACAGCCGCGGGTGTCCCTCAAGAGCAGAACCATCATTCAATCCACACCAGATATGGAGGGGAGTAAGGAGGCAAAACAGCTGGCTTAGCACTAAAGCACAATAATGTTGAAGAACTCACTTTTAAACTCCTCACAGTCTGCTGTGACGACTCCTGATTGGCGTGCTCCAAGGCTTGAATAGATGAAGGGAAATATCCAAATAGAAACAGCCAAAATAGCAAAGCTAGGACGTGGTGACCAAAAAGTTATTTATTGGTTTGAAGAACATAAAGTAGTAGTGCTGGTAATCCTCTGACATGCTTCACACTGGGAGTGCTTTATCAAAGAGCTAAACTCTGTGGCACACTTTTCTTTAGGCTTTTGCCTTACCCTGTGCTCTCCGTTTCATGTACATGTATGGGCTATTCATTATAAAGAGTGCGTCAAAAAAATTTGTACTTAAATATTATCTTTGGGTAAGAAACATCAAACAAAAATACCATGTGTGGGTACATTTGCATGTGTCAGACAGGTCTGCACCCTGAAAGAAACATACATTCCTCTCACAGGTCTCGCTGCTCATGCTGTCAATTTAACATTTAAAACCTGTAAAGAATCCACAATTTACTGTAATTTTTTGCATAAACCATTCACCAAGATCGTATGTGTGTTTCTTTTTAGGATGAGGACTATACAGAGGACAACAGTCGGGTTGAACCTGTCGGTCATGCAGATACTGGTTTGGAGCGTACCTCAAGCTTTTCCTTGGAGTAAGTGGCTTGATTCTGTAACTGTATATGTCTTTGAGTATGCAATCTGGAATGTAGACACTCCATATGAAAGTTCGTGTTGTGGTATTCTTACCTGAACATTTTTGCAATGACCAAGTTTCAAGCATCAATCACAAAAACAGAGTATTATTGCAGGCTGCCTGATATGGGGGTTCCACCTGAAGACGTCCTCCTTGGAATACCACTATGATATTTGATCTTGTTTGTCCCAGGTTCAGAGGAATAATATGGTGCTAGTCGGTGCATGAGGAGAACGTTGTGCATCATACAGTAGTATAATAGTCATATTCATTGGCTTGCTGGCAAGCCAGACCGTTATCCTTCCAACCTTTTACACTAGTGTAATGGTTAGTCACAAAAATATAAATGAAGTACAAAACCTGAAGGGTAAATGTAAATCTGTGCATTGTTGATGTGTTGGTTGGTCACACCCATGTCATATTGCCACGTATACATGGTTTATTTTCAGTGTTCGCTTACTGTTTCGGAAATGATATCCGATGGAGAACAGATTTGGGCGGTGTGCTGCTTCTCAATAGGAACTGAAGATGGAGGCTGGAGCGCTCAAACGTTGAAAACAATCTTTCATGGATCCACAGCAACACAGCCTCTCTCACACATCTCTGTGCGATACTATGTTGCGGAGGATCCATTAAATAATGTTTTCAACGTTTGAGCGCTCCAGCCTCCATCATTTCAGTTCCTTTTGAGAAGCAGCCCAAAGCTGTTCTCCATCGGATTTCATTTCCTGCATTTTGCGTGGGCTGAGAGCACACAATTTTCAGAATGATTTGCACACTCAGTTCTGTTACACAATGCAGTGTAAAATGACATTGGAAATATAATTATTTACTGCAAAATGTATTTATTTTTAACCTTCGTAACTTTTCACATGAACCACACATATTTCGAGTTTAGATATAGATTTGTCCCATGGCTGTGAATGAGTTGTTTGACCTATTGCTTTTCTGTAAACAGGTTGGTGAATTAATGAATTTTTGTGTCGTCTGTGTATATATCACTTTTGTTTTAATAATGATAATGTTACCAAGGTCACTCATTTGTTTTTACTTGCTTTAAATTGTTACTCTCCTTTCATGCCACCAGGCTAATTTTGAGGTATGTATAACATTTCTTTCGTCAGCTTGTTTGTAGAATTCCGTTTGCCCTGTGCGTATGTTTGTTAAACCTTTCTGTGCTTGACGTGATGTATGTAGGGAAATGTATTCTAGCCCCATCACTTTTGTAGATGTTAATAGATGACACATGCTTATGTTCCTTCATTTATCCTTGCCTTACAGTGACATGGTAAAGCTTGTAGAAGTCTCCAATGAAGGAGGACCTTTGGGGATCCATGTAGTGCCTTACAGTGCCCGAGGTGGAAGGTAATGAATTGCTTGCTTGTTGGGAGTGGTTTCTGATGTAGATGGGTGAAAGGATTGCTTTTTACTGTGTGTGTGTGTGTGTGTGTGTGTTGGGATGGGCGTGATTTGTGTTGGGGTGGAGCGTTGTAGGGGTGGGGGGGTGTGTGTAGTGGGGTGAAGGGGGGTTGTTAGTGTACAGTATGTTGGGGTGGAGGGGGGATTTGGTGTGTGTTTCGATGTGTGTGTTAATAGTCTAATGATAAATACGAACACTTTATTTAAGTGATTACTTAATTCCTACATTAGCAGAAAAATACATATATGTTTATCTTAACAGTGAAGCTTATTTCAATAAGAAATATTACATGGAATAATACTTTAATAATGGCTGTGTGGCATAAGAATATTGCTGCAGCAAACCATTGTCATAGGGTTTGCTCTTGAACCTTTACTTGGTTTTTCATTTTAAAGTATTGGCTTTCTCATTGTTATAATCCAGATATTCATCAGATAGATCATACCTAAAGTACTCGTATATCATGTTTAAAATAAAGGGGAATTACCAGGGACAATCTGGATGACATATATCTTTTTGTTGAAGTATTGTATGCTTGCTGTGTTGCCATTAATATCGGGTAGAAAGATAAATGCACACATTAAGTTAAATTACAATCATAAATTGCATTTTAAAGACATAACATTCCAGTGAACCTTTCTATCAGCAATTCTAGTTAAAGTTGATTAAAGGCAAATGACGTTTATATTAAAGGCTTATCAGGTTCTTTTCAAACTTGATAAATAGTTTTTTTGTCACTGAAGTCCTCCGGTGAACATTAAATCAATGTGCTTCTGAATGCAGCTTTCAGAACACTTTGGCCCTTACTCTATAAAATAATGCCGCTGTCCAGCACTATAGCACTTTAAAGAAAAAGGGCCTTTGTCTTGATTTAAAGTCCAGGTAACTTATTGTCTTATTCAAAAAACAGAGCCCATTTCTGATGGTAGACTAAACTTCGCAGATTGTGACACTATGAACACACAAATCCTGATGCTACTTCAACTGTGCATTTTTAATTTTTTTGCACCTTTCCTCTTAGTGCTACATTATTGGTAGGACTATACCAATATTTCAGCCTTTCCTCTAATATTCAAATGCATGAAGCATGCGTGTATAGTTTAGATATTGAAATGTTGCAGCTTTCAGTTTTGTGTGAATATTTTCATTTGAGGAGGTATTAAACATACTTGAAATGTATATATGACCATGCTAGAACTTTGCACTATGTTAGCCTTTTGCGTTGCTAACCCAGCAGTAGTTTTGAAGTGTCCCACCGATGTATTTATGAGTTCTGTCTGGGTATATACAATAACCATTCTGTACGAGTATTGGAACCGTATTTACCAAGCGGTGCTAAGCCATAAGACAAATCGCTTGAATGGGCCACATGGTACCTTACAGCAGGGGAGCACAAACTTTTTGATCTGCACCCCCCGCCTGCTCCTCCTCGTTTTCACGTGCCCCCTCACCTTGTTTGGCGTCGTCAAATGACGCCGCGTGATGGCACGACATCACATAACCCCGTTGCCATGGGGACGGATGTGTTACGTCACTCTGCATGACAAATGACGCTGCGTTGGCATAGTAACGAGTCTTACCAGCTCAGCAGAATCCCGGTAAGTGATTCTGCCTTACAGCACTGAGAAGTCTTGTGGAGTAGTGCAGCTTTGTAAATCTAGTCCTAGTGTTTGGAATGCTTACTCTGTTTTTGAGAGAGATTCTTGGAACAATGTTTTCTCCAAGATTTTAGGTTTGAATCTAAAATGTAGATTTCTAGTCCCTGTGGCTGCCGTGTTCTCACTGCAGCCGCATTTCTGAGTTGGAGGGGGTGCTGATTTAATATACCCCATTTCAAGTCTGAGAATTGCTGTGGGGCGATCACGATTTAGCAGAATATGCAAGTAGGGAGAATGATTTAGTAGTGTATTTCCTTTTATTGGACCAAAAAGTAGTACATATTTCAAGCCTCTCGGGGAACCTGATGAAGAACTCGGAGAAGTTCTAAAGCTTGTAACATATCAACTACACTAGTATGTGTCGGTCCAATAAAACGTATCACACTACCTTCTCCCTCGCTCTCATTTGTTATTTTTCTACATTGAAGAAAGAACCAACATGGCTACCCACCCTTCTTTGTCTATCCTCAGAATAAGCACCAACATGCCCCTATATCTGTATATATGTGCTGAAAATAAATGTAATGGAAAGTGTTGGTGCTTTATATTGCTTTTGCTTTTAGTGGTTGCCCGTTTGCTGAAGACATTATTTGAATCTGTTCTTTTCTGCATTTTCTGAAAGACCGAGGATTGCGATGTTCTGTCTCTCATAAAATAAAGTAATCTCTCCAGCTTATATTTTAATATTTACAAAACCTTGCTGTTTTGGCTAACTGTATAATAATTTTGGGAATGCAACCAGTGGATAACATCACAACAGAGAATCGTGTTTTGACAATTACAAAAATGTAGAATGTTATTGGGTTGCTTGTAATTGTATAAAATTGTCTGGTTATGAGAATGTGGGGGTCTTGAGCAGTAATGTTGTTGCTCTTCGTATTGAAAGATTCAGAAGGTAGAGCAGGCGCGGCTAACTCCAGTCCTCAAGGGCCACCAACAGGTCAGGTTTTAAGGATATCCCGGCTTCAGCACAGGTGGCTCAATCTGTCTTTCACTGAGCCATTTGTGCTGAAGCAGGGATATCCTGAAAACCTGACCTGTTGGTGGCCCTTGAGGACTGGAGTTGCCCACGCCTGAAGTAGAAGGCAGACAAAACATTGTTTTTGGAGCGTGAAACAATAGCTCCCAATTGGGTTTTTACAGAACAGAAACTACTAAAGGTACATGGCTTCTCAAACCCTGTTTCAGGTTGTAGAATATATATAACTTCAGGAAATGCAATAAAGGCTTCCTTATTGCAGTCTGTGCAACATACTAGCAATGGGCTCTAACCAAAGTAAAGCACCACATGGGACAAGTAATCACATAGGAAATCATACACAGCAGGGTGTGTGTTTTTAGTGCAATCACCACAGCAGACACTGGATGAGTTTGAAAGGCATAAAACGGAGCCAAATTCCTTCGCTTCAAGCATGTACTTATCCCAGTATTGTTTTAGATAAATGTCTTCCCGACCTCTAAGTTCTGATTAGTGAGCATCCTAAAGAGGAGGGAAAAAATGTAATATGTTCTCGGTAAATACACAACACTTTTTCTAAAACCCTTTTGATTGTCTTTCATTCTGTTGAGTTGGGTCCTGAGTTTCCTCCTCTGTTTTTTATTTCTAATAATATTCCCAGCTTCACTTCTATTCCTCGCTGTCTCCGTTAGATCAGTGAGCTGTAAATTGGTGTTTCACAGGACTTTGTTGTTCACTAAACATTAGACTTTGAAAGCTTAAAAATCTAATTGACTTGTGGGTATACTGTAGTGTTAACGCAGCCCATCCAATGCTTTCCATGCATGGAAGAAGAAATCTCATGACACGTGCATCTCCAAGGCGGCAAAGCAGAGTGCTGTGAAGCACAATTGGAAGAAATTTGGGACACTGAGTGATCAATTAACTTTTATTCATTAAACCTGGAATTGCGGCTAGAAACGTATTAAAACAAGCAGCTATTCCATTCACATGAGCAATGCCTACAGGATCACCCAATGCTCACAGAAAAGAGAGCTCCAGGCTGGTAGAATTTATGACCACATGTTTAATCAGGCAAAATAAGCCACAATTGAATCAAAGTGTGTTGCAATCAGCACAGGAACAGTCAGTCTCCAAGAACTATAATACAACTGCATTTTAAGGGTAAGGTTTACATTTTTGGAATCTCAAATGAGCTTTGATTTTTATTTGAAGGGCAGCACAATTTTACTACTAATCATTTGTTGGGCGCATGATAGTAAATGACACAGATAGAAACAGACTTTTTCTAGTTTTAAGGATAACCCTGCTTCAGCACGGGTGGCTCAATCTGTGGCTCGGCCATTAACTGAGCCACTGATTGTCATGATTCCCTCCCGCAGTACTCCTTGCAGGGGCGTACAGAGGAGTCAAGTCCTGGGCCAGAACTGGTAAGAACTAGAACAGTACATGAGGGCAGCTGCCATCTTAGTTTGGGTGTAAAACCCCAACCAGTCAGCTAGTTCTTTGCTTGTCAACGTTGTTATAAGTCAGGAGTTGGGTTATTCTTTGTTCCCTAGCATTACATTTTCCCTGTTACTTTCAATCTGGTTTCCAGTTCTGCAAATCTACAGGTAACTTCTTGTTTGTCGTCTTGTATTCCCCTTACTCTATTTGCCCCCTGTTAATTATTTGCCCCCTGTTAATTATTTGCCCCCTGTTAATTATTTGTCCCCTGTTACTATAGTTTTTTTGCATGTACTGTAGCACTGCAATGCTTGCAGCTAACCTCGATTTGTACTATTTCCCTTAGTACTATTTGCCCCCTGTCCTGTTTGTTTCCTTAACTACCATTTGCTTGTAGCTCTGCACGTTTTGCAGTCTTCTTTTTCTTTTCCCAGTCTTGTATACTTTAGTGTAACAATAAACTCTGTCAGTTTTTACGTATTTCAGTCTCCTGTCTTGTGGGTTTCATGCATCCTGATATTGAATGACCTGTGCTCAAGCAGGGATATCCTTAAATCCTGGCCTGTTGGTGGCCTTTGAGGACTGGCGTTGACCACTGCTTTACTGCATTTGTCTCTAATTTCCTCTTGTGTCTATATCACCATATTTACCAAGCTGTGCTACTGTAAGTTGTGAGACCCCTTATAGTCCATTCATTTGAGCAGGCGGTAAAGGTACCTTACGCCATGATATATATGTCTCTGAATCCTGAGCTATTATCTTCTAACCAGTATACAGACCATCACTTTTTTTGCCACTTACAAGGTGTGTCATTCTCAGAGGCAGTAGATGTAATCTGCTGCATAAGCACACACACCTTAAGAAATAAAACTGTTTTTTCTATGTAGCCATGTCCCCCTCTGTCTGTCGCCCCCCCCCCCCCCTCGCCTGGCGGGCGATCGTGGGTGTCGACACTTGGGTATGATGAAGAAATCATTGCAGCACGAGTTGGAAACACAACTTGGCAGCTGTTATTTCTACATGTATATGTAATAACACTGGCACATGCCCATGTGGTCAGTGTATTTGATCACCCTGTCTGGCTCATATTACTCCTTGTTGAGCTACTTTTGAAATGTGCTGCCTGTGAGAATTTGTTGCTCTCACATTTGTGCTGGAAACTAGTAGATTTTGTTCCAAATAGGAGGACGGTAACGTTTATTTTCACTGTCTTGGGTTCTGTCAACTCACATATTAATTATATACCAACCACTGCATCTATCAGAGAGGAGTACTGAAGTATTCGATTAGCAGGTCTCAGCTTGTAATAAACCAGAGTTGAGCTACTCTTCAGCGGGTGAATATCTACTAGAGAAGTTGGCAGAAAAATATATTTTTTTTTACATCCCCTTTTATAAATAACGCTTTTGAGTTGGTGTAATGTCTGCTACTCGGGTTACTACTTCCGTGATGTGGATGTATCCTCAGCCCTCTGGAAAGACAAACATCTCCTTAACATACACAGAGCTGTGCAGTGGTGGGATTCAACATTTTTAGCAACTGGTTCTCTCTCACCTTACCGCCCTTTCATAGTGAAAAATCACAATCCGCTTCTCCCCCTCATCATCATCAGATCTCCCCCAGTCCCCATCATCATCATCACATCTCCCCCAGGCCCCCTTAGCATCCTCAGATCTCCCCCAGTCCCCCTCACATCTCCCCCTCACCTGTCCGGGCGGCGTTTCCCAGCATGCTCTGGCATCGCATGTTCCCCCTGCAAATCTTTTCAATATGGCTGCGCCGCGTTGCCATGATAACACAACACCGCGTGATGTCATGACGTCAAGTAGCGTCCCGTTGCCATAGCAACGGGGTGTCGCGTGATGCGGTTACGTCCCGTGGCGTTCCCGTTGGCAATACGCGCCATTTGATGGTGTGCGGCCATATTGAGAAGGTATGCAGGGAAAAGATTGTGGGAGATGCTGATAGACGCTGCCCGGAAAGGTGAGAGAATTAAGCACCGGTTCGACCAACTTGTGAAATTTTGGTAAGACATTTGCACGAACCGGTGCGAACCAGCAGAATCGCACCACTGGAGCTGTGTATCCTTAATGCCTGGGGCCAACTGGGTAGCATATATTAAATTAGCAATACAAAGTGTATCATGTGTACTATGGCACAGAGGAGGTTAGGGGCTATTTGTGCAATGAGCTGGGACACGCTCGAAGGAGTTGCCTCAAAGGGAACAAAAGATCCACCCCAGCTCTTACACCCACTCCTCCCTCTGCCAAAACACCATGTACCGCTGTGATTACCACAGTAGGGCCCTCGAGGGCTCAGGTCCCCCTTAAGGCCGTAGGAGAGGTCGCTGCCCCTGCTTAGGCAGCGATTTCTGGACCTCTCCCCAAAAAACAGAGGGGGAAAAAAAGGCCACCCTCTGTTGTTGCTGTCTCCCCCCAAGCACACCCTACCCCCAATGTAATCACGTACAGGGTGCGGGGGAGCGGGAGGAAACTCCTGCTGGGGAAACAGCAGAACCCTCTCCTGGGGAATCGTTCCCCAGGAAGAAGCTATTTGAAACTGACAAGAGGGTGGCTTAGGACGAGGAGGGTGAACTTTACTATGTTCACCCTGTAAAGACTCCTAAGCGGAACAAAGCATCAGTTCTGCACAGGGTGGCACTGGTTAAGATCAGCCAGTGTGGGCCGGACACCACTTGAGATCCCCATGAGGGTGAGGCCATAGTGTCATGGGATCTGGAGGAAGTGAGAGGGGAAAGGAAGGTACCTAAAATTTCAGGGGTGGGAGGCCAGAGTCCTTATACTGCATGAGGCACTGCCCCTGGGCATAGACGTTGGGGGTGCCTTCTAATACCTCTCTCAATTGGAAGGTAGTCCCCGGGGACTTTAGTTCCGGTGGATCTACCACACCGGATGCAGCTGTCTTCGGGGACTCTGGGGTCGGCCAGGATCCCCCTCCGGCTGTGCCACCTTCAGGTGACACACCTTGGGCAATACCCTAGCTCGTGTCACCGGAGGAGAGGGATGAAATTGGGTTGACCCCATGGATGACTCTGAGTGGGATTAAGGGGTGGTCGGGATGAGGGGGAGGAAGATATGAGTGGGGGTGCTGTGCAAGTGCTCCAAATTACATCGAGGAGGTGTCTGAGGTGGGCCCTCTATGTGGGGAATCTCAGTTGGGCTCTCTGCAGGAGGCGCCAGCAGGGCTGGACCCTCCCCATGGGGTGCTCGCTGAGGAGAACCCTCCCACGATTGCAGCATCTGCCCAGGTGGCGGAAGCAGTGAAGGCACTGTGTGCCTCTGTGGCCCCCATGGTCCACCAGCTGCCCCTGAACTTCCTACCCCAGAGTCGAATGTAGAGGGTACGATGGACCCCCCGTGAAAACACCAAAGGGGGGTGTGGCAGGACGGCCTGTAGCCGAGGTCAGGGAACAGTCCACATGTGTAGTTTCAGGATAATGAAAACGTTCAGTGGCTTTATTTCTCCACAGCATAACATAACATGTGGGTACACTGTCCCTTTAAACACCAAAACAAATCCTGCTCCACATTGGGAGAACTGACTAACACTCCAGGCCTATGAAGCAGGCTGGCTGGCTAAACCATTTACCAAACCGTAAGTGTATATTAAGCAGTCAGGAAAACAAATGAACAATTCTTACTTTGGTTGAAGGAGTTAGTTTGGTGAATCCGTCTGGCTAGCAGCTCACATAGCAGCGTGCTCTGGTCTATGGCAGCCAGCTACTGCCAGAAACAACATCCTTTTATACCTTGCTGGTTATCAGGTGTCAGCTTACCTCCTGATTACCTAGCTTCCTCCTGAGTTAACCTTCTGAGTGCTGGATGAAGCACTCAGACATATGTTTCCCAGGCATAGCTGATAGGGGTTGACTTCATCCTGTCACAGGGGGGCCCATTCTAAGGCTGAGGAAATTAATTACCGAAGGGATGGGCGGGAGTTTTGAGATAATCAGCCAAGAAAAGCCCGGGGAGTTGGGGGCTCAGTGAGTAGTCCTCTGGCACTGCGGAGTCAGTGGACTCCTTGACCTCCGTTATCCCTGCCCAGGAACTAGTGGAGTTCCTGGAAAGTACCCTCTACGGGCAGAGAAGCATGAAGGTGCAGTTGGCCCTCGAGAGGTGGACGGATGCCTCACTCATTCTCCGCACTCTCGGAATATATGAGGGCCAACCACAGGGCCAAAAACTCTGGGACCCTTGACCATGTTTGCGCCCAGGTTTTTACCACTTATTGCGAGTCCATATGACTACTCAGGATTCAGCACCCAGAGCGAATGTGTGAAGCAGAAGATAAACTCCTAACTACCAATGGCTTTGACCATCGGTACGCTTAATGTAAATGGCTGTAAAGACTGGTTTCGCAGGTTCCAGGTACTCTCCTTTTTACAGTTGGGAGGGTATTCTGAGCTTCCTGCAGGAAAACCATACCACTCCAGAGACCGAAGCCAGCTGGCATCTGGAGTGGCGAGGCAGGGTCTTCAGCCACCTCAAGGTGTCATCTAGTGGGGTGGTGACCCTGTTCTGAGTCCTTTCAGCCAGAGCTACTGCTTGCCAAAGTTGTTGTTCAAGGCCATCTGTTGAATCTCTGGGTCTGGCACGAAGACTGCACGCTCAATTTCTTGAACATGTATACTCCTGCCACCGGACCTTTGAGAATGCAGTTCGTCAGACTGTCTGAATACCTGGAGACAGTCGATGCGGATGAGTACGTGGTGCTCGGGGGTGATTTCAACTGCACCCTCGAGGTTCTGGGCCAGAATGGTGCAGAGCCACACCGGTACTCTGCATCGACCCTGCGAGAGATCATCGCCCGCAACTCCTTGGTAGACATCTGGCGAGAGTAGACGTCTGTGACCAAGTTGATCTGGAGTGGGCACAAGTGTGCCAAGAGGTCTACACCGCAGCCTCTTCTGCTCGGATCAACAGGTCCAAGTGCTCCGGCCTTTTTGTAGGTCCCTTACAGGTAGACTCCGTGCCCCCTACGTTTCATAATGTGTCTTGGGAGAGCGATACTATCAAGAATCTTGGAGTCTAGCTGCGGAGAACCCGGCCCCAAAAAACAGTGATCTTGAAGAATGAGTCATCGCTCGTCTGCGGTCGTGGGCGTATCTGTCAAATGCTTTCCCTCAGGGGAAAGACTCTGGTGATCCACCAGCTGGTGGCCAGTCAGCTGTGGCACCGGCTGATACCCATGGGTGCAACCCATGAATTTGTCAGCAAGATCCAGAGGAAGTTGTTGGACTTTATCTGGATGGGGAAGCATTGGGTCTCTGCAGGTGTTGCGTGCATCCCTCTGGGAGAGGGTGGACAGGGAGTGGTGTGTGTCCACTCCCAGATGCACACTTTTCGCTTTCTATACCTGCAGAGATGCATCTCCGCAGTGGTGTCAGCTGGCGACCAGTTTCTTTTGCCAGCTACGCAATATGGAGTATGAGCAGCAACTGTTTATCATCAAGCCCGAGGGGTTAGGTAGAGACCTCTCGGTGCTGCCTGCATACTACTGGAACTTACTAAGGGCCTGGAGCCAGATCTCCGTGGCCAGGAAAGGACAGGCGGCGGTGGGGGTTGGTTTCCTTCGCCGAGCCCCTGCTGTCTAATCCAGTGGTGAGGGCTCGGATGTTGGCTTCAACCTATATCTGCTGCCAAATAATCTTGGCTCGGATGACCGGTGTCGGATCTCCTGGTGTATGAGCGACGGGACTGGGTAGGGGCAGAGCTGTTCGGGCACCGTATGGATCTGCCTACTGCCCGTGTCCCTTGTCGTCTGATACAGGAGATTAAAGATGCCATCTCCCCCGACTCACGAACCTTCATCGAGGGTGGCCGGAGAGCCCTACCCACCTATCACCCCCAGCTCTCCGGATCTTTGCATGGGACCGAAGCCACGGCAACCCCCTCAGGATCCTCTGGTTCGCAACCTCAGTAGGGAGGTTGGCATGTTTCTGCGGCATGCCGTAGAAAGGGCTGTACTCTCTCATGCTCCATACAGTGCACTACCTCGCCCTTGTCACCTGCCCCGATACCATCTGGAGGCGGTTACTGCCTTCAAACGTGGGCGAGAGACAACTCTATTCAGAGTTGGTTTCCCCGCCCCACAGGGAATTTGAGTTGTAGAGTCCTCCACGGTGCACTGAGCACGGGAGAGTACTTGGCCCACTTCACGGACTCACCTGCCCCTTCTGTGGCGAAAGGGACCATATTTATTTTAGCTGCGCCAGACTGCAGCCCCTCTTATCCACCTTGAGTGGCCTAATCCTGCAGTTCTGGCTGCACTTTTTCCCTCTTCTTTTTATTTTTGGGAGCCCAGTGTTCCGGGAAAATAAGCCAAGGGATCTCCTCATCAACCTGCTCCTGGCATTGGCTAAACTTGCCATTTATAAGACCAGGAAGCAGTGTCTGGAGAGGGAGGTCCCAACATGTCCCGGGCGCAGGTGCGCTCCCGTATCCCTTAAAAGACAATTCTGTCTTTTTAAAGCGCACTCGTGCAATCGCACTCAGTCGCATGCTTGAGCGCACACTAGGGGCGGCCTCATAGGCATTCAGCAATTTAAGATTGTCATCAGCGCGTGCTGTATCATCACGGCCTAAGAGGGCAGAGGCGGATCACCACGCAGGAGGGGCTCGCTGAGCCGCCATATGAGTTTTTCCCCTACAGCCGTGGCACCCATGGCAGAGGGTATCCACACACCTGGTTGAGAAACACTGCACTAAAGATTAAGAAAATCATGATTTTTAACACTAGATTAAACATTTTCTTTTAAAACAAGAGCGTGACATTCTCAGAGGGCCATATGCTAACATTATGGTATTTAAACTCCATATCGGCTTCTGTGGGAGTGATGCATCTTTTTATGGAAGTGGATTCCATTGAGAAGTTGACTATTGTTTTAAAAAAAGGAAACTCATACATCCAAGTAAGATTGCTTGTGTAACCAATTTTCTGTAATGCATTGCTGAGAACAAGGGTTAAATACATGTACTTACATTCTAAACACGTTCAATGGCTTGGCAGACTCTGTCCCTGAGCCTTTCAAAGCTGTTATCTCACCAAGCCTGTACAGGTCAGGATACTGCCTTAAAAGTGGTTATCCCCCTAGTTGGCCAAAGATTGAATTGCATTGTAAGTGAGCTGCCAGGGATTATGGGAAGCGTTTTATTACCACTGCTGTGCTTATTACAACAATTCTTTTTCTATTACTTTATTCTCTAGTACCTATCACAAGCGCACCATGTCGCTTTAATTAGCAATATCTTTCAAGATATCATTTCTTCCGTGACCAAAAAACTTTAATCTCGCATAGCGTGCTTCCTTTTTTTCAAAATAAGATGGCTTGCACACTGTAAATTACTGGAAAATGTTTTCTCAAATTAAGCTTTTATTTATGTTGTTGTTTTGCCTGCAGCTGGGATTAATAATGCTGATATTTTCTTCTTTAAGGAGATGAGTTGTTTTTTGTAAACCAAGTCAAACAGTGCTGAAAATAAACTGATTTCCTTTAAAAACTCATATTAAAGCTACCATAAAATAGAAATACCAAGTAATAAGTATGGTAATGTTGCATATTGCCTATTTTGAGTTTGTATTGCATAATTTAGTCGACAACTGAACATTACTTCTTTGTTGCACTTAAGTAAATGTACCAAATCAAGGCTCCAAAGTATTGTTTCACATTTCTGTCCCATTACCTGATTATTTTACAAAACGTCTGCTTGGTGACACCAATCTTTTTACTTACTTCTTTTAGTAGTGTTGCTGTGAAATTGTTTGCAGGGAAGCCGTGTAACTAAAATCGTCAGCTTGAGTCCTATTTATCAACACATGTTGCATTAAAGTAAAAGCACTTAATCATCCAGAGTCACATGATTGCTAGTGCAGCCACCACATGGCCACTGTCAGTATCCCAACGTCGGTAATGGAGGATGTCTCTGGCAGAGATAGCGCTCTGTTTTGTTTTTTAACAATCCTACTGCACTTAAATTTTGCTATAGTTGGGGTTCAGACTTTGTGGTGATCAGTTCTTCAATTGTACTTGTAGCTGATAACAAATCGGCTATTCTAATTGTGTTCATATACGGACTACTTCTATTTGCACTACACACCATTTACAGAGTGTCAGCCCTGCTTTCATATTCACATGGTCGTCTCTTCCCAACTATAAGGAAACGTTATTCCCACTGTCACATCTTCTTGGTCCTCTATCTGTGAATAAAGGACACAAACTGCCTTAATTATTTATTCCCTCTTGTTATTCTTAGCCGAGTGCACTTAGATATGAAATCCTGTTGAGCGAGGCATTCTTCATTCACTCCCTTTCTGCTGGTTTAACCTTTCATCATTAGGGAATGCCAATATCTTCCTTGTCCTATATACTGTACTGCTCATGTATTCTCATCTGTGCCAGCCAATGTTTACCAGATAAAAACGATTGCACATATAATCATTTGCCATCTTAACGTTCCAGGACCCTGGGGCTATTAGTGAAACGGCTGGAGAAAGGTGGCAAAGCTGAACGAGAGAATCTTTTTCATGAGAATGATTGCATCGTCAGAATTAACAACGGCGACCTTCGCAACAGAAGATTTGAACAGTAAGTGCTCTTATAGATGGGTTACTAGCATCCCCATTTGTTAGCTACTGTGTGGCCAACTCCAGTCCTCAAGGGCCAACAACAGGTTAGGTTTTCATGATATCCCTGCTTCAACACAGGTGGCTCAAGTAGTCAAAGACTGAGCCACTGATTGAGCCACCTTTGCTGAAGCAGGGATATACTGAAAACTTGACTTGTTGGTGGCCCTTGAGGACTGGAGTTGGCCACTCCTGGAGTAGTGCATATCCAATGCAGTGAAATGAGATCAAACCTGGACAGGAGCGGATTGTTTTTTCCAGTCAAGACTGAATCCCACATTGTTTTTGGAGGCGGGTGGTTGGCTATATTTTTGCTTACAGTATATCGCAAAACACGAAATAATCATGATGTTGAAACGATACAAGGTTGAACTGTATTAAATGAAAAGAAAAATGGGGGAGGAGGGGGGTGTTGGATAAAACGGCTGGTAATATTTTTTTTTTTAATTGGGCGTATATCTTGTACATCAGTCTGGGAAGAACAAGGAATCTTACGTACTTAATAGCATCAACACTGGTGCTCATTAGCCAAGCAATCTCACAAATTGACCAGTTGCACTATACGTCAAGTGAGTCAATAGTAAGTGGTACTAGGAGAAAGTCATGTCATTTGCTTGTGTTTGTCGAGCATAATTTACCAAATTTAGTCGCCATTATATTTTACGCGTGTCTGCCCTGAAGGGGTATATGCATATGCCTGTGTCAGTGTATGTTAATGTTTCAGCTTTTATTGCCTTCGTCCTCCACCCCTATTGTACTGCACTACGGAATACGTTGGCACGTTATCAATAAATAATGATATGCCTGTTATATATAACACATGTTTATTGTTATTATGAACATTCCTTCTTTGTGCAAAAAATAAAAACGCCAAAACAAATGCAATCATAGTAAAGAAAGCAGAATTTCAGGTTACTTGTTTCACTGTGTTTGCACACATTTTTATGGTGATTGTTGAGGGGGTATTATGAATAAGGCAGTTTATTCAAATCAATATAAGTTTAGTAAGAAAAGGTACGATCATGCACACAAAAAGCACAAAATCTACATTTATATAAACTTTCTACTACATATTCAAAGCCTATTAAAAAAAAAAAACCACAACCATATCTAATGTCCTCATGTTGTGTAATGGGTGCAATACATAGTGTTAACATCTAACTATGAATAGAATGAACAGATTCAGGATATCCCAGCGTTTTGTTTCAATGAACTTCAATGTGTCATATTAATAAAACCTAACTTTTAAGTCATTTAAAATTGAATTTGAATGAATCTCGCATCTGGTTACACTAAAGTGAAAAGGAACACTTGTTTGTATTACTAATCTTTTTTTAGATCAAGCAGTTCCTTCATATTTGATTTTTGATGACTTCTTAAAAGCTAGGTTTTATTTACGATGGGATTTCTTTCATCAATTCATACTATTAATTGCTTTACCTTGGTTTTCTGTTTTGCATCCCCTGATTTCTACAGGGTCATAAGTGTGCAGTACTACGATTAGGATGTTAAAGAACCATGCCCTTCAAAAAATAATAAATAAATAAAATAACACTCCCCAGGTGTGAAGCAGGGCGTCTCCGGAGCTGAACTGCTTCAGTTTCACCCCTGCTTTCTGAGATACTTACCTCAGAAGGTGATGCAGGGATATCAATCCTGTTTAAAGGTCCATTGCAGTGGGGATGAGTAGGAAGCCTCATGCGATGATATTGCAGCTTCCTGTCTGCCTGCTGGACCTTTAAGCGGCCATATTGTGTGTTCAGCCGGTGCTGCATAACTTCAGAAGTATATCTCTCAGGAAGCAGGTGGTCCACCCAGCTCAAAGGAACACGGTTCAGCTCCGGAAACCCCCTGCTTCACACCTGGGGAACTCACCCGTCCGTCCCAAGCAGAAAAGCTGCTTTAAACTGTGAGCTGTTGTACTCCCCTTTATTAGTTGTGCATCCTCTAACTATACACAAAAAAAGAAAACCGGGAACAGGAGGGTGTCTGATTAGGACTCAAGCATAGCCACGAACAACTGCTTTTCAATATCTAATTAATAAATATTAAACATTTGTATTACATAAAAAATGTTACCTAATAATGTATCTCTAGGTATGCCCGAGTACTTTTCAGACCTTCTTTGTTTCCTGTTTGAATCTTTTAGTTTTCACACACACACTGTGTGGTAGTTTTACATCACTTTGCTATTAATATTCACTGATATATCTAGTTTGCCTGCTACAGAGCTGCTTTTATTGTGGCTGAAATGTATCAACCCTTTACCATGGTCATTTTCAAAAGTTATGTTGTGAACCAGTCAAAGTTTCTACTCATCCAGCCAAGAGGGCAAAAAAAGTGACTGTTCTGAGAGCGATACCTAAGGGTGCTTTTAGTATAGGTGTCCCACAATTACTGGGCGTAATGTTGTGCAGACTGTTTACCTGACATCTTTTTTTTATTTTCTCTCCAAATGTGGAAAAGGTTGCTAAACTTTGATTATTGTATCATTTGTTGTCCAGACCTGCCAAGAATCATATAACACAGCCGTTTAAGATCAATACTTCTGTATCAGAAACCATTCATATTCACACCTGGTTAAAATCAAGGGGATAGCAACAGATGTACATTGCACCAGGTTTCAATCCGTGTGTGTTATGACTGATGCCTTTTACACACGTGGGGTTTATCAAGGGCTCATGTCTTGTTATATTTATATCATTTCAAAACCTGCACGACATGACAAGTATGAAAATAATATAAATAAAAATTGATTGTACATTTCAAATTGTACATATATAAAAAATAACTGCCTAGTTATATTAAATACATCCTTTGATCCAAGATCGGATAACTGTCTTCTAGCATCTATCCCAAGGGCGTGCCACTCCCGTCCTCAAGGGCCAGTCTTCGACTGAGACGCTGATCGAGCCACCTGTGCTGAAGCTGGTATATCCTTAAAACCTGACCTGTTGGTAGCCCTTGAGGACTGGAGTTGCCTACCTTTTGAGCTATACATTACCAACAAGTGTAAATATTAGTTGCTGTAACAGCTATATCTGTCCTCCATTGTTGCATCTGAAGCCGGGGCTACTAAATATATGCATTGCAATCGAGCAGCACATCTCAGCAGAATTCTGAGTTTGTGGCTTTTTTTCCTCAGTACGCCTCACTGTTTTATATGACTTGGAAATCCACATTAATTGTGACTAACTGTCATACTAACAAGTGATTGCAAATACTTAAAAAAAAAATAAAAAAATTAAAAAAATTATATCGGTTTTTATATCTGCAGTAGCACGAGTCAACCCTTTTTGTGTAACTAGAAAGTGTAATTATGCTCATAATGACTTGCTAGTGGTAATTTGCTAATCTTCTTTCCATTTTGTTATCCAGAGCACAGAATATGTTCCGCCTAGCCATGCGTTCACCCATGATTTGGTTCCATGTGGTCCCAGCAGTGAACAAAGAACCATACGAACAATTATCCCAAAGCGAGAACAATACCTACTACTCCAATCAACTCGGTCCCGACGCTCAGTATGTGGATAATAGACAGTTTAGTAGTGCTGGCCCCGATCACACAATACAAAGAATACCCAGGCAGGGCAACCAGACTGAGCACACAGACTCTTTCTCACATCTACCTCAAAGTGTGAATTCAGCAGGAAAACCACCAACTGGCCTCACGCCATCGCCACAACGCGTTGTCAGCCCCTCTCCTAACAGCGGTTATAATACTAAAAAAGGAAAGAAGCTAAACATTCAGCTAAAGAAAGGTAGGTTTCCTGCTTCGTGCATAATAGTGATTTTTTTTCTTTACCAGCACTCTTTTTTGCTAAAGTGCTGAACTTACAATGGTACGAGAGCAACGAATCCCAGAGAAAAAGGAATCCAAGGTTTGCTTCTCGAGCCATGAGTACTTGAAATTACCTGAAATGTGAAGATGAGGGAAGTTAGAATGGAAAGCACAAGATTGTGCACTCAAGGCCATTAACTTTGTCACTATGTTCTGCTTCTCCCATACACAAGGAAACCAATGTATTGTACTCTGTCTCTACTAATAAAGCTGTTAGTCATTAGTAGGATGTCAATAATAGGGCTAAAAGTTGCTATAACGGAGCAGGACTGAATCCCAGTCATTCTGCTTTCTCTTAACACTACAAATTAAACTCAGTTATATGCGTTTTATGCATATGAGCGTTATTGAAACCAATATACTGTACTACATACTGTATCTTGGTGCCTGAAGACATGGAAGTAAGTGGTATATGCAGGAGAAACGGATGACTTGCAGTAGGGCCAACATATTCCTGTCAGTCGCATGTATCTGATGCAGCACCAAATTACGAGTTTTCAATGCTATTTAAACTGAAGCCTAGAAAATGAATCATTAAAAACATACCTACTTAAAAATAACTAGAGAATTGGTTTAGCGCATGAAATTGGAGTATTATGGAGCTATTTGGAGACAAAGAATGAAGATCCGTTTATATTCCAAAAAGATGAGAAATACTGTGTATGTATATATCTGTGTATGTATGTGCAGCTACACCTCTATATACTGTATATATGCTTTTAAAGGAAATGTCGGCATATACATATGCATTGTATTATTTATAAGGCCTGTCAATCTCTTGTGTCCCAGCTCCTTGATTTGATATATGTTCTTTAAAATTCAATATTTCATCTAAATGATGGAGCGAACTTACTGAAGCATAGAAAAAGATAATTTTGTCCTCTAGCGACTACAAATATGCCCAGTCTCCGTGGGAAGATTTTATTCTCCTCAGTTATGGTCAAGTGAGGTTTTTTTTTAGCATGGAGTGTTTTTATGAACCATAACCATGTCTATTACAACAGCGTTAGACTTGCCTGTAATTGAATGTTTCCAAGTAGATTAGTGGTGTAATGGAAGCTGCTCTTGTAGATAATTGTCTCTAATTTTAATTACAGAAATAATTATCTATGTCATTGAGAGATTTACAGCAGGATACATGTTGGTACGGTATCCAGAGATAAATTGTGCTGTGTGCGCTTTTTCTTGTCATGTCTCACGCAGTCAAAAAGCACAACCGTTAAATCTGTGGTTTCTCTTTAGGGGGGAACCTGTTATACCAGGGGTGGTCAACGCCAGTCCTCAAGGGCCACCAACAGGTCTGGTTTTCAGGATAGGAGTTGCCCACCCCTGTGTTATACCATATAGCAGTATAACGCTGTGCTGAGCATTTCTGAAGTTGCCCCCTGCAGGTAGTGAACTAGATGTTGTTCATTAATAAAAAGGGCAACATAAGCCAGCCAGCATGAGAAGGTTTACAATGACTTCCAGCGCTGTCCAGCAGAAAACAACGCCACTGTAGAGATGTGGGGTGTTCGTTTTGCAAATTTCCCCCTCCTCCCCCAAATGTTTTCAAACGTACAAGTTTGAGCCCCAAATATTTGGGCGAATTTGTTGAATTTTGGCCAAACGTGGTGGCTTAGGAGTCAGAGTATTTTCGGAAAAAAATGTGTTCCCATTCAGTGCCTGAAATATGGCGCTTGCAGTCGAGGAGAGCGTCCTATTTAATAGGATGGGAGGAAGGGAGGAGACTTGTATACCTTCCCAAAACACTCCTCTATTCAACACGTGGAGAGAGAGCTGAGAATTAAATTCATTTGTATATATTTTGCATATTCAAATGAGTTAATTTGGGTGTCCGGCGTGTTATCTGGTATAATCTCTGCACGTGTTGTATACGGGACTGTTTTGGGAGGGGATATGTCGCCTTCCTCCCTCCCATCCTTTCTGAATCAGGGAATGGCTTGCAAACAATGACAATTTCATAACCTATTTATTTTTTAAAGAAGCACATTTTCAGTCAAAAATGTTGCGCATCTTTATTGTTGAATATATATATATATATATATATTTGTAAGCCCTTCCCTGCAACACATCGCAGCGTATTGGCAGCAGGTCAGTCTGGGAAGAGTTAATATGTTGTTAGGCACCAGAGAATGTTTGGTAGTATGTGATAGTGCTTAGATTTAAAGAACACAATCTTTGAAGCTATGATTGTGTTTATTTTTAGTGACTGATGCTCTCATGCAACAGGCATTACCTACGGAGGAGGGCGGGTGTGAGCATTTAGATATTTAACTACGCTGTTCCACTCGCCAAGCTGATTTTTGTTTATTTTATTTTCTGTTCACTTCATTTATTGGGAAAATATCTGGCAAGTTTCTATTTTAGAAAAGCTGGTGTGGGAGAAGCAGTCACTGTTTATATTCCACTGGTGTTGTGTGAGATTTAAAGTACTTTTATCTCCCAGAATCTCAGGCTCCAAACCTGCCTGATAAGTTAATTGGAACAGGGACTGTGTGCGCAGCGCAGCACTACACATTGAGGTATTCATGGCATCCTTTGCAATGTTCTCAGAGCTGCTCTAGAACTCTGATCTCCAGCCTTAACAAATCATTACATTCAAAATCCTGGGTGTTGTTTTTTTTTTAAATAAATCCGATGTATAGTGTTAGATATTGAATATATTTTTCTGTTTTCCCCTTTTTATGAGTTTTAATGTATTGAGGAAGCGACAGCACTTTTTGTAATAGGCAGCCATATTGGGAACCCTGTTAAGCAGGATCTTCACCGATTGATCACAAGAGAACGGATCGATCAGCAGTTTAGATAGTTGCATTGCTGTAAAGGTATTGATCTGCTTCCTTTATTAGAACAAAAAATGAGCATTAGCCAATGCCCTTAAATATCCTATTTCCTATGGGCCCTTACCACTGACAGGTGCAATGTATATTGTATCATTTGTGATTTTCCATGTAGGCTTTTGGGACTACATTTACAAAGTTAATAATCCTAATTTAAATTCTGAAGCAGTCATGGGAAAAAATTATTTCACCAACTATAGTATAGGTTGTTATTTTAGTTTAACCTTTAAGATTATTACATTATTAAGTCTGAGCAGCACTGTTCTCACTAAAATATTCCCCGGCCAAGAAAGATGTTCCAACCCGCTTTATTCCGTAATTATGATATTCCCTCATATTTATTACTGTGCTACAATCTCGTGGTAATTTGCTGTTGAGTAAAGCCAAGAGAAAAGGTCAATAACATGTTTCAGTCAGAGCAGAATATCTGTAAACTTTTCTAAATAACAATTGATATGTTTTTAATGCTTTCTTGAACATCATTGTTAGAATATTGACAATGATATTTGCAATCTGGATTCTAACATTATTATTATTATTACGTTTGAATGATTCATCCATATTTTGAACATAAGAGACAAGCACCTGATTTCCTGATCTAAAGTATTGCCTGTCAGTGTATAGCATGCAGTGACTGACACAAATGATCATTAACATATAGTATATTAGATTTGCAGTAAAGTGAAAATATTCCTCAGTCTCTTTTTAGTGTTTGTTTCATGATTTAATGTACGTTAAAGCTTTTTCAGGCGGTAGTTAATCAAGCAGACATGGATAAGGTGACAATGGGATTTCAAAGTTGCTGAAATGAGCGCCGGCCCTTTTGGCATGTTTTTGGATAGTTAAATGGGTGATTGGCATATCTCGCTGACCCTGCGAACATCGCTCTGAAATTAAAGGCGAATTAAGCATCTGACCGTGACACATGTGACCACGGCAAAGCAAACACAACTGTTTGCAAAAAGAAGAATCTGTTTGAGCATTGTAAGGTTTACAATTACACATTATTTAAATACTTAAATCTGCCAACTGGAGCGCTACTGGAAAGTGACCTCAAATGTACAACAGTAATGAAAGAAGCTCCAATGTACATCTGTGACAGATTATTTCATTTATATATTTTTTTCTTCAGACGTGCGAGTCATTACATTTTTTGGGGGGGCCTATTTAATCAGCAGGTCCAAGGAAGTAAAAACACTTCTTGCAAACTTACAGATATTTTCTTATTTGCCAATGCTTATTATAAATAGATACTAAACAAGCAGCCCGTGACAGGAGCTTATTAGGCCAAAGTATACAGTTATATTAACTTTCCCGTTAGAAAGCCGCCTGAAAACTCAAACAAGTGCTTTTAGCAAGAAGCCAAACCTTGACAGTCTTAATAAATGCACATTATTTAGTCCCGTGCCTGCGTCTCTGCCCAGCAGGGAGCCAATGGGGATGTGTGGAGACACGCAGCTCTTCCATTGGCTCCCTGCAGAGATGCGGCGAGAACGAAGGATTAAACACTACTTTACCTTTATGACTCCACTATCTTTATTTCTTATTATAAACACAGATTTAGTGCCACAATTTGCAGGACTAATCTACAAAGAAAAACAGCGAAGAAAAAATAAATAATTTTTGATGTACATTTTAAACCAGTAATTATATGCCATAGAAGACTCTTTTTCTTTGATTGTTTTGATTCCTGGAGCTCTTGAGATGGTAAAATTATATGGATACAAAATTGTATATCTTCTCTCATGTAACGGTTTAAGCAAGTGTGTAATTCCCATTGACAGATGCTGAAGATTTTGAGCGATTTTTGCTGCTTTAATATAAAATAGTTGTGTAGGTTGAAAGCTAGGGTTGCCAGGTCTCCGGTTTTGAACCGGGCAGACTGGTATTTTGCCGATCTGTCCGGTAAATAATGAGAGGTAATACATGTCCGGTGTTTTCCCTCTCATGATGTGCGGGCAGCGGGAGTGGGAAGGGTGGCCGGGTGCAGCGTACCCACTCTTACCTCTGATTCAGAAGCAGCAGCATCTGTTAACCATGGAAACGGGCACATCCTCCCCCCCCCCTTGCCAGCTGAGGAGAAGACTAACCAATGGTGAGGGCTCAACGTCATGCACAGCTCCCCCCCATTTGTATGCTGGGAAATGTAGTTTCCTCCCAGTTTTGCATGTGGGAGAGGAGAGAAAAGTTCCACTCTGTCCCTGCCACCAGAGGTAAGATACCAGGAGGGGATGAGGGTGGTGGTGGTGAGGAAAGAGGAGGAGGAGGAGGAGGCGGGTGGTGGTAAGGAAGGAGAGGGGCTGGAGGGGAAGGTGAAGGAGGGGGGGAGAGGGTAGGGTAATGGTGAGGGAGGGAGGTGATAATGAGTTAGGAGGAGTGGGTGGTGTGAGAGAATGTGGGGGGTTGCATCAATCTTGGAAGTAGTTTGAGAGGAGCATTAAGATCAGTATAGCTCGCCATGTATTACTGCAGGTATGTTATTTATAAATTATCTGATCCGTTATGTCATTTTTTCCCTAAAGTTCACTCCACGTATGCACCAATTTGCATATTCTGTAACATACAGCATTAATTTAACTCTAATAGCTAATAACATACCTCCCCACCGGCTTTTCGAGCACGCTGCATTTTTCACCGTTGTGTCCAGTATTTTTTTGAGAAGCCACCTGGTAACAATACTGAGAGCTTGTGTTCGTAGTTCTACCGAAAGGTAAATCGAGGAAGACTGGCTTTGCTTTTGCCCACTTTTTATGCTCGCATAAGTGTTTTAAACACGTATGTCATGTGAATGTGCTCACAAGTGATATTTTTCTATACTGTTCACCAGGGGCGCGCAAACTTATTGTATTGCAAACTGCCTTGCTCCCTCGGTTCCTGCGCCACCCCCTTATCTCAGGCCGCAGGGGTCGTGTGACGTCACGTGACCCGCCACTTTACCAAGGCAACCGTGATGTCACATGACCCCGCGGCATCATTTGACGCTGCGTTGCCATGGTCACGCGTCCAAGTCTGCTGAACCTCAGTAAGTAGAGGTTGCAGAGGCCTTGTGCGGTCCCCCGGCATTTAATTTAAATGCCTTGGGTAAGAGTGCGGGACCTCTGCAACTGCCCGCACCCCCACTCTCGCTTCCCCCAGTTTGCGCACCGCTGCTGTACACTGTACGGTGGAGGGTTTTTGTTACTTTTTTTTACCCGCGATAACTTATATAATGTGCGGTTGAAACCTATTCCAACTTCACGTTGCAAAGCCGCATAACCAGCCTCACACTGATGAGACCCAAAAGATTGAAACAGCTGTCTGTGAGTAGGGTTACTGGCTGTGCACTTCTATAACCCAGGCTGTGCTGAAAAGCTGTGCAATACGACAGCACAAGCTTATAGGGGGTCCATGTTACAATGGACATGAAGTAAAAGCGTACACACTGTTCATTTGCATGTCATTTCCCAGAATCCCTGGATGCATTGTATGCTAAGGGATAATGGGGAAAGGCAGGGTTCAGACCTGTCAGACATCTGAATGTGCTCTCAAGTGCTATTTTTATTTGTTAACCACACTAAAATGCATGATTACAAAGCATTTGGTTTATCAGGTTAGTTGCAATGAAGAGTGAATAACCTTCCTAGTTTTTAATCCAATGTAGGTGCAGAAGGATTGGGATTTAGCATCACTTCCCGGGATGTCCCTCTTGGTGGCTCAGCTCCTATCTATGTCAAGAACATTCTTCCTCGCGGAGCAGCTATTCAGGATGGCAGACTGAAGGCTGCCGATAGATTACTAGAGGTAACTGGTTTTATTACTATTGTAGTATTGTTGGCATTGATTATGTTGTTTCTATATAAATAAAAATGTAGCGTGGCAGTATGTACCTCATCCTTGTCATGCACACATTTCAGGATATTAACTATAAACGTTTTATTCTAACCGTTTCAAGTATTGTAATCCTGTCCCCGTCCCCCTCACCATCTTTTCTGCACAAGTGTAATCTTGCTTGTTTGCCCCCTCGTCTCTCCTCTTGGTCTTTCTCTCTTCTTGTTCATTCTCTCAATTTTCCCATGTTTGTTTCTCCTTGCATTCATTCTGCTTCTTGTTTACCAAACACTTGTGTTCTCACCCCTAACTCACTCTTGCTTTTTCTATCTGTCCCTTCCTCTGCCCTTGGTCGGTGTAATGTGTGCCACGATAACGCACAGATAATGATGTACCAAAACCTGTTCCACAAAGTGCATTTTGGTGGGGCCCGTGCTCTCATGATGATGTCACATACCGTATGGACTGGAATGATGGAAACAGGTTCCATTGTATTCAGTTCAGTAGGACTCCTTTGTTTGAACAGTTCTTTACACCTGTAAAATTACCCTATAAATTGCCTCCACAACCTGGCCATAAATAGGAGATATCTCTGGGGTGAGTCTCACCAGTATTATCCACTTGCCATGGACTAATTTTAATAATTACGTTTTTGTTTTCCCCTTTTTAACCTATAACTCTAGAAATGCTGCAATAAAAATCGCAGGTGTGTTTGGATGCGTATTATTTCCATTCAATGAATGCAGGTTAATGCTCTAACAAAGCATTGCCACACCACATTGAACAGGGTCCTTTCTTTATATCCCTCTGTTTTTCCATTCTTCTGACCCCTTTGTCTCTGCTTTCATCTATCCGTCCTTCAATCTCATCCACGGTTTCTGCCAGTGTCAGTTGCTTGCACGGCCTCTCTCACTGTCCCATGTTTTTCTCACACATTTTCCTTCATGATACTGTATGTCTTTTAGTACTCTTCTAAGTCTTTTCTCTCATATCCCTTCTGTCTCACTTTGGCCATTATTAAGTGAGCTGGGAAGGCTTCTTTCACTGCTGGAGAAGAGTCCCGTTCTATTAGAAAGAATGACACTAAAGTCTTCATCACAGGCGAGACTGCATCTTGAATTGGGGACCTTTGTCTCATGTCTCTGTTGCCTCTTTCTCTCATTGTCAGTAAGAGATTTTAGCTTCTCTCTTCATCCCCTTGAAATAAAATGCAAAGAAAAGATCTGTACCTCCAACTACAATTGCGATGACACTTGACCTCTTCACATCCTTACACTCTGCGACTGCCCACAGAGCAAGCCTGCACAGAATGTGTTGCAGCTGTGAAATCTAACCTGTTAGTTGTTCACTGTGGGTTGTAAGAATTTCAAGACAAATTTTAATTGAAAAGCTGTTTAGGAAGTTACAAAATACCAAATTAAAAAAAAACCTAGGGTTTAAGGAAATGAGCAACATCTCTCAATGTTTGAAACCATTGCCCGTTCTTATTAATAAGCAGCAATTTAAATCACCCAAAGCTATACAACATAAAATGTTTTCAATAAATGGGAAGGAGGGCTGGCCTAATAGTACTAATGCTTAACAGTCTTTCAAATGGGGGGTAAGGCCCACATTGAAATCCCAATTTGCTTAATCTGCCTGTACACCAGATACCAACAATAGATTGTCAGCTCTTGGTATTCATTGTTCCTGCAGAATTATTTGTACTGTGCACTAGTTTCTTAACACATTGTCCCCTCCCACCCTCTTTCTCTCGCCCCCCCCCCCCCCCAGAACTGCGCATTCAGAAATGATCAATCACAAAGTCATTGGATTTAGAAAATATATTTAGCATCATCATTTAAATATAAATAACCAAGGATTCAGTATTGCTGTAATATACAAATGAAATGTTTGTGTTAATGGTTCTAAAAGATAATAATGATAATCATCCTAAACATTTAATTGCTCAGTCATTTGTTATTAATGTAACTTTTTCCTACTCTGCATGACTCATAAACGCAGTCTCTTCAAGATGTTTGTCCTCCATTCCAGTGTGGTCATTACTTTCAGCTTCAAAGCAAATACAGGTCATGTGTTAAATACATTTCAGTAGTCATGTGTAGTACATCAATGAATATAGCTACCACTACAAGCTGCACTATGTAAATGTTGTAATGGTTTTCCTTTAAAGGTAAACAGTGTCGATTTAACTGGGAGAACGCAAGAGGAAGTGGTGTCTCTATTGAGAAGCACCAAGATGGGAGGGACCGTGAGTCTTCTGGTCTTCCGTCAAGAAGAGGGTTTCCATCCAAGGGAACTGGTGCGTAACAAATACAGATGAATAAATAAACATTGCTACCTTTTTATTTTTATTCTCGTCTGTAAATGATTTTATTCTTAGCTCAAGTAAACCGAGAGTATGGCTTTAAAGTCACTTTGTAACACAGTACTGGTATTTCAGTTGCCTGTAAGTGCAATCTTAAAGTGTTTTTGTTTTCTGGAGAATAATACATTCACTTGGAGATATTATACTTTTATTTTTAAGGATCCAACCTATTCCGTAGTACTGAAGTTATTCCTGTAGCAACAGAAAGGAAAGTGAAAGATAATAACATTAATAAAATGGAATATGAAATGTATGTGGTTTTATTTTTCTGGGGTAGATGGTACATTTTATGATACAATCTGCTCCAGAATAAAAAGGTCCTAGGTTTTTTTATGTAAATTTTTTTTGGTACCAAATGACCATTTGAGGGGGAAAATGTTACATGAATTAAGTAAATGCCGGACAGAAACCAAAGTAACCACAGAAAGGAAATCCAAAAGTCCCCTTTCTGTAAGGTACATAGTTTTTAAAGTGTCACGTTAAACATTTAAAGAGCATTATATAAAAATAACTACACTGCATATTATTTTATGGCAGCTGGATTATGTTACATATTCTCCACATGGGAGTATTTAATGGAAACCATGCTTTTTTTCCTTTCTGACCAGTAATATGTTTGTCTTTAGTTTATTTAAGGCCTATCCAGTTTGAAAAGCATGTAATCCTGTCTGCTTATGCTATGCAGTATGTCTCCTTGTAGTTCTGTGGGAAATTATAAAAAATTAAAGAAAGGAGGGGGGATACCATATTAAAAAACAACCAAACCAAAAAAAAAACCCTACTTGATGATGCGGAGACTGGATGCTGATGTTCCTCTGTCCAGAATTGCGTTGTGCATTTCCTTTTAGAGTTAAAACATGTTAAACATTTATGAACAACAATCTTGACCAGTTGTTTTATTCTTGACCCTTTTATTTTTGCTCTCCTCCGTATCGGAATGTAATGGTCAGAACGTTTTGGTGATTGGATTCCAAAATCTGATCCAGAAAAAAAAGTTACATGACTTCTAGAAGTGGTTTTATTGTGTAACAAGCAGATCGGGTTCTCATTCACATTCTCGTTCTGAATGTCATTTAGCGGTGTGCAAGCTGTGACAACTGTGTTTGAATTAGTTGCAGTGACCTAGTCATTGAATTGTGCTTTCGTTATACTGTATCCTGACATACTGTATGTGCCGTGCACAGATGGTGTCATTATGTGACTTCATGTTAACGTTGTTTTTTTAATGTTTTTGCTCATATTAAAGACTAAATATTCAAAGTGCCATGATATTTTTGTCTTTTTAGTTAATCTCCATCGGTATCTTAATTTAAGCATTTGCAATGCTTTATAAACCAACTAAAACAATTGCTCTGTTTTATAAAAGCTATGCTATATTGGATTGAAATGGCAATCATTTATTTTTGTGTTTTCTTCATAGCCTTATGTGTAGGTGAAGTTTGTAGATGAGGCAGTTGGAGGATAGGGATAAACTGTTCTTGGCAAATTGCTCAATTAAACAAAGACAGGAAATATTTAAGAAGAACATTGTTGAAAGCAGTGAATGTGGGTCAGTAGTTTAAAAAAATAAATGAATAAATAAAAACACTTTGTGGAGGCTGAAGTTCGATAAATGTTGGGTGTACCTCTCGGCATGGACGCACACTGCAGGTTACGCTAGATAGGGTCAGTGCATCGTCCTCCCAAGCACTCCATTGTCTACCTTTACTGCCAGAGGGGATTTATGGGGGAGAGAATAGGTAGGCCAGAGCAGACTCTTGTATGAGCTCAGAAGACCCGTTTGACATGTCCCACAATCCGTACCCCTACAGAACACTGCTGACAAAGTCTGCCCCGTTCAAGCAACCTATTCAACAGAGGAAAATTGGAATCCTAAGTCAGAGAATATGGTATGGGTAGAAAGTGGGCATAAGTCAGGTTCACTTTATTACTTGTGCTTAGTCTTTACAGAGAGAGGTGGAAAAGAGATACCTCCAGTTGAAAAGCAAAAGTTTATCTGGATGTTACATGGAGTCCAGTCAATTTTCAGAGGAGTCTGTACTAAAGCAACTTGGTTACTCAAAAGTGGACATGAGAATGGGGCCAGATTAGATATATCGAGACTATAAAAATAATTGAAAGAGTTGCAGATTTGTTAATACGCTCTACTGACCAGGCCTAGAGGACTTACGTTGTATGGAAATGAATGCCTCGAATAGGATGGTTGGATTTAAGAGTAACCATAGCAGTGCAACAGGACTTAGTACTTTTACCAATCCTGTACTAGGACTAGTTTGGTAGCAGTAAAGAAAATGTGCAGATGGACAAAATGGCCCTCATCTGACACACACACACACACACACACTCACACACACATATAAAACAAAGAGGGACAGCGCGGGCTCCATAGTGTAAATAGTACAGGTTTATTTATCACGAGCTAAAAAAAAAAAAAACTCACAGCAATGAGATAGGCCTTGCGCATATGACAAAAACACCCAGTGTCACTCTGTTGGTCGGGAACAGCAGTCTCGTGGCTGCAGCGTGTGTATCTCTCTCTGCCGTCGGGTATCTCCATTGTGAAGTGCGTCCACCTCAGCGGCCCCCGGCTAAACAGCCCACGCTCCTTTCGTTACGCAGCTCCGCAGATCCCTTCTAGTTCAGCAGGAGCTCAATGAGCTAGATAAATAAGCCTGTACTATTTACACTATGGAGCCCGCGCTGTCCCTTTCTTGTTTTTTAGAATTATCATGGAAGGTGGGTGTTTCCTGTGGATAGCTGCTGGGGTGTTTTTTTTATTTTATTATTTTTTCCGTTTTTTTTTTTTATTTCATTTGTTTGTTTGCTACTTTTTGGCTTCCCTTGTGTTTTATCCTAGTGTTTCCATTTCCTTATCCCTTTCCTCCTTCCGTGTTGGTATCTATGTGGTTTGTTTGTTTGTATTTGAGCTATATTGTGTTATAGGATATCAGCTCATTCTATTCTCTCTCTTCCTATCATCAATCAGTACTTTTACCCATTTCCACACCTAGCAACAGGCAATGTGATTTTATGTGATTTTATGTGATATATATATATATATATATGTGTGTGTTTTATATATATATATATATATATATATATATATATATATATATATATATATATATATATATATATATATATGTGTGTTTTAACAAACCTGCTCTTAGATTTTATTTTGTCTTTCATTTTAGAACTCTGAACCAAATCCGGCATCCAACGCAAGAGAAACGGTAAGAGTTTCTTACTTTACACCTAAATGAAGAGAATATAGATGTTTTCTATAATTGCATGGGTTTACTACAAATACAAGCTGTCTACCTTATTTTATTCCAAACTGGTAACAAATGAGTTTGGCAATCCTAGTATTTTTTGTAATTTAAAATAAAATTATTATGTGGCCTTTTAAGAGGAGCCACTGCTCCGTGTTTCCCAACAATGCCACTGTTCTACTGGTCTGTGTCCGTGCCCCCGCATTCTGTGCCTCTCTGCCACCGCTCTACTGGCTGCAGGGAGTACTGCAGGGATTCTTCCGTTTCTATTAACCATTCAGAGGTATCGGCTGCTTGTTAATGTTTAAGCTTTTGACGATCTAAATTGTCATACCCACGAAGCATGTCATTAAAATCTGACATCCTGACGTCTTATTAGAATTGGGTGGAAAAGTTAGGAGTGCTTCTACTTTTGTGCTTTCACCTGAAATATTTTAAGGGAGATAATACCTTTAACGTGTGTGTGTTTTTCTTTTTGTTTAAATAATGGTTTGTTGAAATTCAGTGGGAATTGTTTGCATGTGCAGTGAAAGAGGCGGACTAGTGAGGTTATTAAAGAGGCAGTCCAAGTGACACATTAAACAAATATATATTTTTAGTTTTTTAACATATGCAGCCTTTGATTACCTTTTATTGAAAATGAATTACCTAAGCAGCCAATGGATTGGTTCTCCCTTGATGAGATCAGCAAAGTTCCTGCTTCTCGGTGTTCACTAAATGGCTGCTGTTCAGTCAGTGTAACTCAGCAGATACAATGTATTCTTATACTACTAAGGTAACATTATAGATTGTTACAGTTTGCAGCTCTAACTGCGGGGAACATTGGCAACAAATTGTCACAAACGGGAAAGTGTTACACGGCAGGGGAGGTGGGCTTAATGAGGCTCAGTATATTAAAACTCATTAAAAATGGCATTAAGAGTTGAATTAAAAAAAAAATTAAGTACTGTATTATCTTATACTACAGAACTGATTTATTTAAAAAATCACACATGTAGGACATTGCTTGGATTGTTTTTTTTAATGCCCAGTTTATCATTCCAGGAATAGAAAATGTTTTTCCAGATAAATCACCCTGGATATTCATTTTTGTCCGACCTATCTTTGTGTATTTCACCCTCCTGCAGCTTTGGTTTCCATTTTGTACTTTTCGATCTCTTAAGCCCATTAGTTGCTTCTTATAAAACATTCATGTCCGAGTAGGAGAAGATAGTCACTGAATACTACATGCTTCTGTTGGCATTTTTCAACCGCAAATGGTGAGAAAGTATTGGAAAATGAGCAGTTTATGCTTTTTCAGAGGATAGCATATTTTGTGCAGGTTAGTCACTGTGAGCGATCCTGATCATTACGATTAGTGATCGGCTGCAGTATTCTTCCCCTCGAAATGAATGTCTACATATACCCTGGTGCAGATGTGTTGCAATGAAGGGCAAATATCAGATCTTTCTCTTGGCTTAGTGAGTAAAGACACTGACTGACACTGAGATTGCAGGGGAGCCTGGTTCAATTCCTTGTGACCTTGGGCATGTCACTTTATCTCCCTGTGCCTCAGGCACCAAAAACATAGATTGTAAGCTCCGCGGGGCAGGGTCCTGTGCCTGCAAAATGTCTCTGTAAAGCGCTATGTAAAACTAGCAGCGCTATACAAGAACATACTATTATTATTATTTTATTATTACTCACAAGATGCAAGTGGTTTTCAGGCATATATCAACAGCCTATTGATATATGCCTGAAAACCACTTGTACAGGTGGTCCACGTTATCCGAGGACTGCCTGTATCTTGTGAGTAGGCTGAATATAGAGCCAAGATAAAGATCTGATATTTGCCCTTCATTGCAATACATCTGCACTTAGATTTTTGTGTTGTGTTTTCTCCTTTTACACATGCCCCCCCCGTTATTGTGAGAATATATTCCTACGTTGTGGGACCAGTGATAACAGGCCCCACCAGAGGGTTTGGGCAGGGAGTTTCAACCTTATATTTGTATTTACACAAGTCACTTTATCACCATTTTGATATCTAGTGTAATATTATAATTACACCCTTTCCAAAAAAAAAAAAAAGAAATAAACTAGAAATGGTAGTGTTTGAGGGAGGGAGGGTGGGTGGGGGGAGAGAGAATAAACGATGAGATAAGACTAAACAATGTTATGCTTTGATAATGATCCAGCATCTGTCGGAAACTCGGTTTGTGCTCTTTTAATTAGCTAGTACTGTCCTATAAAAATATACTGTCACGGAAGGGTTGACATGGGTGTTACAGCCACATTTTTAGCTATTGTTTGAGATTAGTTAAAATGTTGACATTGGTTGGTTCCCCAGCAGGTTGAAACAGTAGGATTTTGATCCTGAGCAGGATAAATATTGAAGCAGACACCCAGCGACATTCTTAAGACGGCTAAATAATAAAACATGTGGAAGTAGTTATTTTATGCTTTGATTTTATACACAATGAAAATCATATGCTATAAATTCTATTTCTTTGAACAACACTAGCTAACTTTTTCTGTTTCTGGTACAGACCGATGAAATTAAACGCAGGAACATCTTTGAAGTCTGGATGTGTTTTCGGCATGGGCAGGCATAACATTGTCTGCTAGATATGAATGTAACATCTGCGGGATTTTACGTTTAACCCATGCGTTGCAGAAATGAGCCAGGTTCATTAATGAGTATAATCCCGGTGCTGCAAGGAATCCGGAAGATCTCAAACTTCATTTTCCAGGCGAACAAATGTTCCGATTCAAATAAAAGCAAAGGGATATTTTCCAAATGACCTTGAAAATAAAATTATATTTGGCAACTGATATTTAACAGCTGCTGGCAAATTGCATAAAACAATTGCCACCAGATGTGACCTATTATCTTAGATAATAAGAATAATGAATTTCAACTTATATGTGCAAATCGGGTTCAATAAGTGTTAGATGGCACATGGATAAAATTAAAATTCTTATGCTACAAAGACTTGGCAAGAGTGAGAATTTAATATGGTAAAGAACAACATTCAACCAACACTATTACTTCATTAAGTTTTTGGAAGTCATTTAATACCGACACTGTAACTCTGACATATTGCACAAAAGATAATAGATTTCGAACGCATTAGTCCTGTTGAACTTAAACTGTCGGGAATACTTTTTCAACACTTCATTTGATATTTATTTTTATTGGAGTTACTCCGTTAACGTTTTAAAACGCTTTAGAAAATGGCAAACATTGAAACTTCCAATTCTGCCGATTTTACGATTTTATAGAATGGAATATTGCTCGTGTCCACTTAAATTTTTTTTTTTTTAGCAGTCGTCATAAATAATATATATATTTTCATTTGAAAATAATGAATATAGTTCTTGACACAGTGCTCAACCATGAATCCAATATCATGGGGACTGCGTGTGGATATTTAAACTCCTTGCTTAGTCTAAATTAAAGCACAATGTCTATTAAAGGGATATTTGTTTTATTTAACTTTTTTCTGACCCCCTTTTTTCTTGCCAAGTGGGGTGGTAATTTAGGTAACGTGTGTGTGTGCGTGTGTGCGTGTGTGCGTGTGCGCGCGTGTGCGCGTGCGTGTGTGTTCCATCCCTGCCCAGCTTCTAGGGAGATTACATCCTTGTGTTTTATATGGCTACTCCACATGGGCTACCTGGACTCAGGTGCTGGATTCAAGCGGCTGGGTGATGAAAGTTGTAGAATAATGGGCACCAGGAACTTTTGAAGTACAACAGTCATTTATTTGTGTCCCTCATGGACAGGGGCTGCTCATACACACACTAATGACGTTGCACTGTTATTTTTATAACAGACGTACAGGTACATGAATACAGTTCTTCCATCTGTAGCCACTCTTAAAAACTTCAATGAAGGTTTGATTTAGTTACTCTGAGTAACTGTGGGACCTGGCCGCCCTGGTTGCTTCAGAACCATCAACGGCATTGATACAATAACAATAGCATGTTCTTGTATAGCGCTGCTAGTTTTACGTAGTGCTTTACAGAGATATTTTGCAGGCACAGGTCCCTGCCCCGTGAAGCTTACAATCTTATGTTTTTGGTGCCTGAGGCACAGGGAGATAAAGTGACTTGCGCAAGGTCATACGATTCCTACGGGAATCCTGACGGGTCTTTTCTTGGTTGACACAATACCTTTTGCTTGTTTGGGAACTGTCACTTCCATACAGAATGCTGAGGAATATTGGCGCTGATTCGCATTTAGAGCTGATCCGTCGGCGCTTGGGAGCCCTCTTTCCTGAGGCCCTCTGGCGTGCCATATTCCTTTTTATTACTAAGGCCTCGGGCATGGTCAGCTCCTAGGCGCGCTGCTGCTCGGCACTGAGCCCCTGCAGCCGCAATGAGAGCGGCTTTAGCAGGGGCTCGCGCACGCTTCCGCACGCCTGCGGAAGCGTGTGTCTTAAGAAATCTTTCGTTTTTGAGCTCGCCAGAGCGCAGGGCCGGTCACGTGAGCGGTTCGCCCAATGAGGGCGAACCAGCTCCATGATCTCACTGGCCCGCCCCCCAGACACGCCCACGGACGGCGCGCGCTCTAAGGCCAGGGAAAGCACCGCTTTCACTTAGCCTCAGCGCGCCTCCGCACGGCTTCAGTCTCTATGGACTAAGCCTTAGTCGGGATTCCATTTCTTCTTTCGGGTATCTTGACTTAACTGGTACTGTCCCTATCTACAACATAATAAACAGGAGGGTCTATACTGTTACTTTAGAAACATTACTTATCTACTCTCCCGAGGCTGCTCTCCTCGTGTCCTCCTGAAACCTAACCTTCTAGAATAGTCCCTCCTCCTTAAATACCCCTGAATTACGTCTGGATTCCAATAGAAACCCATGATGGGGCCCAGCATACCATTTCCATGTTGGTAAAGTAAAGTGAGATAATAGATGGGTATGATCACTAGATGATGAAACTACCAGCACGACACAGGGGGTAATGCAAAAATATGATTTATTGATCCAGCAAGGAAACATCCCTACATTTTTATCCCCCGGGGGACCGAAACGCCTGGACTGAGCATCCGATTGAGCCACCTGTGCTGGAGCAGAGATATCCTGAAAACCTGACCTGTTGGGGGGACTTGAGACAGGAGCATTGCGGTTGAACTCTGCAGGATTCCTGAATTGATTACTTTAAAAAAAAAAGTGTGTTTGCCAAGCACACGCATTTAAAGTGAAACTTCTTTCTTTTGTCACTTTTTTCTCACAAAAATTGTATTTATGATGGTGATGTTTTTAATTAAAAAATCAATGCACAATTTCAGTGACAAAACGCAAAGAAGTTTGACTTAGAACGCACAGGCTCGGCACACACACCCTGTTTTAGCTAGTTGCACTTGTATATTTATACTAACTGTGAATTCCATGTGTGTGTCTCTGTCTCTGTGTGTGTGTCTCTGTGTGTGTGTCTCTGTGTGTGTGTCTCTGTGTGTGTGTGTGTGTTTGTCTCGTGTCTTCTGCGCATGCGCCGAGCGCCTATGACTGCTGCGCATGCACCGAGTTCAGATCTCCTCTTTTGCCCACAGTGACGCGCAACGACGGCCTCTTTTGCCCACAATTACATAATTTCCGTGACATTACTTCGGTCTCCACGAAGCAAATTCTCCTATGTGCCAGCAAAGAAGTTTCACTTAAAAAAAGAAATAATATATATACTGAATACTGAATACTTTTTTTTTTTAATTGTATTTTCGAGTGCTGCTTCATCAGGGTTGGAATTTCTTTAATCAGACACAGTACTGCTGATGTTTTGTTAGATGCAAACATGTCACCCTGCTATTGAAGGACTCCGTTATTTTTGCATACAGTAGCTGCAGCTGAACTAAAACTGCTATCGCGCTCTGATACATACATTTACATTTTCTAGCCAGCGAATGCAATTTGCCACCCCATATTTTTGAATGGTAGTGCATTTTAAATAAAAAAAGGTATTCAACATATTTTATCATTCATCAACTTTTTATTAGAAATTATATACATGAGTGGCTCCATTCAGCTGAAGTCATTTTGAATGACCTTTGTGTCAAGTAAATGTTTTGAATGAAAAATGGAGCAGACCTAATTGCTTCAGACATTAATGAATATGGAAGCAGGGCTAGTCAGGGAGACAATGTCATATACATCCCTGTATAATCTCTTGTTTCCTGTTAAGTGTATATAGCAGTGATTTTCACCCCTCCGGTTCCGCGGCCGCCAGGGGGGAGAGCTGGGACAACTCTCCCAGCTGTCCCTGGTCCGGTAGCGTGGCTGAAGGAGGAAGCATCATGTGTGTTAGAGGAAGGGAGAGTGTGTGTGTGTTAGGGGGGAAAGTGTGTGTGTGTGTTAGGGGGGAAAGTGTGTGTGTGTGTGGGTATGTGTTTGTATGTGTGTTTGTTTGTGGGTGTGTGTGTGTGTGTGTGTGTGTGTGTTTGTGGGTGTGTGTGTGTGTTTGTGGGTGGGTGTGTGTGTTTGTGGGTGTGTGTGTGTTTGTGGGTGTGTGTGTTTGTGGGTGTGGGTGGGTGTGTTTTTGTGTGTTTGTGGGTGTGGGTGGGTGTGTTTTTGTGTGTTTGTGGGTGTGGGTGGGTGTGTTTTTGTGTGTTTGTGGGTGTGGGTGGGTGTGTTTTTGTGTGTTTGTGGGTGTGGGTGGGTGTGTTTTTGTGTGTTTGTGGGGGTGGGTGGGTGTGGTTATGTGTGTGTTTGTGGGTGTGTGTGTGTTTGTGGGGGTGTGTGTGTGTGTGTTTGGGTGTGTGGGTGTGTTTGTGGGGGTGTGTGTTTGTGGGGGTGTGTGTTTGTGGGGGTGTGTGTGTGTGTTTGTGGGGGTGTGTGTGTGTGTTTGTGGGTGTGTGTGTGAGTGTTTTTGTGGGTGTGTTTGGGAGTGTTTTTGTGGGTGTGTTTGGGTGTTTGTGGGGGGGTGTTTGTGGGGGGGTGTGTGTGTTTGTGGGGGTGTGTGTGTTTCTGGGGGGGGGTGTGTGTGTTTGTGGGGGTGTGTGTTTGTGGGGGTGTGTGTTTGTGGGGGTGTGTGTTTGTGGGGGGGTGTGTTTGTGGGGGTGTGTGTTTGTGGGGGTGTGTGTTTGTGGGGGTGTGTGTTTGTGGGGGTGTGTGTTTGTGGGGGTGTGTGTTTGTGGGGGGGTGTGTTTGTGGGGGTGTGTGTTTGTGTGGGTGGGTGTGGGTGGGTGTGGGTGTTTGTGGGTGTGGGTGTTTGTGGTGTGGGTGTGGGTGAGAGGGGGAGAGAGTTAGTGTGTGTGTATATAGGAGAGCGAGGGAGAGTTTGAGTGTAAGGGAGAAAGTATGAGGGGGAGGGGCAAGAGACTGGGGTGAGAGACGAGGAGGGGGGGAGAGAGACCGGGCGAGGTTTGTGGTTCCCCAGAATTTCACAATTGAATTATGGGGTTCCCTAACCCGAAAAAAGGTTGAAACCCGCTGGTATATAGTAAGAACCCAAGCTAGATGTTTTAAAAAAAAAAAAAAATCACGATTGGGGCAGCTCATGAAAAGCTAAACCTTCTGCAACATGAGGTACTGCACTTTTCCAACCTGTTGGGTGGCAAAAATGGCTGGACTCTCCAAACTGTGTTACAGCTGACCCACTCCTGTCCCTGAAACACCAACAATGACACCTGTTCTGTGGTTAGGGGGGTCTCTTCCTGATAATGTAAGTTATGTTTCCGCTGGGACATTCACAGCACAAAATCACCATTACATTAATGCCGACTGTCACTGACACAGTAAAGGATCAGTCCCTCCAAGAAAAGAAATGGCGGAAAAATACAGAAAATAAAATCTCTCTCAAATACGAGAGCATTGTTTTTGTTTTCTTTCCAATTCTCACGAGAAATGATAAAATAAGCATTTCTGTTGACAGACTTCATACCTGTAATGTATGTGGGAGGAAAGCGGTCATTTTATGTGGTGGTTGTAGCATTCAGGGAGGAGTCTGCTTAAAAATAAGTATACATCATACCAAGCTGGCAGACCTCCAGTCCCCCAAGTCCTTTCTGACAAAACACCCTTATTCCTACCGATTTGCAAGGTCAAGATGGCAATATTTATTTTTGGGAGGTGGGGAAGGAACTGTGTACTTAGACAGTATTGCTTGTCCAGGTGTCTTTATAAGGCTGCGGGCATGGTCAGTGCTTAGCCGCTGAGGCAGCGGACTTACCCCCGGCACCCTTTATGAGGGCAGCTTTAGGGGGCGCTTCCGCACGCTTCGGAAGGCGTGCGGAGGCGGAGGAGACAGTTAAATTTAAGTTTTCGCGCTGAGGGGAGAGGAGGGTCTGGTCACGTGAGCGGTTCGCTCAATGAGGGCAAACCAGCTCCGTGACGTCACTGGCCCACCCCCGGACGGCGCGCACACAAAGGCCAGGGAAAGCACCCGCTTTCCCTCAGCCTCCGTGCGGCTGCAGTCTCTATGGACTCAGCCTAACCTTGCTTCCCAAAGTCATGCCCCATTGTTCCATGGGTAGTGCCACATAAGGTATTATGGGACAGAACTTTAAGAACAAAGCCATGATTGACTCCTGCACCACAAATCCTGGCTTTTTAAATGTGCAGTTCTTCCCCTGCAGGGCCCAGACACCAAGGCATGGATTCTAAGTGATGTGGCAACCTCGCAGTCGGGATTTGTCAAGTCCTGTTTTCAAGTTTAGGGGTCCCCAGAACAAGGATTGCTCCTTTTAATAGAAGACAAATGTAGTTCTGTATCTGTGATCTATAAAAAGGAAAATGTCTGCGTGCAGTACTTGAGGCAGAGACAGGCCAGATGAGAAGCCAATGCAGTTAAAAGTTATCCTTCCGAGAAGTACGAAGTCTGATGTGAGAGAGAATGCAAGAAAATAATGTTTGAAAGAGAGCACTGTATCAAATACAGATGTGAAGCAAGGGCAGAAATAAAAACTATTGGGTAAAGTGGAAACATTTGCTGAGCAGGAAATCATGTTTATGAATTTCAGATAGCAGAAACTTAACCCACAAGAGACAAAGATTAAACCACAGTAATGCATGTCCTGTGACACAATAATCTCTGACTTGGATTTGTGTAACAATTACACAGGATCACAGAATGCAGAAATATGTTGTTAAAGACACTGTTTTTTTTTCTCATTTGTCTGGCATCTAAAGAAAACCAATATATTTTATGAATGTAATTGGTATTGAGCACTAATGGCATTGTTTGTTCTAATCTTTTATCCCTCATATCTGAAACGATACCTATGGTACTGTAAGCTTTTATAAAATGTGTCTTTTTATTGCCCAATGAATAATTCAACAGGTTCCCCCTACCGTTAATTCAGAGCAGAGCGGTTTTCTTATGGTTCATTTAAGGACAATATTATTTCATTCTGGTAAAGATCTGGAGGGTTGCACATATACATATAGAATGTTCCAACATGTTGATTGCAAATAAAGTTTCAGGTACACCTTTTACAGTAGAGGACAAGCTACATTTTGCAAAGCTATACGACGTCCCTTCATATACATAGGTCTATAGAAGAATGATTGTCAAAAACATGTTGCTTTTCTTCCCCAATAGAAAACAGAAGACGATGATGATCTTGTTCTAACTCCCGACGGAACGAGAGAGTTCCTAACATTTGAAATTCCTTTGAATGATTCTGGCTCAGCTGGTCTTGGTGTAAGTGTCAAAGGCAACCGGTCAAAAGAGAATCACGCCGACCTGGGTATCTTTGTCAAATCCATTATTAATGGTGGAGCCGCCTCCAAGGTAAGCAGGAGGACATTGACATCTTTATCTTGATTACAAGTAATATTACATAGTTACATAGTAGATGAGGTTGAAAAAAGACTTCCGTCCATCAAGTTCAACCTATGCTATATTTAGACAACAGATACTTTATCCTATATCTATACTTATTGATCCAGAGGAAGCCAAACAAAAAAAACCCATAAATATTATCTTTGACATGTTAAAACTTGAACTATATGAGACATAAATTGGACACACAGGCATTTTCTCATTTAATTTGTGCATTTCTCCTGCATAAATCTGAACAGTGATTGTTTTACAGTCTGAACATCTGATAGTTTGCCAATGATAATTGCCTAAACATAATTGAAAAATCCTAACTTTGAAGCCTGTAAAGTATCTGTGATGTATTATAATGAATAACATACAACACTGAGTACCAGATTTCTTTTTTTCTTTAGATATTGAAAAATCAAACCTATATGCTCTGTTTAATTGCAGTACGGACACTGTACTCCCCAGTTACAGCTGCTAAAATGGTTTTAGGTGATGTGAAATGGTTACTTCTATATTTTCAGGGTTGCTCTTATTCAAGAGAGAATCTTGACATAACATTGTACTGTATAAGACAGTTTTGCAGATACAAGAGAACCTGTAAAAACAATATACTGTACTGTACGTTAATCAAATTAAACATGCATACTTAAAGAAGCTCATGTATGTAAAGGGGAAGACTTCATCTTGATCTATTATCCAAGACCTGACAGTGACATGTCCTTGTTTAGATCTCTTTTAATCATATTAAATGCATTGGTAACTTTGGGAAGAAAAGTTCATTTATATTAAACTTCAAGTATTGTTTATTGTTTGAAAAAAAATGTAAGTGATGTTTTTTTTTATATTCCCCTATTGTCCTGAATCATACATTCCAATCACTTGATGAACATGCACATAGACACAAATAATTAGCATGTGTTTTGTTCTTCTTGATAGGCCAGACTTCCTTCTTTAAAAAGTGATCTTGAGCACATGTAGGATTTTTCTTTAGGTCTTATTGTCTGTGATTGTCTTGCTGCTGCTTCTGGTGTAACCATGACAAGCAAATGGTTTGGGGTAGTGTTTTCTCAAACATCAGTAGTACCCCCATCTGAATTTTTGAGGCAGGAGTATCCTAGTCACATGAAAATTAGATGAATGCACATATGCAAGTGCACTGGTTAATTCTAAAACCTGGTGTGACTGCTTGTGCCGGAGGAGAGGTTGAGAACCACTGAAGGAAAGTAAGATTTTCATACCTTCTATAGTACAAAATGTCACCTGCTATGGGTGTATATGGGTTTGTTTTGTATGGTTGGCTATTGTACTTGGCATTTTCAAAGAGTATACACATATATAAAATGCAAACAAAGTAATACTGTACTTTGCATTTCATTTACTTTGAAAAGACTGGCATACATTTGTATTCTGTTAGCACTGTAGTATCAATTATTTTGTACATATTCAAGGGTTGAACACCTTGTACCACCCACAAATCATTTAATACAGTAATAGTAATAGATCTTCTGGCTTAAGTTGTTTCACGAAGAAACAAAATGCATCGTTACGACATGGCTTTCTTTTTTTCTCTGAAGGACGGGAGGCTTCGTGTTAATGATCAACTTGTAGCGGTCAACGCAGAATCTCTTTTGGGCAAAACAAATCAAGAAGCCATGGAAACTCTGCGAAAGTCTATGTCAACGGAAGGGAACAAACGTGGAATGATACAACTGATCGTGGCACGAAGAATAAAACTGAGCGAGGTAATACCATTCTTATTTAGGCATTCTACCGAATTTCCTGATCTAACTGGTCAGTGGCAGCACTGTCCGGACTGATCTTCATCGGAAGCTATTAACTCAGGGGTGGGCAACTCAAGTCCTTGAGGGCCACCAACAGGTTAGGATATCCCCACTTCAGCACAGGTAGCTCAGACTTCGACTGAGCTACTGATAGAGCCACCTTTACTGAAGCTGGGATATCCGGACCTGTTGGTGGCCCTCGAAGACTGAAGTTTTCCCACCCCTGCTCTAAAAGATGAGTGGTAAGATACAACCTGGGAAGTAAGAGAAGGATCTCCAGGACATTTTCAGATCTGTCTGATTTTTAACCTCGTTAACCACTTGGCTGCCAATGGGGCTTTCAACGCATTGCTGCCAAGGGGGGGAGAGTTAATATAGCACAGCAGTGATTTTGTGCCTGACTCTTATTAAATGCCATTCGAACCGTGTAATATGTACATTGATTTCTGCACATTCTATGTTCTTCTTTTATGTTATTAGTTGTATTCCATTTAATCCCCTTTACCGTCACATACCAAGATTTATTTGCACTTGTGCCAGTGAACAGACAAGTACTGCAGGACTGCGATGCACTACATTTTTAATTGGGTAATTTGCCATTACTTTCCACTGTGCAAAAAGATAGGTTTACAAATGGCATCTATTAGAAAACTAATTTGCTAAAAGATTCAACATAGTCCGCCTATTCCTTTTAACTTTTTTTTTTTTTTCCCCTCCACGGTTTAATTGTGAACACGATTTCTATTAGTGTTTCTTGTTTTGGAAACTAATCTAGTGGCTAAAAAGCAAAGAAAAAACTTTTCTTTCTCTATTGTCTTTGTCCTTTTTTTTTTTAGTAATTGAAGCCAATAATAGAGGCTTCTAGGAAAATTAGTAAGTGAAAACATTTGCTTGCAGATTGTACTTCATATAGATCCGTTGCATAATGGTACATTTGTATGCACTGCTCCCCATCCAGGTTTAAAATGTCCTGACCTACCACCCATATTCTTCCTGGTAAAGACCTCCAGTAGTGTTCTGTTTTAGAGCTAAGTGATGTAGATAAGTGTTTACATGGCTCAATATAACTATTTACTGTGCTGAGCCTTCGCCATGATTGTTATAACCTTGGAATCGCTGAAGCATGGTCTCCGCACTGAGCATCCAGTAAGGGTTCTTACAGGTCCTGCTTTCAAGTCTTTTAACAAATTTACATTTTGAGGCTACATTTAAAAGAATGAAACCTCAAGTAAATTGATGAACAGGCTTAAAGATGTTGAATGTTTCCATTTTTTTTCAATCTATTTGCTTTGCATTGGTGGTTCTAGCGGTTTAATTTCCCGCAATGCTTTGGGGAGTGATTTTAACTCGGCAAAGCAGTGCAAGTCCATTTAGCGCTGAAGCTTAAGTCCTGTATGTCGGTGTGAGTGTTGCAGAAAAGGGTTAAAACTAAAACTATAATGTTTTGCGTGCATTATTGTATGTCAAGTAGTTACAAACCTTTTAGCTGGGGATAACCATTGGTTGAATATTTTTATTTGCATACATGACATATTAGAAGTTGGTCTAACCCAGGCGTGGCCAACTCCAGTCCTCAAGCAACCAACAGGTCAGGTTTTAGGGATGCAGGGATATCTTGAAAACCTGACCTGTTGGTAGCTCTTGAGGACTGGAGTTGGCTAACCTGAAAGATGTCTGAGCGTTAGCTTTTTATCAGGACAAACTTCACCTATCTACAATTCATTTTAAACATGGAATCATTTTGTGTAACTTGTTAGTTTATGTATTTCTGCTTTTTGTTTGCTTTTTCCCCCTCTTTCTCCTTTCACCATATTTTTCTCCTTCCCATTCTGGGTCTTGTAATAGACTGGCTTATAAAGCAAATATATGTATACCAATTTGCTGGAAAGATCAATTAACATGGGTTTGTGCCTTGTTCAATGTGCGTTTTGTAGCTAACGGGTCAGCCACCACCAGGAGAGCAATGTCAATAGGGCAACTTATTTCCAAGTTCCCAGAAGCGAGTTATAAGGCATCATTACACTGTTCTGTTATAAAAGTGCGGTCTGAAGTACCAGTTCTTATTGATTTGCCAAGAGAACAAATCTTTCCCATTTTCTAAGCAAATGTTCTGCAGAATACAGATTTAGACCCATAGAAGTCTGTAATGTACTTGACCACAGAGAAAGCTGTGTAATACATGCTTTCTATATAAAGCATCGGCTCATTCAGGGTCTATCCCCTGAAAATGTGCATGCTGCAGAATAAAGGAGTATTGAGTAAGACTATCACAGTCCCTACCTGCTGCTTAAAATGCTTCTAAATTAGGGAATAAACAATCAAAACATATTATCGTCTACAGCTGCCCACCTCATTCCAGCTGTTATACCTCTTCAATATGTCAACAACTGCTTAAGCCAAAGTCTTACCATCTAATAAAATGAAAGCAAACCGCCACGTAACACAAACTATTCTTAACGTTGCTCTCAGAATTCACAACGTTTTTCTTAGTTTTGCACAAGCCTTACAGCAGCAGTCCACATGCGATTAGATAACCCAGGAGTGTCCAACTTCAGTCCTCAAGGGCCACCAACAGGTCAGGGTTTAAAGGTATCCCTGCTTCAGCACAGGTGGCTCAATCTGAGCCACTGATTGAGCCACCGGTGCCGAAGCAGGGATGTCTTTAAACCCTGACCTGTTGGTGGCCCTTGAGGATTGGAGTTGACGACTCATGAGAACCTACCGCCTTAACAATGGAATAGTTAGGTGCTCGTAACGTACTATTGGAAAATGCAGTACTAATAGTTTAAGTTTAAAAAATCATAAATTGGGAAGACCATCTGTACACCACGTCTCCAAATTGCAGGTCGAATTCACAATGAAATGTGATTTGCAAAACGCAATGTAAAGTAGATTTAAATAAAACATTCGGGGGCCATCTTCTAAAGTTCACACTCCCCTCCCCCATGTGTAGTTCAATCCAGGTGGTCACTGACAACTTAGGACAATTGTCACACAAATGCTAAGCATAGATTTCACTTAAGAATTCTGCTTTTTGACTTAGTCGTCTTTAACAAAATGTGTATAAAATAGCCCACAACACCTTGGTGGGAGATTACACCTTGAACGAGGACTGACTTCTGCTAGGATGCACAAACACATTATAGCAGACCTGTTTGCAAAGCTATATTTCCTTTATACTTTAACAAGATGCGTGATCTAATGAGAGGTGTGTGAAGTTTCTTTGCAAATGTTTGGCCAATATTTTGAAAGCACTTCCTGGAAAGCATGAAGTGTTTCTAATGTATTTTTAAGGTTGCCAGCAAAAAAATGCCTATTTTACTCTTCCCGTTTCTGACGTGTAAAACTCACAATGAAATGGACTGTATTTGTTTTGTGAAAAATTGTGAACTTTGGCAAAGCATGCAATTTCTTATCACAAACTCCCCTTTGGATGACTTTAGTGCACTTTTATAAATTTGCAATGTTTTCTCAAGCCGCAAATATAACACGTGCCACATTTGCAAAGTTGCATGGAGATTTCATACACTCGCACACCAGCACGTTCCTTTCAGGAGGGAACTCGCACCTCTGCGCATCTGTTCAGCGGTTAGTACAGACTTCTAATGATGACACTTGGGATAGTTTTGTTTTTAATAGAAGCGGAAACGTGGACGTTTAGAAGAAAATACTGAATATGGTTAATGTGTTTGCTGTAAAGTGCACTCAATGTCCATGCTTAAGGAGAGGATAATACGCACCATATTAAAGGCGCAATCCCCACATTATTTATTTATTTTTTTAAATACCGGTTTGAAGCACGGGGTCTCTGAAGCTTAAAAAGGCAATCCAAGCAGCTTAAAATGCAGCGTTTGGTTACTTTTGTTGAAAACTATTTACGTAAACTGCCGTTCGATTCGTTCTCCTGTGATCGATCAGCAAAGATCCTGCCTTGCCACGGTTCACTAAATGGCTGCCTTTCCGTTTCAAATCAATCCTTCAATCAGAGTAACTAGGCAGCCACAATGTATTCTTCTATTACTAAGGTGACATTACCTATTGTTACAGTTTGCAGCTCAAACTGCTGGGAACATTGGCAACAAATTATCACTAGTTGGAAAGTGTTACAAAGGATCTCGCCCTGCTGGGGAGGTGGGCTAAAGCCCGCTGTAGAAATCAAAGGATGCTCGGTATGTTTAAACTCATTAAAAATGGCATTGAGCTGAATTTTAGAATAAAAAATAGATACTAAGTATTATCTAATACTACAGAACGGGATTATTATTTTTGAAAACACACATGTAGGATGCGCTCCTTTAATTTCAGCTCTAGGGCCCCCCTACTTTCAGAGTTTCTGCCCCCAAAGGGGGTGCCGGTATCTCCTGCAGTTTAAAGCCCCCGGTCACATGGGTCAATGGGAAGCTGCACCGAATGATGTCCCGGCTTCCTATTGGCCTGCAGGGCGTAGGAGCTTTGACAAGCAGCCATATAGTGAAACCTGGAGAGGCTGCCAGCACCCACTATGGAGGTAAGTATTTCGGGAAGCAGGGGGTTCCTGTAGCTGAAATGAATGTGGTTCAGCTCTGGTGCCCCCCTGCTTCTATTCTGTATTTAAAGCATGAAGAAAACAAGCAGACTTGGATTGCTTCCTTACATCACATGACCAGGGAGGCTGCGAGGGACCCCCTCCCCCTCCCACTTGGAACCGGTACCCACATAAAACAGACAAGTAATGACAGACTCAGTTTGGAGGTATAAAAGGCCGCGGCTTTGTTTATTAACAATCATAATACTGGAGTAAGCGCTGGTCCAAGCCAGAGTGGGGTCAGAGGTCAGCCAGGCCTTGGCCTGCTGCCCCCGTACCCGGCCGACCCCTAAAGAGCCGGCCGTTGTCGCGAGTGGGTTCCCGGGTGTCACGTTTGCTTGACCCCGCCCATTCGCTCCTACCCCCGGGCGACACCCGCCCCGAGCCCATCTGGCAAGGACAAGCACTTACCCCGAACTGCCGTCGCGACAGTGGCAAAACGACCAACTGAACCCTCCTGAAGGAACTTCAGTCCTTTGTTTCTCGGGAGGTCTTCGGACACTGCCCTGTAAAATATGATGGTACATGTTACAGCTTACAGGCAGTATAGACAGCTTATCACCAAGGGAATTGTAACTACTCCACGGAGTGGCCGGGGGCGGCAAGCGTCTGCCCCCGACTGTCTTGCTAATGGGGTGGGTGGCTGGGAACTTCGCCGCAGACCGGGAGCAGAATGGAAGATTTGGGGGGGGGCCGCGACGGCGGCCCAGAGATCCCAGCGAGGTGAGGGGGGAGGGGGCTTGCCCCCTGGTCATGGGCTTCCCTCGCCTAATTGGCTGGAGGGATTGCTGTAATGTTGGTAAATGGACACCTTTCTAGTTTGGTTTTAACATGGAGGTGAAGGGGTTGTCCCACTTAGACAACGAATATATTTTCAAACAACAATGCAATTAACTTTCTTGGGGAAGTGACCCGAACATTGTATTTGCCGAGATCCCGAGAAAAAGTAATGTTTTTATTGTCTGGGTGCAGGGAAATTCCTGATCTAGCCAACTTGTTGCTTTTTGACTAATTTACACGGAGAACTGTGTGTGTGTGTGTGTGTGTGTGTGTGTGTGTGTGTGTGTGTGTGTGTGTGTGTGTGTGTGTGTGTGTGTGTGTGTGTGTGTGTGTGTGTGTGTGTGTGTGTGTGTGTGTGTGTGTGTTGTTCTACAAACATTATCATGAGATTGTAAAAACCTTAAAAAAATACTGCATTACCAAGGCAATATTAAGTCAATAAAAAAAGAAATAAAATAACCATTTAAAGCCAATTTAACCTCACTGACATAAGTTCAATTTGGTCGTACTTGGGATTACCACCTCTAAAAGTGACAGACCAAGCGCCTTGTGCCTTTCTATCATTGTGTTGCAATGCCCTGCTTCTAAAGCTTGCTAAGCATCTGTTTCCCAGGTGTACATCTGTTCAGGAATAACGCAACACTTTGATCGTTTTGGGCTTCATGATTTGGGAAATCCTATAAATATATATATGTATTTTTTTTCTTTAGTACTCATTGAAACAGGTTAAAGTCTTTACGGACTCCAGTACTTTGCAGGGTTTATTTTGTCGGTGTCACTGTGTGATAGCTATGCGAGTCCTTTTATTAACTTGACGTAGGCTTTAGATATACTTCAGCATGGAGATTATAAAAGGTAATACGAATGTCTGTGAGCATGGGAAAATATGGTGGTCTGGGAGCAAGATCAGCATCCCAACACTTCTGCCATTCACCTCCAGCTGCTACCTGTATCTCCGCCTATAAACTTGGATATACTCTCCGTACCTGCCTGTTATTCTCCTTTTCTGTTCTCCTGACATGGCACCAAATCATTGTTATACGATTACTGTATGTAATTGGTTTTTATTTCACATGCTTCTGCAGTAACTCCACCTTGCATCATACCCGCTTCCTGTGGAGTTTTGCAGCACTTGCTAGTTTCCTTAAATGTATCCCGAGTTTAGCAGAGAAACTTTCGGGGAATAATAGTTCTCCTTAATAGTTCTCTTTTCAGGCTTGTCTGTCTTGTGTTCCAAGGGAAAGAGCGGATTACCACTTACGTGTCTGTGAAATATACTCACATTTTTTACGGCAATATTGTTTAGGAGGGAATGTTCTTGAGCTGTATACTGAGCCGTTGGACAAAGCAAAAAATAAAAGAAAAAACATGTTGATCTTTATATTTGACAAATGCAGCTCGCTGTTAAAGTTGCTGTAGAATAGTCAATAATGTACATTTTAATATTTTGCCTTAGTGGTAGTAATACAATAAATAAACTAAAGGCTTCAGGAAAGGCAGTAATTAAACGTAAAGCACAGAAACCCTCACCCACTGAATACAGATCAGGAACAAATAGATACAGTACGATTTACTACAATATAGGGAAATCCTTTCAAATATTTACAATATTTTTCTCTGACTAATAAGTAATTTTGGTGGATTGCTTAATGAGGCAGTCCAAGGTGGCAGAGTTTTTAGCAATTTTGTGTGTGTGGGGCACGATGTCTTTGGAGCTTAACCCCGTAAATTTCAGCCTAAGGGACCCCTGATTCCGGAGCTGCTTATTTGCAAATTAGGTGCATGTAGCCGCTCTCCTTGGCTACCAGGGTACCCAATATGTCTGCTGTTCAGCTATTTCCCGGCCTGCGGGCCAATATATAGCCGTAACGTAATTGGTGCGGCTTCCTATTGGCCCATGTGACGCGGGAGCTTCAAATTTAAAGACCTGCTTGCTTAACCGAAGCAGCTCAAGGTACTACTTCAGAGGTAAGTATCTCTCAAATGAGTCCACATCAGCACCTACCCAAATCAATGTGTTAGTTGCAAATATATAGTTATATGAATTGTTTTAAAAGAATATATTCTTTTAAAACAATTCATATAACTATATATTTGCAACTAACACATTATATATGTATATATATATATATATACATATACACTTAGTTAAGTTATGGTGGGTAAAAAAAAGTGACAAAAACCCTCCACAGCAAAGCAAATAGCAAGTGGAAATATTACTGTATGTTCATTTGCATGTCTTAGCAGGTCTGCAACCCCGCCTTTCACCATTATCACCCAGCACACAGCACTTCCACTGCAGCAAGGGATTCTGGGATATGACATGCAAATGAGCATACAGTGCCACCTTTTGCTTCAAAACCATTAACATGGTTCCTTATAGGCTTACTGGCTATGCATCTTAACCCTGGCTGTGCTCAAAGCTGTGACTATGCAGCAAGCTTAAGCCTTTAGGGAACCATGTGAACCAAGATGAAGTCTTTCACAGACGAAACCGGTAGAGTGTGCGTCTCTGAACAGATCTCCCTGTCTGTCTGAAGTAAGGACATTTTATTCTCCTGCCTGTGCTGCAAAGCCTTAGGCCTCGGTCCCGCTGCGCTCGTTGGCGCGGGCGGCCACACGCGAGTTCCCCACCAGCAGGGGAATCCTCCCGAGCCGGTCCCGGTCCCCCCTGGCGGCACAGCGCACTACACGCTGTGGCGCGTCAGCCACTATGGGACACAAGAAAATGGTGATCCCTAGCGTTGACGCGTCACGTGGTGTGGCTGTGAGCCAATGGGGAGGGGAGGCTTCGGGAGGAGGAGAGGCTTCGGGGAGCGGGGAGGAGTGTGGAGTGAAAGCAGCGTGAGTGCCTGCGTCTGTGTGTGTGTGTGTGTGTGTAAGTGTGTAAGTGCGTGTGTAAGTGCGTGTGTAAGTGCGTGTGTAAGTGCGTGTGTAAGTGCGTGTGTAAGTGCGTGAGTGCCTGCCTCTGTCTTGTGTGTGTGTGTGAGTGCCTGCCTCTGTCTGTCTGTCTGTCTGTCTGTCTGTGTGTGTGTGTGTGTGTGTGTGTGTATGAGTGTGTGAGTGCCTGCCTCTGTCTGTGTGTGTGTGTGTGTGTGTGTTGCTTACCATTAGCAGCTCCAGCCCGAGTCCGTGGAGGGAGGGGGGGGGAGAGTAGCGGGTCCCTCCGCTCAAGCCACGCCCCCCCTCCCTGTCAAACCTCCCAGTCCCGCCCACCTATCGCATATCGCGGTCTGTGTATGTCAGCGCACCGCCTGTCTGCAGTGCGGGCGCGCTGACTCTGGGAGCGGGGCCTTAGCCTTAGGCTAAGGCCCCGCTGCCTCAGACCACGCGGCCGCACTGCAGACAGGCGGCGCGTGGAGAGGCACTTGACCGCTATCTGCAATCTATAGGGAGCGGGAGCTGGAGTGGGGTGTGTGGCCAAAACGGGTTGGTGGGGCGCGGTAATAACATCGGGGGCGGGGCCATCACACTTTGTGTCAGGGGGTTCCCTCCCCCGCCTCCCCGCTACCCAAAGCCTCCCTGAGGAGAGAGTCTGTGGGAGGGAGCAGCGGGGCTCCCTTGGTGCTGCAGCTGTTTTCCCCGCTCCCCGAAGCCTCCCCTCCTCATTGCCTGGGGTTCCCTTCCCCCCCCCCCCTGTGCATCTGCAGACACAGACTATGAGGAGAGAGTCTCTGGGGGGGGGCGGCCATCACACTGTGCCGGAGGAGAGTCAGGAGAGTGTGTCACACAAGAGAGAGAGTCTGTGGGAGGGAGCAGGGGGGCTCCCTTGGTGCTGCAGAACACAAATCGCTGCTCTCCTCCCCCCTCTCCTCCTCGTCCCCCTCTCCACCCCGCTGCCCGAAGCCTCCCCTCCTCCTCTCCTCATTGGCTCACAGCCACACCACGTGACGCGTCGCTGCTCAGGATTACAATTCTCTTGCATCCCCTGGCGGCTGACGCATCACAGTGTGTAGGAGGGACTGGAGCCGGCTCGGGAGAAACTCATGTTTGGTGAGTGACGCGCATGCGCGCGCCGTCGGAAGCAGCGGGACCCAAGCCTTATTCAAGGCTATTGGGACTGTGTAGTTCACTTTCAACCAAGGGAACTTCAGTGATTGTGAACACAGGGTGTAACCTGAGAGGAGTTCCTGACATCACCAGCCTCTCTGTTGCAGTCACAGAAAGGATTTTATCCTTACATGCCTGTTTATTTCAGCTACATTGTAAGTAGCCACTTTTCTTGCGCTTTATTTATAGGATAAAACGTACTTCACCATATTGGCATCTTTCTCTTTTATAGATCATATCTCGTCCTAGATTCTTAAAAGGATATTCTACGTATTTATACCACAGGTGTTAGATATTCAACCACCTGTTGTCTCTGACTTGTGTGTGTGTGTGTGTGTGTGTGTGTGTGTGTGTGTATATATACACATATATATATATATATATATATATATATATATACACATATATATATATATACACATACATATATATATATATATATATACATATATATATATATATATATATATATATATACATATACATATACATATACATATACATATACATATACATATACATATACATATACATATACATATACATATACATATAGATATAGATATAGATATAGATACATATACATATATATATATACATATACATACATATACATGCATATATACATATACATATATACATACATATATACATATATACATACATATATACATATATATATATAATACTGAGTTAAGTTATGGTGAGTAAAAAAAGTGACAAAAACCCTCCACAGCAAAGCAAATATGCAAATGTAAATACAACTGTATGCTCATCTGCATGTCTTAGGCAGGTCTGTAACCCCACCTTTCCCCATTATCACCCAGCACACAGCACTTCCACTGCAGCAAGGGATTCTGGGAAATGACATGCAAATGAGCACACAGTGCCACTTTTTGCTTCAAAAACCATTTTTAACATGTTTCCCTATAGGCTTAAGCTTGCTGCATGGTCACAGCTTTGAGCACAGCCAGGGTTAAGGTGCATACCCAGAAAACCACCCACAGACAGCTGTTTCGACCTTAATGGGTCTCATCAGTGTGGGGTTGATTAACTGGGTATGCAAAGAAGCTAAAGGATAGGCCAACCATAATACTGAGTTAAGTTATGGTGAGTAAAAAAAGTGACAAAAACCGCCGTGGTCCATTGAAGAGGACTCAACGGCTTAGCGATACGCACATGCGCAGCCCTATGCAGCCCCACGGTCTCCAGCAGCGCGGCACCATGGTTACGGAGGACGCTTTCTTCCCTCGCAGTGGCGGCCTGATGGTACTGCATACACAACTCTGATCCCTGTGGATCATGTGGCTGTGTTGATGACAGGCATAGTGCGACATCAGCGACTTTGGGTCTGATCATGGGACTTGATGCACGGCCAATCAGCTACTCTGGTTGAGTCATTTTGGTGGGGATATGTGGGTATTTAAGGGATCCACTGGCCATTAGTCTCAAATGTTGGTCATGTTTGTGCTATGTTTTTTTTTTATTACAAGTTTTCTTACTTACCTTTGAGTGCTGTCTTGTGTCTGCTCCTGCTGGAGTGGATTACTTTTCTCTCTCTGTATGTATGTATGTATGTATGTATGTATGTATGTATGTATGTATGTATATGAACACTCCGGGAAGAAGCCCCCCACGGGCAAAACGCGTTGAGTGTCCACTCCTGGCAGCTACTCATTATTTTGTTGGCGTGACTCTGGATGCTTCCCCTGTGGACTGCACGATTTATTTTCACTCATCCTGGAGTTTAATTCCATGGGACTGACTCCATTATCACTATATGGCAGCTGAGTATCATTTTCTCTGCTATTTGGATTCATTATCTCCTATGGAACACTTACTGTTGGCTGTTTCACTTGTGCAAAGGGCACTGGCTTTTTGTGCTTCTACAGCCATGTGTCCTATTTGCTTCGGTGCAGTTACCACAAGCATTGAATGCATCCTTTTTTTGATTTTGATATTTTCTATTGCTGTTCAGGGTTTCAGTCTTTTTTTCATCTTTTGTCTTCCCTGTGCCTTCCCCTTGGTTTAAGTTATTATTTTTCTTATGTACATTATTTTTGTATATAGGTTTATTTATGTTATACCTTTCCTTATGTCCTTAGCATAGTGATACATCCTATAGCTTAGGTTTTTTCCAGGGGAATTTTGAAACATTTAGTTTCTTCTGTCGCTTTATATAATTATTAGGTTTATTGTTTAGACACATTTTTTGCTTTTGATTTAATTTCTCAGCATCATTTATTTTTGCTATGTTTAGTTAGTCACAGTCTATCTGTATTTTTTGCTGCCTTTTGTGTGTATTTGTTTTTAAATGTTAGTGTTCTTTTTTGCTCGCTATTAAAATCTATTCATTTTCTATTCTGACTTTAGTTTCCTGGTCTTTTGGTATTACGTCACTAGTTATTCTGTGGTATATGTAGAGTGCTGTTTTTTGGGGGAATTGTCTTAGTCTTTTGTGTGTTGTATGTACGTACGTACACACATTCTTTTAAAACAATTCATTCTAACTATATATTTGCAACTAAAACATTTATTTGAGTAGGTGCTGATGTGGACTTATTTGAGAATTTTATGAACGATCTGTCTATCTAATACTATTAATAAAGCTGATTACAACATGAGTAGGTTAACATGACCTTCTCTGCACAGGGTTCTATAAACCTATACAAACCCGGCATGGATGGGGTTAATATGGCTATATTGAGCACGCCACTCTGACCAACTCTACACCTGCTCCATCAGGGCTATTTAAGGAGAGACTTTACTGAAGGTCTTTACTCCACCCCTGAAGAAGCGTACGCTGATACGTGAAACGTGCATCGGATTTTAGTGACGTCACGATGGTGGCATCGGGTGGTGAGATCTGATGCTGAGGCAGCCGAATTACACGCTGGAACTGGTTGTGTAGTGATGATTAAACTATGGATTGTGCTATGTATTACTATTTTGTCTATCACTCGCAGTGGAGAGATAAGAAATAGCAATCTATGACGGTGACGGAAGTCTGATTTCCACCCCCTCGATACAGACATTTATATGTTACTTGTAGAATTCAGTTCTGACTCAACATTGGTTTGCTATGTTTATTGACACTGATCTATCTGTAATTAACTTGTGATACACTGACTGACAGTGAGTATTACAACTGGCACAATTAGCACCAACTATATCAGCCTTACGGAGTGACCACTATATTTGTGTGGTTTTATATAGACATATAGATGCACTGTATGCACTGTGTAACATCACAAGGTACTATTGGTGTTTCTGATCACTGACATACTGCTGTCTGACAGAGGATCAAAATTACGTTGGCGATTACTCATTATTGAAAACATAATTGCTAATACCAGACGCAATATCAATGTGATTTACCGTCAAGCTACCTCAATCTGCCTATATAGGCTTATATGTGATTAATTATGAAGCAATATTGAGATTAGTCTGCTGCTTCTAACCATTGCGTCTGGCATATTGAGATACTGTATACCTATATGTCTGGCGCCTTAATCTAATTGAGAACAGTTGGATCAACTGGTGCTGCCTTCTAGGTAGATGTCTATACATCTTAACTGTGCGTTATACACCCTATTGAGAGTTCATATGAACATTAATATTAGGATCATCTCTACTCTCTGGTATTTACCTTTTACCCATTCCAAACATTGGAGATGCAGAGCGAGAGAGACCCATGCTACAACTGATTGCTAGTTGATGCTTTCTGACCCTACAGCTGTAGTTCCACCTCTCACCACATGTGATTTGAACATTATACACTGTAAATATATAACACTGAGTGAGTTTATTATATAAATACAATTTTATTGTTTTGATTCCTGTAAAAGCTACCCACTCACTACAGTTCCAGGTAGGTTATTCTCACACGTCTCATTTTAATGTTTCTTATTAAGCCGTCGATTGGAGCTCCTCCCAAGAATGGGTGCTCATTTTTTGATATCCCGTGCATTATTTGCCATCCAATTGAATGAACAATTTTTCTCCGAGAAACGGCAACAATTTAGAATTCTACCAACTTAAAAATAGGATTTTCGGCGCCTGATTGTAAGATGACCGTCTTCCATCTAGATATATTTTGCGGAATAATCAGATTTACGCAATGACTATTATCAATCGGCGGTTGAA